>NC_063162.1:9428283-9736533 GCF_023159225.1 Perognathus longimembris pacificus | reverse complement strand
ATAGTTTAAAAATTCTTCACTGTCTTCCAAGATTTAAATAGGTTGGTGTCTCCTTGGCATTAAGACCAAGGACATTTGAACGCTGTAGTAGCAGTAGTGAAAGGCAGGTGCTGAAGTGCATCCCAACAATCAGGAAATTATAATCCTTCCCTACGAGACTTGGAGAAGTTCAAGACTTGAGCATAGAAACAATGTGTGAGTTACAAGCAGAGAGTTGGAAATGGGAGAGAGGGTGGAGACTAGTTGCAGAAATCTGCAGATTAAACAGTAAAAAGCTTAGTCTGTGGACAAACTCAAATTCTTAGGACTTAAGAGACCTAGAAAAAGCTCAGGGATGATATATTAAACTGAAGTTAAAAGTCAGTGTCATAAATGCCTAACTACCCTGGCTCCTTCTCTTTAATTTAGTGCCACTGACTACGAGAAATACACTTAATTTCAGTGCTCCACCTACCCACCCCTACCTTCTCTTAGAAGGAAAAGTCTTCTCTACAGACACTGAACAGTACCAGAGAAGATACTTACATACTAACATTTGGCAGTTTCTCAAGAAAATAGCCACTCTGCATCCAATTAGTTTAAAGTGAGGCCCAATACTTAAAATTTAACAAAAACACCTATAAACAGAGAACTACAAGTTGTCTTTCCAGTTTTAAATGTGAGCCCACAGCTAAGGATTACCAATATTTGCAAAAAGTCTCAGTGAAGATCAAAACAAAGAGAAATTGACACTATAAAAGCAAAGATAAGAGAAGAAACTTTTAAAGACCTAAAAACACTGTAATTACTATCCAGATTGAAAAACAGTCTAGGGAAAAGCAATCTAGTGCTCCACAAATTAAAAACATAGCCTGTGTTTAAAAAAAAATAGAAAAATGAACACACCAAGAAACTCTCCCAGAAAATATAGCAAAATATAGTGAACAGACTTAGCTTATCTAAACAGGAAATTCAATATATGACTGACTGCCAATAATTCAAGAGAAGAGGAATAATAGAGAAACTGCAAAGAGAGGGAAATACTGACACATTAATATAGAAAGAGTCCCAGAAACTTTCTCAAGGGCAAGAGAATTAAAATAGCATTTGACTTCTCCATTCCCTGTAACATGCAATTCTAAGTCAATGGAGTAACACCTTAAAAGCTCCAATGCACTATGCTAGGTATGGTTATACAAGTCTATGATTCCAGCTAGGCGGAAGGGAAGACAGGAGGATGACAGTTCAAGATCAGCCCCAGTTATCTGAAAAATAACTAAAAAGGGACAGGAGGAGGATGGAAGCTAGTGGCTCATGCCTGTAATCCTATTCAAGAGGCTGAGATCTGAGGAACACTTTTCAAAGGCAGCACAGGCAAGAACATCTGTAACCACACCAAAAAGCTAATAGTGGTGCTGTGACTCAAGTGGTAGAATATTAGCCTTGAGCAAAAAAGCTCAGGGACAGCGGTCCAAGCTCTTAAGTGCAGGCCACAGGATTAGCGCACGCGCACGCACACACACACACACCCTGGAGGACAGTGGATCAAGTTGTAAAGCCAAGCAAACACAATTGCAGACCCTTTTCCCCCAATTCCCACCATCCTGGCAACTTATCTTCCAGTTCTTGAAGATATGCTATCAAGATTGTGACTAAATATGTACACAAATTTACTACAGCATCTAATCATAATGTACCATCATTCTTTATCTCCCACCTTCTGTCTGATTCATTATCAGAGGCCTAGACACCACCTTGATGTACACGAAATAAATTACCATTTGAATAAAATGCCACTCAGGTACCTAATCAACACAACTACAATTGACTAACCAACCTAACTGCAGAGGTTAGGTCAATGTTCAACAAAGTAGGAAGAAATATAGAAGTCCAATTTTCCCTGCCAAGACATACTACAAATGTTTGCCTAGTAGTGCCTAACAGTTCATAGGATGACCACATATGGTCTATAGCATCCCATTACAGTTTAAGAGAAGTAAATAGCACAGATTTTATTAGGTTTGGCCCTATAATAAATATTAAAATGGCTTCTCCAACAGCTTTATCAGTGACATTTGATGTAATTTTTTTTGGGGGGGGGGGATTGGGGGGATGTCTGGTCAAGATGGCAGTGAAGCAATAAGTAACCACCCTAGCTCTCTTTAACCAAACAGAGATTTAGGATCCTAACACACACTTCTCCCCAAGAGCTGGACAACAAGAATATAAACAGCAAATCCCAATAAGAAGAAAAACTTATACCTAACACACACAAGGGTGGAAAACTGCAAATGCCTTCCCCCAACCTTCCATCCTGTACCTGCAGTGCGGCTAAGCCTCAAGAGTGGCCCCTGGGCTGCACCAGGACCTGACCAGCACACAGATCAGCAACGAGACCTCAACATCCAGACACAGAAGACTTTGACAACACCAGGACCCAAACCAATGCACACAGTGGCACAGATCAGCAACCCAAGACCACAGCAGGTACCACAACGCTGCTGGTCAGCCCAGAACCAATGCCAGGAACTGTGTATACCCTTCTGGGAACCCCTCCCATGGGAGACCAGCACTGGTGTTGACCCAGAGTGCTTTGCCCAGATCCCTCCTTCCCACCCAAGAAGGGACACCACACTTGAAGAGGGCTAAGAGGCCAGAGCCCTCCATCTCCTCCCACCCACCATGCTTCCAGCAAAGGACCACTGGGACTAAACTAAAGACACTGAAACCTATTCAATAAAACAGAAAACTTCCCCAATCTTAAGAGAGAAAATCTCATCTACCTGATAGAGGCATACAGAACTCCCAGTAGACATGATCCAAGAAGAAATACTTCTAGACATATCAAAGTGAAAACACTGGACTTTAAAAAACAAGGAATTCATTTTAAATGCTGTAAAATCGAAGGAGCTATATTACAACAGAAAGAAGATCAGAATCACTGTAGATCTCTCTACAAACTCTTAACGCAAAGAGAGCCTGGAATGTATAATTCAAGTCCTGAAGATCAACAACTGCCAACCCAAACTGCTGTACCCAGCAAAGCTATCATTCACATTTGACAATGAAACTAAAATCTTCCATGACAAACAAAAATTAAAGGAATTAATGAACACTAAACTAGTATTACAAAGAATATTAATGTGAAGAATACAATCTGAAGAAAATCAAAACCAAGGAAACATATCAGACAAAAATCACTAGAAGATACCCTATATAGAGATATATCTTTCTATATATCCATATCTCTCTGTATAGATATATAGATGTAGATACAGATATAGCTATAACATATAGGTAGACATAGATATCTGAGTAGGAGCAGAGCACTGAAATTAGATTGATGATGAACACATATACATGTTCTGTTGTGAGAGCAGTCAGTCCTTGGATCAGAGTGAAATAAAAGAAAGACAACTGGCAACCCAGCAAACGGCCTCAAGGAGTTCCAGAGTTCACTCTGAAAATCCGGACTGCTTAGCAGGGACAGGGCCCACGCTGAGATGAGGGACAAGCCTCTTAAACTGTCCCAAAGCATTCAACATGAATCCCCACAGATTTTATACACTGTAAGTAGAAATAACCATAGAGCATTCAGAAATTATTTTCCTAAAGAGAAAATAGTCTGTTGGACGATTTTTCTTTTTTATTTCTATGGACAAAGAATGTCTGAGTTCTGCCACAGGCCATGGGGGGGAAAAATCACTAGAAGACTAGTAAACTAAAGAAACAAAATAAAGGAAATCAAGAAAATTGCAGGAAACATGGCACATCTCTCTACAATAATCTTAAACACTAAGGAACTCTATTTCCCAAGCAAAAGAAGTATAGCAGCAGACTAGATCAAAAAACAAGATCCATTCATAAATCAGTATGACGAGACAAGGAAGGTCATGAAAGAAAATCACAATGGTCAACATTTACACACCAAACAATGGAACACCTTAATATGTTTAAATACTTTTGAACTTACAGAACATGATAAGACCCCAACACAATGATAGTGTGAGATTTTAATATTTCACTCTCAACAAAAAACCAGTCAATCAAACAAAAGATAAGCAAAGATGCCCCTGACTAGAATGACACCATAACCCAAATGGATTTAACATATCTACAGGGTATTCCACCCAACAATGACCCAATTCACATTCTTCTCAGCAGCCCATTGAATATTCTCCAAAACTGATCATATCACAGGATACACAAAGAACCTATCAAATAATGGAGACTGAGATTACTTCTTGCATCTTATCTGACCACAGTGGAATCAAACTAGTTCTAAACAACAAAAACATATCACAGAAACACATGGAGATTGAAACACACAACTGAGTAACACCTGAGTCACGGAAAAAATTAGAAAGTTCTTACAAGTCAATGAAAATGAAAACATAACACAACAAAATCTCTGGAATACAACAAAAGCAGTACTGAAAGGAACAGAAGCAGCTCAAGTAAATAACCTCATGATGCAGCTAAAAGTTCTAGAAAAAAAAAAAAACAAAAACCCCAAACTACTAGATGGAGAGAGATAGCAAAGATTAGGGCAGAAATTAATGAAATTGAGACTAAGTTTATATAAAAATCAATGAAACAAAAAGTTGGTTTTCTGAAAAAAAAATTAATAAAATTGACAGGCCACTAACAACATTGACGAACATGAGATTCAAACCAATAAAATCAGAGATACCACAGGAAACATTATAATAAGTATCCAAGAAACCCAAACAATATAAAGGATTGCAAAAGCTATACTCCAAAAAAAGAAAGAAAACTTAGCAGAAATGGACAAATTTCTAGAGACATACAAACTGCCTTAGCTGAACCATGAAAATATAAACCAGTTATACAGGCCAATAATCAGGAGTCTTCCAACAAGGAAAAAGCTCAGGCCCAAATGGATTCACTGCTGAATTCTCTAAGACTTAAAGATGAACTAACACCAAGACTCCTCAAGCTTTTCCATGAAATACAAACAAGAAAAGAGAACTACAGACCAATTTCTCTGATGAACACAGATGCAAAGGTCTTCTATAAAATACTAGCTAACAGAATCCAGAAACAAATTTTTTCAATTGTACATTATGACCAAGTAGACTTCATCCCACAGATACAACACTGATTTACCATATGCAAATCAATAAATGTAATTCACCATGTCAACAGAGCCAAAGACAAGTACCACATGATCACAGAAAAGGCCTTCAACAAAATACAACAGCCATTCATGTTCAAAGTTTTGGAAAAGCTAGGAATAGAAAGAACATTCCTTAAAATAATGAAGGCTTTATGTGACAGACTAACAGCCAACATCATACTGAGTGGGGAAAAACTAAAACCCTTTCCCCTAAAATCAAAAACAAGGAAGGCTGTCCATTCTCTCCACTCCTCTTCAACATAGTTCTGGAATTCCTATCCAAAGCAATAAGGCAAGAAAAGACACAAAAGGGATTCAACATAGGGAAAGAAGAAATCAAACTTATCCCTATTTGCAGATGACATATGTCATGCAGATGTCCTTTTATACCTAAAAGACCTACTAAACTCCATCCACAAGCTCCTAGAGCTGCCCAACCACTTTGGCAAAGTATCAGGACACAAAATTAACCCACAAAAATCAGTAGCCTTTCCGTATTCCAACTATGTACAAGCAGAAAGGGAAATCCTGAAAACAACTCAGCTTCAAAAAAATGAAAAAAAAAAATCCTAGGAATTAACCTAACCAAAGACTTAAAAAATCTTTACTGTGAAAACCATTAAAATCTGAAAAACAAAATCCAAGAGGACATCAGTAAATGGAAAGACCTTGTATGTTCATGGATAGTTAGTATCGACATTGTGAAAATAGCCATACTGCCAAAAATGGCATTCAAATTCAAAGTAATCCACATCAAAATCTCAATTCCTTACTCAGATAGAGAAAATCCAAAAATTCATGTGGAACAACAAAAGACCTAGAATAGCCAACGCAATTCTAGGCAAAAAAAAAAAAAGCAACACAGGTGGTATCACAATACCAGATCGCAAACTCTACTACAGAGTCATAATAACAAAAATAGTTTGGTATTGGCTCAAAAATAGACCTGAAGATCAATAGATTTGATTAGAAGACCCAGAAATAAAAATCATATGCTTACAGTTGTCTAACATTTGATAAGGGAGCCAAAAACATACAGTGGGAGAAAAATAGCCTCTTCCAACAATTGGTGTTGGGAAAACTGAGCATCCATATGCACAAAACTAAAGGTGGATCCCTGTCTGTCACCATGCACTAATTAATATTAACTCAAAGTGGATCAAAGACCTTACCATCAGACCCAAGACTTAGAACTTACAGATATAGAATTTACAGGTGTAGGTAGAAACTTTTTTTTTGGCTAGTCCTGGAGTTTGGTTTTTTGTTTGTTTGTTTGTTTGTTTGTTTGCCAGTCCTAGGCTTTGAACTCAGGGCCTGAGCACTGTCCCTGGCTTCTCTTTGATCAAGGCTAGCACTCTGCCACTTGAGCCACAGCGCCACTTCTGGCCATTTTCTATATATGTGGTACTGGGGAATCGAACCCAGGGCTTCATGTATACGAGTCAAGCACTCTTGCCACTAGGCCATATTCCCAGCCCCAGTCCTGGAGTTTGGACTCAGGGCCTGAGCACTGTCCCTGGCTTCTTTTTGCACAAGGGTAGCACTCTACCTCTTGAGCCACAGAGCCACTTCCAACTTTTTCTGTTTATGTGGTACTGAGAAGAACCCAGGGCATCATGCATGCTAGGCAAACACTCTACTGCTAAGCCACATAACCAGCCCAGGTAGAAACTTTTTGAATAGAGAGTCTCAGGGGCACAACAGATAGGAAGAGACTTGACAAATGGGACTACATCAAAATAAAACGTTTCTGCATAGCTAATAACAGCTACTAAACTACAAGGACAGCCAATCAAGTGGGAAAAGATCTTTACCAGCAATGTATCAGACATAGCCTAATATTCCATATATACAGGGACTCAAGAAACTAACCCGTCCCAAACCTAACAAACCAATCACTAAATGGGCAAGGAGAGACTTAGAAGAAGAGGTAAACATGGCAAAGAACCACATGAGGAAATGCTCATCATCCCTGGCCATAAAGGAAATGCAAATCAAAACAATTCTGAGATTCCATCTCACCCCAGTAATATTGGCCAACATTGTGAATTCAAACAACAGATGTTGGCAGGGATGTGAGGAAAAAGGAACCCTATTGCACTGTTGGTGGGAATGTAAACTAGTACAACCATTCTGGACAGCAATCTGCAGGTTCTGCAAGACCAAAACACAGACGTTCCCCACAAGCCAGCCGAGCCACTCTTGGGCACCTACCCTGAGCATCATGAACCAGGATATGATAAGGACACCTGCACATCCGTGTTCACTGCCACACTATTCACAATAGCCAAAATATGGAAATAGCCCAGATGTTCCACAATAGATGAGTAGATCCAAAAATTGTGGTACCTATACACAATGGAATTTTGCACAGCCATTAGAATAATGTCATTTGCAGGGTAATGGTTGGAACTAGAACAAATCATGTGAAGTAGGTAAGCCAAGTTCAGAGAGACAAAGGGCAAAGGTTCTCTGTGATATGTGGAAGTTAGATCTAAAATGTATTGGGATATGACAAATTATACAGGATTCTAGATAGTCACACACAATGAGATCAAAAGAGAATATTCTTAGGAGAGAAACACAAAGGTGCAATGCCCAAATACCTCTTCCTATTTATATGAAGTAATATATTTAATAAAATGAACTCCAAGATAGGCAAAACAAAAGGCTATATTTTGGTTTTTAATGATTCTGTCTTCTTTATGTATGCTGTATTCACATGTATATCTTTGGGGAGGGGAGAGCACAGAACTCGGGGGAAAAGGGTGAAAAGAGCATCAGTGGAGCTCAGTGGACATTAATGAAAGTGAATTATAGAACTTGTAGATGTAAATGGGAAGGAGACTAGGAGTGAGAGAGAGAACAGAAGACACTGTACAAAGGAAATGTACTCATTATCTGACTCAGGTAACTGTAATCCCTCTGTACATCACCACTATAATGACAATAAAGTAATTTTTTTTTTAAAAAGGCAAGGTTGGGGGGCTGGGAATATGGCCTAGCGGCAAGAGCGCTTGCCTCCTACACCTGAAGCTCTCGGTTCGATTCCCCAGCACCACATATATGGAAAACGGCCAGAAGGGGCGGTGTGGCTCAGGTGGCCGAGTGCTAGCCTTGAGCGGGAAGAAGCCAGGGACAGTGCTCAGGCCCTGAGTCCAAGGCCCAGGACTGGCCAAAAAAAAAAAAAAAAAAAGGCAAGGTTGGAAGTGGAGCTGTGGCTCAATTGGTAGAGCTCTAACCTTGACCTGAAGAGCTCAGAGACATGGCTCAGGCCCAGAGATCAAGTCCCATGACTGATTTAAAAAAAAAAAAAAAAGAGGCAAGGTAAAAGTTCCAGTAAGAGCCCGAAGTCAGGCCCATGGATAAGTATTGGGAGTGTGTGTGCTGCAGCACAGCCCCCAACAAAGCTGGAAGACAAGAAGAGGCCAAACCAACACCACAGAAGCTTCATGGTATGTATTTTACATTAAGGGATCCACCTGGAAAAGAGTCAGCCCATCTGTAAACTGGCAAGTAGGCCTTGATTAACTAAAGAATTATTTCAGGACTTCAAAAGTCAAGTTTTAACACATTTTTTAAATCAAGTAAAATTTGTAAAACAGGATTTTATTTAGTTCAACTTAAAATACTGTGAAGTTTTTGTTCATCTGGAAGAGGATTATTGATACACTGGCATACTAAGTCTCCTCAGGTTGTGGTACATTACCATCAGTCACACAAGATGACCCCATTCATTCACTGCTCATTTATCCTCATAGCCCCAGTGTCGCATGCCCTCTTTAACACATTCAGGAAACTCTTAAGAGTATGAACAGATGTGGCATTGCGATACACTGATCTGCTAATCGGACTAGAAACTTTAAAAAGTCAATGTGTATTTCCGTCCACTCTTCATCTCTTCCAAGAATGACGGAATCCAGAAAAGAGCTGCCTGCTCTTCACAATGAGATGACATATGAAGAGTCACAGCTACGCAGTCACTAATGTAACATAATCCTTGCTGCTAAGTAAGCTCCCAAGATTTGAGGTGTATTTTCATAGAAAGCTAATGTTGAGTGGAAAGTTAAGCAAAAATTTTATTTTGTAAAATATGTCCCAATGAGGAAAGCATCTGAGATTCAGAAGGCCAAACTGAAGCAAAGGGCCCATTATTGTTGCTGGTAGTTCTGTTCAGGGATGAATACGGAGATAGGATGTGATGATGTGGAAGTGGCAACTAGGACAGCAGCCTGCTTGATTCTCTGCAACACAACTAACTACAGAGAAGCATTCTTACTGACCTCCAGTCCTCCGCCCTTTCCAAAGATTTATAAGACATCTAATTCCTATTATTAAATCCCTTCTTGCTGGGCATGGGAGCTCAAGCCTGTAAGCTTGGCTACTTGGGAGGCTGTGAACGGAAGGATAGCAGCTTCAGGCCAGCCCAGACATTCATACAAGATCCTTCTCTCAATATTAGCTGCGCTACATGGGAGGCTGACATCAGGGGATCACAGTTCCAGCCTACTTGGCAGAAAAGTCCGAGAGACACCAACTCAATAAACTGGATGTTGTGGCATGTACCATCATCCCAGCTACAACTGGAAGAGTAAAACAGGCAAATCAAGGCCAGGGGATGGACCTGGGCAAAAAGTAAGATCCTATCTCAAAAATCACCAATGCAAAAGAGGATTGGTGATATAGCTCAGTAGAGCACCTGCCTGAAAGTCCAAGGCCCTGAATTCAAACCCCAGTATTGCCAAAAAGAAAATGCAAGTAAAATAAGTCTGAAACAAAACTGAATAAATTAAGGACTATCAGAACTTCACTGTAATAAATATCAAGTAAGTTCTTAAGGTAGAAGAGATGAAAGTATGGACCAAAGGTAAGAACAGTGACAGGAAATATAAATACATATTTATAAAAATTTCCAGCCTGATTTGTTTTCCTGCACCAGTCCTAGGACTTGAACTCAGGGCCCAAGTACACTCAAGGCTAACACTCTACCAACTTGAGCAATAGCTCCACTTTCAGCTTTCAGGTGGTTAGTTGGGTGTCTCAACTTTCCTGCCTGGGCTGGCTTCAAACTATGAACCTCAGATCTCAGCCTCCTGAGTAGTTAGGATTATAGGCACCAGCCACTGGTGCCCAGCTACTTTTTGATTATCACAATTGCCATGTAGGCATTCTATTATGTAAGCCATTCCCCTAGCCCTTTTTTGCTTTAGTTATTAGGTTTTTTCCCAGGATAGCCTCACACCATGATCCTCCTAGTTTTTGCTTACTGAGTAGCTGGAATCACAGGTACTTGCCACCACACTGGGCTTTCTGACTGACTGCTAAGTCTTTTGCCCAGGGTGGCCTTGAATTGTGATCCTCCTCATCTCTGCCTCCAGAGTAGTTAGGATTATAATGAATTGCCATGCTCAACCTTAAATTTCTTATCTTATGATTCCATTCCTATAAAAAAAAAGTCCAGAGTAGGTAAGCTTACAAAGACAGAAAGCAGAATGGATGATTCCAGGAACTGGAGGAGGGAGGAACAGGGAATAACCGCCCTAACGGGCATAAAAAGTTACTCTGGGAAGATAAAAATGTTCTGGAACAAGATAGACTAGTTGCACAACATTGAATGTATTAAATGTCACTGAATTACTCCTTCTAAAATGGTTAATTTCTGTTCCGTGACTATCACTTCACGTGGAAAAAGAGATAAAGAGCAGTTTAAAGTAAGATTAATAAATGTATATTGGCCAGGAGTTGGTGGCTCACACCTGTAATCCTAGCTACTCAGAAGGCTAAGATCTGAGGATCCTGGTTTGAAGCCAGGTGGGCAAGAAAGTCCATGGGAATCTTATCTCCAACTAGCCACCCAAAAACCAGAAGTGTAGCTGTGGCTCAAAGTGGCAGAGTGTTAGCCTTTAGTAAAAAAGCTCAGGGACAGCACCCAAGCCGAGTTCAAGCCTCACCACTGACAAAAATAAAATAAAATTAAAGACAAGCATATATTGAAAGTTATGGCATAAACAGAAGTAAAGTGTATGACAGAAGAAAAGGAAGTGTGTGGCTATTACATTTTTACATTGTACATGAAGTAATCAAACACTATTTGAAAGCAGATTGTTAAAAGTTTTATAATGCAAATTCTAGAATAACTGGCAAAGGGCAAGAGAACATGCCAAGCCAAATCTCACACAAAATAAAATTATAAAACATAATTGAAGAGAAAAATAAAGGGCAGAACTGATGAACTAAGGAAAAAACAAACAAATACATTAAACATGAAAGATCTCAATATGACTATTAATAGGCAGGAATTAAGCTAGGCACAGGTGGCTCACAACTATAATTCTAGCTACCCAGGATGCCTAGGACCAAAGCAAAAAGGACTGAGGACATGGCTAAAGTGGCAGTGCACTTGTCTAGCAAGTTCGAGACCCCGAGGTCAAACCCCAATAATAGGCAGAAGTTGCCTGACTGGATCTAACTATATGCTGTCTCCAAGAAATGCATCCTACTGAGCACCAGTGCTCATGCCTGTAATCCTACATAGAGATGAGGACCACTGTTTAAAGGCAGCCCAGGTAGCAAAGTCCATGAGACTCTTATCGCCAATTAACTAACAAAAAATAGAGCTATGTCTCAAGCAGTAGAGCACTAGCCTTGAGCAAAAATGCTCAGAGACAGGGCCAAGACCCTGAATTCAAGTCCCAGGACAAGCACACACACAAAAAGAAATGCACCCTACAAAGATGGGTTAAAAATAAAATAATCTAAAATGACATATTACACAGATAATAATCTTGAAAATCCTGGAAAGTAGTCTTCAGGGTAAAGACTAGACAGTCCATCGTGATCAAACAAACAATTCATCAACACACAACAATTAAACATAATTGAAACCCACACATATATGTTTAGTTATTTTCTTACCAAGTTATCGAAAAGAACAGTTATCATTAAGAATACAACAGTCTTTTCAACCAACAGTGCTGGCTCAACTGGACATCTACACAGAAAAAGGAACTACCACTCTTATCTCAACACTATGTGCATGTAGCAGTGCATAATTCAAATCAAAATACAGAGAAAAATCTCTAACTCTGGGTAAGCTTTCCTAGGATATGAAAAGTGTAAGCATAAGAAAAAATTTATAAGTTATGTCCAAGTTTTAAACATCTGCTCTTCAGAAGACACCATTAAAAGCAGAATGTCTTATTTTTTTCTAAAAAAGTAGCAGATTCTCCAAATTCAATGTCCTGCAGCTGCAAAACAAACCACTAAGTAAGCATCCATCTTGCCACAGACTGTGTTCTCTTGTAGGACTTGAGAGGAACAGGAACCTACAAAACTGATGATCTTTTTATTGTTATTATGAAGTAGTTGTACAAAGGGGTTACAATTCCATAAGTCAGGTTATAAGTACAATGCTTCCTTTCCTTAGTCAATGGTCACCCCTCCCTTCCTTCTCCCTCTTTTTTCCCCACCTGTCCTACCCTCAAGCTCAGGGACAACAACATCCCTCCCATCTAGTGTTTAAAAAACAGTAATAAAATTCCTGGTCAACTTAGACACTATAAATACCTTCTCTCATTCTTCAATATGTTTTTGATAAATGGAAATTTCTATAAATCCAATTTTATATGATTAAAGTTCTTCCATTTTCACCTGTACAAGTGCTTCCCTTTAAGAAAGTTCTTCCCACTGGGTGTCAGTACCTCATGGCTATAATACTAGCTACTCCCTTAAAAAGAAACAGTAAAATGTCTGAAATGGAGATGTGGCTCAAGTGGCAGAGCACTAGCAAAAGTGTAAGAATGTGACCAGTTATCTGTATCTGGGCACATCTAAGTGGGCCAGTTACAGTACAACATGGTAAAATTGCCTAGAAGTGAAATGTCCAGATGCTATACTAATAACATCTTAAACTTGGAATAACAGAAGAAAACTCTCTAATAAAGTGAAAAATATTAAGTCTCTTCATATCCAGTTTTGTTATTTATTCGTTATTTATCCAGTTTTAGAAGCAAGATTCTGCTAATCCCATCCCCACCCCCTATTCTTCCAGAACTTGTAAAACCACCACCACACCAAGGAAGAGAGCAAAGCAAAAACGCACTTTTCTTCCTAGCTATATTAGCAAATACACACCCTGGTAGAGGGTTGTTTCGATTCCTTTTGGCCTAAAATCCTTCAGCTTGCCACTGAATGGGGTTAAGGCAGATCCCTACCACAAGTTCAACACGCACGGGCTCGTATTTGGACACAGGCTGGGTGTTGCCTGTCTGAAAGGTAACTTTATTACAAAAAGGATGTCGCAGCTACCACTGCACTAGGAAAACAAATCACATTCCCCCTGCGGGATGCAAAAGTATATACGGAGATGAAAAGAACACGCCAACTTTCAGATTCCTGACTTGTTTCACGTAGACTAAAAGGCACAGGAACACCAAACAGCCAAATTTCTTTCTTTCTCTCTCTCTCTGGCTGCAGAAACATAAATACATTTTTAAAGGGGGAGGGGTTCTCCCTTAAAGAAACTCAAGTCTTACCATTTTCTCCTCACCTTTTAAGAGTGAAAACTTTAAAGGGGGGGGGGGGGGGTGAAGGAGGGGCGGTGAGAAAAAACAAATGCTTCCTAGGGCTGAGGGGTGGGCCAGTGGCGATAAGGATCGGGTTGGTGGAAGAACTCGGGGCTGCGCGCGCGCGTGCGTACCAGGCAGCCTCCCTGGGCCAGGTAACCCTAGAAGCCTGGGCCGCTCGGGCGCTGGCCGCAGACACCGAACGAGGGGGGAGGGGTGGGGCGGGGAGAAGTGGGAGAGGCCGGGGGGGGGGGGGGGTCGGTGGAAAAAGGGAAGGGAGAGACCCGGGCCTGAAACAAAGGCGGCGGGGCTGCTCGGAGCGGGGAGGGCCGGGCTGGACTCACGGAACTTGGAGGTGGAGGTGTTGATGTTGATGGCCGAGCTGGGGGCGGGGGCCGGGGCGGCCTTGGCGGCGGCCGCCGCGTCGCAGCTCTTGAGCATCATGATCACCCCGTTGGTCTCCGGCAGCGGCGGCGGCGGGGGCGGCGGCGGCGGCGGCGGGGGGGGCGGCGGCGGCGGGGGCCCCGGCGTCCCCTCCTTGGGGCCTTTCCTGTCCATCGAGAGCGCGGGCACCGCCAGTAGCTGGCCCCCCGGGGGCTCCCGGGCCCCAACCGAGACCGACAAGGGGGGCGCCGGGGGCCGGAAGCCGTCCACCGCGGCGTCCCAGTTGTTGTGGTTCTGGTCGTCCATCATCGCCTCGTAGATGAGCACCTCCTCCTCTTCCATGCTTTCCTCCATCCTGCCGGCCCCCGGCACCCGCCCGCCTCACAGGCACCTGCTGCACGCCTTAACCCCTGGGCCAGGGGGTACTGCGGCGTCCACGAGCTCACATCGCCGAGCCCCGGGACGGACGCGGCGAGGAGGGCGGCGGCGCGCACGGCTTCAGACTCCCCGTCCGGCCGGCGGCCCGACAGACACAGCTGACTGAAGTGGGTGCTCCGGGGGATCTCGTTCTGAGAGACAGCCGGAAAGCGGCGGGTCTCCTCACGACACTTTACGGCAGTTTCCAGCAAGCGGTTGGAAAGGGCCTCGAGGGGCGCGGCCTGGAAAGCACGTGGTGCGAAGGGAGCTCCTGTAGGGGCTCCGCGGAAAAGGGGGGCGGAAGTTGTGATCCCGCCCACCGCTCCTGAAGGCAGAGGTTCGCCCCGCCTCCCCCAGCCGGATGCTGAGAGGGGTGGAGCGACGCTTGCCTGCCCCGCCCCGCCCCGCCCCGCCTCACGTGATAAGGGAGTTCGGCCTGCGCGCGCAGGTGTTACCATGACGACGGGGAGCAGGGCCGGCGCTGGGCGGTGCCTGAGGATGGCGCTAAACATGGAGGGAGGCCGCTGGGATCCTGGTTGTCTTTCTGGGCGGGATTTTCTTTCCCCTCCACCCCCCAGACCGTGCTAAACCCACCCCACCCCCGGGGCCTTCGTACCTCTAAAGGCCACGCCGCCCCGGCCCTTGCCTTGCCAGGCTGGGGGCCCACCGTAGGCCAGGGGGGTGGACGCCTTCCACCGACTGCTTGTGGCCGGTTCCTCAGCTCTTGGAATAACAGGTTGGCCAAAAAAAGATGAATCCGTCCGAGATATTCTTGGAGTTTAAAAAAAAACGTTCCTGGAAATTGAACTCAAGCCGTTTTTGCAACAGAACTGCCTCCTCAGCCGCTTGTGGATATTTTAATAGTTCTTTTTAACTGCTTGACATACTTAGGTCACACTTCCCTACAGTCTCAGACGTCTGCCAACAAATTGAAGATGTGTGTGTCTTGGGGAGCCAAGGATAAAATGGATGTAATTCTCATTTCTTTTATTCCTCAGAGAAATTGGCCTTCTTACCGTTCTAGCAGTCATATAATAGAGTGTGTTCTGATTGGGTTTTCCTTCTCTTTTTTTGTGGAGCTCAGTCTGGCTAATAATAATAATGGTGGTGAATTTGTCTAGGAAAAAAACCCTGTTCCTTTAAGGAAGGTGATAGTGAAATGTGTGTATGTATGCCAGAACTAGGGCTTAGCTTTCTCTCTCAAGGCTGGCACTCTACCACTTGAGCCATATCTCCCACTTCTCACTTTTTGCTGGTTATCTGAAGATAAGAATCTCACAGACTTTTCTGCCTAGGCTGTCTTTGATCCTGCGATCTAAACCACCTCAAGTTGCTAGATTTACAGACCTGAGCCACCAGCAACCAGCAGACAATGAACTTTCATATCCATAAGTAATTAACATGAAGGGAAAAAATGGGTTTAGACATTGCAGGATTGTTAACCTCTGGTTGACTTCAGTACCCACGTTTATTATTTTCGTAATTTGTTCTTCCCTATGCTGAATGGAACATTTTACTAGTCACTTGAAATAATTTTAACTTCAGACAATGATACCCCATAGTAAGAAGTTTTGTTTTTGCTTTTTTAATCAGCACACTTTTTAATTTTCTGACTCTAAGATATTTGGGAATACAAATATTATTTTTACCTAAGATAATTACATGAACTAATGGAGGGGAAAGTATGTATACCCTCACAATCTCAGGCTCATCAAAAAAAATGGAAGGAAGACAATTTTTTGTCAGGCAATTGATAATTTGTTATCAACAGACTGTAGGTAGACACAAGAGAAATAGAAGAAAAGTCTATCAGAGTAGGTGATTTGTCACATACACCTATGTTGCTGATTGCAGTGAGTTGGATGTGGTCTTGCAGGAAGGCATGGTCTCCCATGTCCTAATCCCTGGAGCTCTGAATGTGTGATCATTACTTGGAAAAAGAGTCTTTGCACAGGTAGTAGAGAATACAAAGCTGAGCAAGTCACACAAGATTTTTCAAGTGGACCATAAATCCAATGACAAATGTCCTTGTTAATAAAAAGGGGGGAGGGACTGGGAATATGGCCTAGTGGCAAGAATGCCCCCTTCATATACATGAAGCCCTGGGT
This sequence comes from Perognathus longimembris pacificus, assembly GCF_023159225.1. Lineage (NCBI taxonomy): Eukaryota > Metazoa > Chordata > Mammalia > Rodentia > Heteromyidae > Perognathus > Perognathus longimembris. The sequence goes on along the minus strand of NC_063162.1, from coordinate 9,719,941 downwards.
TCAATTCCTCAGCACCACATATATAGAAAACGGCCAGAAGTGGCACTGTGGCTCGAGCAAAAAGAAGGCAGGGACAGTGCGCAGGCCCTGAGTTCAAGGCTCAGGACTGGCAAAAAAAAAAAGGATCTGAGACAAAACACAATGAAGAGGAAAACATAATGCAACCATAAAAACAGATTAAAGTGTGGCAACAAGTTAAGGAATGTGGACATCATCCTTCAGTGGAAAAGGCAGAGAATGACTAGAGTCTCTGGCCAACACTTCAGACTTCTAGCTTCTGAAACTTGTAAGAGAATACATATTTCCATTTTACACCAGTCATCTGTTATAATTTGTTATAGCAGGAACTCATATATCCATCGAGGGAATTTTTTAAAAAATCTTTAAGGGGGCTAGAAGAGTTGAAAAACAAGAATTGCCAAAGTTATTGAGTATAGAAGATTGCTCCAACAGGCAGAATACACATTCCTTACAAAAATATGTGAAATATCTACAGAAATGGAGCATCTTGAGCCTTAAAGCAAGTCTCTACATATCTAAAGATTAGTATCATAGCAACCACATTCTCTGACCACTGTGCAGTTAAGTTAGAAACTGATAACTGATAGCCAGTAAGCTCCATATCACTATTTGAATCAACTCATGGGTCAGAAAATCATAATGAAAATCATAAAACATTTAGGACTGAACAGATTGATCTAAGAAGGCCCTGCTCCTGGAGTTTTCCCCAGCAACATGGTGAACATGAAATATGCCATGGGCATACTGTCAAAATGGCCAGTGTAAGACAGCTGTTTTGCTTTCATTGGTTAAACAAAACAAAACAAAAAACCAATTATGGCAAAATCTAACAATAGTTGGGCCAAAGCAGTCACTGAAAGAGTACAACTTATGGGTAAGGAATGCTTAGTGAAAGGGAACCATATGAGCCTGTTAATAACTGGATGACTTTATGGATATTATGAGTCATTATACTTTATTAACTTAATTTTTCATGATTCTGGTATTTGAAGAGAGTAAAACATTATTAGTGATTCTAAACCAATAGTGGCCCAGGATATTAATACATGCTTCAAGATAGTCATCTGTTTGGGTTTTTTTGTTAGTTTATATTTCCTGTTAGGCTGTTTCATTACAACAGCCTTATATATTTGTAATATATATTTGTAAATTTGTATACATTAACATAAAAACATCCATAGCAATTCTCCAGGGGTAATAGGATTATGGAGGGCCTGTTGTTGTTGTTTGCCAGTCCTGGGGCTTGAACTCAGGGCCTGAGCACCGTCCCTGCCTTCTTTTTGCTCAAGGCTAGCACTCTGCCACTTGAGCCACAACTCCATTTCCAGCCTTTTGGTGGTTAATTGGAGATGAGTCTCACAGACTCCTGCCTGGGTTGGCTTTGAACAGAGATCTCAGCCTGCTGAGCAGCTGGGATTACAGCAGCACCAAGCTCAATGATTTCTTTTAATTGCCATTTTGTGTTTACCATGAATTATGTGTAAGAATTCACAGGGAGAACTTAAAAATGTAGTTCTGGCAGAGATAAAACTATATTAGGATAAAAATGAATATTGCTTTAATCCCTAGGTGATGATTATTGTACCAATAGAGCGTTAACAAATGATTTGTGATGTACAGTGCAGTTGGAAGTCTAAATGCAAAGCTATTGGAATGATCTTGATTAAAAAGCAAGAGGATTAGAAGTCATTCTTACCCTAGATATGACCTGCTTTCCCTCTATTAAAAGTGTATTCCTTTCCTCATAAACTTTCCTATCACTTTCACTTGAAAAAAAAATAAAAGGTAAGAGGATTAGAGACATGTAAATAATTCAAGTCTCCAGTTGCACACTGATATGACTACTTACAGTGCAGATGTAGAACCACTCGGGGGAGTACTCTCTGCTCCTATTTCTTTTTCCTTTTACAAAAATCCTAAAGTCCATCATAGCAGGGGAATAGAGGTAATGGTACGTGTTCTGCTGTAAACCGGATGGATTTAGGAATGGATGACAGTGACTTTAGGCTGTAGCCAACACAAGGGTTCTCTTCAGCACTCTGCTGTGGGCCTGTTGCACTTGGTCATATATGAATATTTCTGGGTTCAGAGTTGTGCTGGAGCTATAAAGACAAGGGGCTATTTAAAAAAAAAAAAAAAAGACAAAGTGCACTCCCCCTTCCTGAGCTTCCATCTAGGTGTCCACAGCCAAAATATGACAGGCTCTAGGGAGGAAAACATTACAAGAGGGCATCACAGAGCAAACCATGTTGCTTTAGAGGATCAAAGAAAACTTAACTCTCTGAAAATATTTCTGCTAAGATTAAATGTAGGGCATCAGGAGCTGGGTACCAGTGGCTAACACTTCTAATCCTAGCCTCTCAGGAGGCTGAGATCTGAGGATTGCAGTTCAAAGCCAGCCCAGGCAGGAAAGTCTGTAAGATTCTTATCTCCAATGAACCAATAAAAAGTCAAAGTAGAGGTTTTAAGTAGTAGAGTGCCAGACTTGAGCAGAAAATGCATAGCACCCAGGCACTAAGTTCAAGATGCTGTAGTGGCACAAAAACAAGAAAAGGGGCATTAAGGATGAAAAATTAGTTAGCTGGACAAGTCAGAAGCAAATATTCCAAGCAGAAGAACAGCAGAAAGCCTCTGGCACTATGAAGGCATTGAGGAAAAGCTGGAGAGCCAAATAAAGGGAAGAGAGGGAAAGGGACATGGCATCTGGCAGAAAGATGGGGCAGGGCTGGGTTGTGGCACGTCCTTGGAAGTCCTATTGAAAAACCTGTGACTCCGTTTGAATGGAAATGAAAAGAAGGCATAAGTTGTGACTTAACAATTTATAAAAATATGTAACTCTCCTGAGTGTGGCCTATAGGAAAGGCAAAGAATGAACCTGGACCAATCAAGGAGCCCTGACATAACACGCAACAGATGACGGAGAGTGTGGCTGTGGACAGAGAAAAAAGTTTGTAGCCTGAAGATTTATTTTGACATGAGAATGGACAAGTGTTGATGGGTTAAGTAGTGAGAGTGAGGGAAAGAAAGGGTCTCGAGGATGGTTCACTTAGCAGTGTTTGTTCTCTGCTGTGGACCCGGATAGAGGCTCATGTTCTACCCAAAGCTGGTGTCTCACCAGATGCAGGCAATAAAGGAGGGCTCCATGACTAGTGAAAGTTTACATGGACTCTGAGGTAGACCAGAAAGAAGACAGGTGGAACAGGGGGCTAGAGAGAAAGTAGAGTTGTCTGTGGAGTGAAGGATGAGAGCTCTCTCTTCATAATAGTGAAGAGCAGTTGCAAGGGATATCTGTCTTTAAGCAAGAAGCTCCTGGTGATCAGGCTTACTGGGTATAGTAGACATTTATCTTTGTTCTGTCTTTGGTGTTTTTGCTTCCAAATACCTGATTTCCTTCCTGCCTGGGCATTGATGTGTTGAATGCTTAGTGAGAGGCAAGGCCCTACTTTCTGCTCTGCGGGAAGCCAAAGGAGACTGAACATTCCCTCTCCCCATACCCCACCCTCCAAAGCAAGAGCACAAAAACTGCTTGGCCAAGTGGAACCTTCTGCCAAGGGCCTGGAGACCGTGGCACTTGCCAAAGAGATCACTGGACATAATTCACAACATCTGCAAACCCAAGACTCCCAGCAAAGGCATCTCAGAGGCCATGTATTTACCCACCTGCCAGTGGGCGTGACCCCAGTTGTGTTTGTGCCTAGCTTCCACTTCTACTTGGTGTTTGCTTGCTTGTGTCTGGGCCATGCTACCTAGCTTTCTTATTGATTCTTTGAGCTACTCAATGCCCTGCTAATCAATTCCTCTTCTACCTTATTTAAACAGAGTTAGTTTCTGTCTGTTTAATAAAAAATACAGACACATACAGCAGGGATGTGAGAGGAACTGACCAGCATAGAAAGGAAGCAGAAGTCCCTAGAAGGTGAGGAAACCTCACCCAAAAAGAAGCCATTGCTCTGGGCCTTAGAGTTTCAAGAGCTCTGTGTCACACACACTCATACATGAGCATATACAGCATTGCACATAAAACTTACGAGGCCTTACAGGCACTTGTAATCACCTTCAATCCAAGGCTTGGTTGGATAGAAGAAGCACAACACTTTACAGCTTCTGTCATAAGCAACACCACTGGGCTCCTAGTCAGTGCTTTTCTACACCCAACATAAAGCAGGCACATCCAGATACCAGACAGGCTTCTGGGTGGTGACTACACAGTAGACAAAGACTGGGCGTCCAAGAAGGAGCTAAGCAATAGAAGCACTTAACGAAGAGAGAAAACAAATTAATTAACTTTTCAAATCCTTTCCACTTGGCATTAATGTGATAGATTTTTGCATAACGAAATATCATTTCCCAGTTGTGCCAAGTGTCCAATTTTGTGTTCTAATTCATGGTCCTGGAGCTACTCCGTGTGTTAAAGCAATTTGATTTAATTTAGACAAAATAGATGAGATACACTGGAAGAGTTAAGCAAAAGCAATAGAAGATCCTTTAATGTGAATGGATTGTGGCCTTAAGTAGAAAAGGAAATTACTTTAGTACTTGCACTGTCTACAGTTGTTTGGTGTTAACTGTTTCTTACAAAAACCAAAAAAGATAAGTTTTGTCTGTTTTGTCTTCTAAATGATTAATGTTTTAATTTTCAGAGGAAAACAAATTTGCACCACTGAAGCAGATAACTATACAATTTTCTCAAAATTTTCTTGAATTCCTGTGGAGACCATTTTCTGACACTATACATTGAGATTATAATATTCAGGGAGATTTTTAGCAAAGTAAATAACATCATTTTTCTTTTTAGAGCTTTAGTGTAAAGGAAAAATACTTAAATATATGGATCTCAAGGTGGCTTTAAGAAATACTGATGTATGCCACAGAGAAACCCATTAACCTATTCAATTAATATGAGCTTACAATTATAATAAAAGGAGACAGTGAAACTCATTATGCAACTCTCAAAGGGACTTATACAATGACATTAAGATATTTTGCATTATTTTCTGTAACAGTAATTGATCATATACAACCTCACCCCATCAAACAAAGTGTTTGGGCAATGCTATATGGCTTGGGTGTGGTGTAGGTCTGTCCCCCCAAGCTTCATGTGCTGGAGGCTTAGTCCCCAACATACCAGTGTGAGAGTAACATAGCTGTCCTAAGCTGGACATAGCACATAGCCATCCAGAAGGCTGAATGTAGTTCTCACAGGACCTCAATCAGTTCTCTAAAGAATGAGTCATTATCAAAAGAAAAAGGCTGACTCCATCTCACCATGTTCTCTCTCTCCTCCTCCCCCCCCACGCGCACGCGCGCGCACGCACACGAGCACACACCCCTACTACGATGCCATTTACCATGTTGTGATGTACCCTGGGAACGTCACCAAAGCTGAACAGCAGCTGGAGTCGAAGCCTTAGACTCTAAAACGATGACCTAAAGCAACTCTTTTTCTTCATAAAGTACTCAGCCTTAGGTATATTATTATAGCAACAGAAAATGGTCTAAAAGAAGCATGATTATTAAAGGTATGGTTCATTGCCAATCTCTGTCTTGCTTTAATAATTGGCAATTCCAGTTGATCTGATCTCAGCAAAACATAGTTTCTCCATTTTAAGAGTAGCAAACTATGACGTCCTCAGGAAAGTTGTCTAATTTGTCATTACTCTCAATAGAACACAAATTATATGAAAGTCTTGATTATAACAACATAATTAGTAATTTACTTAAGAGAAGGCAGGAAAATTAACTTTCATGAAGTAAATATAATTTATGAATTATGTATGACTTATTACCTATCCAGCCCATCAGAAGAGCACTCAGACATACCCAAAATAGTTAAATCCAGTCATCTTTGGTATTCTAACACAAATGCCACAGGTTTTCATTGTGTCGCAATATTGATCGAGGAAGGAGAATAGGAGATGGCCGCATGTGTGACACTGAGATATTTGGACACACAGATGATCCTCCTCAGGAATTCCTGCTTTTGTTATTAGAATCGGACCTGGGGAGGAGGCCAGGGAAATGAGAGGCCATAGGCTTGGAAGGACTGTCTGCATGGGTGTTGAAGTTTCCCCCATGAGAATGGAAGCAAGGGTTGACAGAAAGCTAATGGCAACTCCGATGTGAAAGTGAGAGGGGTGGCAATGACCAGGAGACAGGGACTCTGAGGAGGTGGGGTGGAAGCCCAGTGGGGTGAGCCTGGGATGGGATGCAGTGGAATGGAGACAGTACAGGAGCAGAGTGACACCATCACTTCCTCCCTGTTGGAGAAACACCAGGTATGAGAACTAAGTCTGCCACACAAATAAGTTCAGGCTGAGGCAAGGACCTGGATGGGAGTATTGGGGAAGAAAAAAAAAAAGAATATACTGATCCAGAGAAGACAGAGTGAAGGGGTGGACCCTGACAGATGATTACAGAGAGGTTTGGAGATAACAATTCACAGGTTTGGTAAGAAGTCATAGCTTGTACGTGGGGTGCTGAAATACCATTGTGTGATCCAGTGCATTCAGTCCCAATAACCAGGCCTAAGTAGTTCAGCTGTAGCCTGCAAAGGGCCACTGCTGAGATGCAGAACTGGCCTGACACCATCAGCCAGCACCAGCAGGTGCCATGCTCTCCATGGTTGGCAGCAGTGAGAGCAAGACACCTGGTTTTTCATGGCCAGTCAATCCAAGCAATTCTCACTGGCACAACAGATGATTGGACCAAGATGCTTCATGAACATAGGGGCCAAAATGCCCTTTATAGCTCTGCTGGTTATCAGAAGAGTTGGTCTATATCTGATCATACTAAAGAAGAGGCAGATACAAATGTATTAACTAATGGCTGTTTCATACACAAATGGCAGTTTATACATCATATCTCAAATGGCATCACACACTCTAACCCCTGTGTTACAACTTTGGCAATGCTGTCTCCTGCCACCTATGAGTCAGCTTGGGCAGCATCTCTCTTATATTCTGTTATCTTGTTATTGGTATATGTTCATGAATTCTGTCCATTTCATTGATTTTTTAAAATGTATGGAAAACTGAATGAGTTGATACTAGCAATTATTTCTTTATCTATGTAGATACTCCTTTAGACACAGGGACCACTAGGAATATGGCAAGCAAGGTTTTAATCTCTCACTTATTCACTGGAATTTAGCCAGGAGCTTGTGTGTAACTGCAAAGAACAAAATTAAGTTCAAGTCAGGCAATGGTAACTTGTGCCTGTAACCCTACCTACTCAGGAAGCTGAGATCTGAGGATTGCAGTTCAAAACCAGCCTGGCCAGGAATATCCATGAGACTTGACTCCAATTAACTACTACTAAAGAGCCAAAAGTGGAGATGTAGCTCAGGTGGTAGAACACCAACCAGCCTTAAGCAAAAACTCAGGGGCAACATCCAAGCCCTGAGTTTAAGCCCCAAGACCAGCACAAACAGAGAGGAGAAAGGGAGAGAAGTGGGAGAGGGAGAGAAAGAGACAGAGAGACAGAGAGAAGAAACCTGGGGGTCATAATGGTGGGAACATTAGCCAGCATCTCCAGAATACCAAAGATAATACATTAGCAAGGTTAAGTCCACTAATGGTAATAATAGTAATATAATAGCAAGCATTCATTGTGTGCTAATATCATGCCTGACTATGCTGAGCACTTTCTGTTTGTTATCTTATTTAATCCTCACAAGAACCCTCGAGGGTAGCCAGGTACCAGTGGCTCATGCCTGTAATCCTAGCTACATAGGAGGCTAAGATCTGAGGATAGAAGTTCAAAGCCAGCCTGGGCAGGAGAGTCCATGAGACACTTATCTCCAAGTAAGCCCTAGGAAAAAAAAAACCAAAAGTGGAGTTGTGGCTCAAGTGGTAGAGGGCTAGCCTTAAGCAACAAAGGTTGGGACAGCACCCAAGCCCCAGGACTAGCGTATACACACACACACACACACACACACACACACACACACACACACACGAACCCCTAGGGACAGGTATAGTTCACATGACAGGCGAAGCTGCGGCTAAGCGAGTATGAAGGAATCTCCAAGGTCAGGAGAGGAGCTGGTACATGAGCACAGGAAGCCTGACCTCAGGGCCTATGCACTTGTCCACCATGCTCCCTTCAGTGGTGGGCCACCATGGCAGCAGAGGGAAGCAGGGCTAGCCAAGGCTCTGGGGAAGTCTTGGGTTGTGGCCAGCAGAAGACAGTCACTGCAGAAGGCAGCCTTGTACAATGCAATAATGGCTCAAATCAGACAGAAGCTTCTCACCTCAGAGACAACTGAGTTACCTAAGATTCTGAGGGCCAGTCACTTCTTTTCCAACAAGCAATCTTTCCATACTCCCTAGGGACAAGATAACTTGGCCACTCCCACATCATATACATTTTCCTTCTAGTCAGCTCACCTCCATCACCTTCTAGAAGGTTCTCTTTTCCCCCCTCTCTTTTCCATCCTTCTTTCTCTAACTCTGCTTCTTACCTTCAACAAAGCAGAGAAGGCAGCTGAGCACCGTGACACCCGTCTATAATCCTCACTATGCAGGAGGCAGGCCAAACCAGACAAAAATTTTGAGAGGCTCCATCTCAATCCCTAGCTATGCAAGAAATGTATGGATGGAGATCGAGATCTAACTTAAGACCCTATCCTAAAAATAACTAAAGCATAAAGGGTTGGAGGGTGTGGCCCAAGTGATAAAGCACCTACCTAGAAAGTACAAAGCCCTGAGTTCAAACCCCAGTGTGGACAAAGGGGATGGGGGACAAATACAGAGATGGCAGATATCCAATAGAGAATGAGGGAGCAACATTTGCAACTGGATTTCTTTGGTCACCATATTGCACACTGGGGCCAACTAGATACAACCACACTGGGGCCAAGAGGGGCCTACTGCCTACAGCCTGTACATATTTACTGGCTGGTAACTGGAAATCATGGTCTTTAAGAAGGGCCCTGCTGGGTGAGTGTTGGCTTGCCCAAAGCCAATGGGTGCATCTTTAGGATCATTGACTTACAATCTGGGCTGTGATCCTAGCCAAAGAGTCGTGAGAAGTCTGCTGGAGGACAAGGGAAGTGAGGACGCGATGTTCTCTTCTAGGGGGGATAGGAAAGCTTGGGCTCCCAGCAACCATCATACAACCAGTTAGGGACTAGCCTGAGACCCAAAGTCAGTAACCTAAGTTGGCAGTGCAGGGAGACAGGATGAGTCTGAGTGCTTATGGATGCTCTGATACCAAATGAACCCACACTGGCAATGCCTGGCCTCTGAGCTTCCTATTATATGAGATTTCAAGTCCTCTTAGGGTCTGAGTCATTTTCATTTGGTCCCTCCAGTAGACAGCTGAACACCCCAGCAGCCTTTGCTAACAAAGGGATCCCTACCAAGTTCAACTCTGCACCTGACTGAGAGTGTTCTGGGCAGCTGAGTTCAGTAACGACCATCCCAGGGCTCTGAGCAAAATGAAAGCCGGAAGTTACACATGTAAGGAACTTTCCTGGAGGCCGGGAGAAGTGTCAAAGCACTTTACAATCAAGACTAATTGAAAACAACAGCTCTTTAATCTAAATTTACAACATAATCAGCCTTCTGGTTACCTAATTATAATTAAATTAGATTGGCAGTGTATTTCATATATGCTAATTAAAAGCACAGAAAGGAAAAGCTATACTGGTAACTGCTGGGTCTGTTGCCTCCCTCCCAGAGCTGGTATGAGTGCTCCCGGGACCACAAAGTTGGAGGTCTCAGTTCTAGTCCTGCCTCTGCTCACACTGTCTGTGTGAGTCACTTTAAGCCAATCATTTAGTCTTTTGAGGTGTCTCTCAGTCTTCTTATCTGTCAGATTCCAAACTAGAGGGATTGGAGGAGAAAAGTACTTGACAGTATACAAAGTAGAATCATGGATCATTTTGCCTGTTGGTCATAAAACTAAATCATACAGTACCTGTGTTTTGGTGTTGAGTAAAAGGCCTAGTACAAATGATGATTTTCATCATTGTGAAGGTTCAAATGTGTACTGTGAAATATATGTAGTAACAAACTAATAGAGAGAGAGAGAAACCTACTACATTTCTGAGGGCATTTCGTAGCCAGAGAATTAAGGAACCTAAACTAGGGAAGATTTTGACTATTTGTGCATTAAACAATCCTGGGGCACCAAGATTGTGCAAGAAGGAAGTTAGCTTGTGCAAGTTGGCTCACACATCCTCTAAGTGAAGTCAGCTCCCCCGTGCTCACTTTAGATGTGGCCTGGGAGATGCTGAGCAAGATGGGAGCACCCCAACCCGTGGGATCCGGGCCTTAAAAACTAAGGAACCCTGGGAGCCCCTCCCAGAAGTCAGAAGGGCCACCTAATGGACGCTGGAAGGCCTGTCCACACCCTTTTTGCTTCTGCCCAGCAAGATCTCAGACTGCTGGCCTCAGTGGCTTCTGTCTGTTGTTCTTCCCCTTTCTCAGTAGTTTCTGTTGTCATCCTACTGTTTCTGCTCCTCCACTGTGTACTAGGATGTGTGAGCTGCATCCAAACTCCAGAGTGGACTACACATCCACTGACAGGGAGGTGGATGGGAGAGGGATGCAGACTGAGGCAGTGGGCGGGGGGTGGGCGGTGGGGGGAGGAAGCAAAAGTGTGCACATGAGCTAGGCCCTGGTGGCTTACTCCCGTGAATCTACCTCTTAGCTACTCAGGAGGTTGGGATCTGAGAGTGGCAGTTTGAAGTCCATGCAGGAAAGTCTATGAGACTCTTATATCTAACCAAAACACCTCAAGTGGAGCTGTGGCTCAAGTGGTGAAGTAGTCTTGAGTTCAAGCCCCAGGACACACACACACAGTGTGACATATCCCAATTCCATAGTGTATGATTGTACCTAGTAATCAAGTAGCAACTCGTGTAGCCAGGAACTACAGCTCCCTTCCAGCCCCCTTGCATTTTTTCCAACAGTAATTCACACAACAGGGAAGCACCATTTTAAAGTGGACTTCTAAGGAGCATGTCTTACATTCACAACATTAGGTAGCCAGACATTCCCTATGTCGGATTATGAAACACTTTCATCACACCAAGAAAAGACCCTAGGGGCTGGGGATATGGCCTAGTGGCAAGAGTGCTTGCCTCGTATACATGAAGCCCTCAGTTCGATTCCCCAGCACCACATATACAGAAAATGGCCAGAAGTGGCGCTGCAGCTCAAGTAGCAGAGTGCTAGCCTTGAGCAAAAAAGAAGCCAGGGACAGTGCTCAGGCCCTGAATCCAAGGCCCAGGACTGGCAAAAAAAAAAAAAAAAAAAAAAAAAAAAAACCAAAAAAAAAAAAAAAAGAAGACCCTCTATCACCATTACTCCTCTTTCCTCCCTCCACCCCATTCTGTTTTCCATATCTGTGAATTTATCTTTTGTGGTCATTTCTCAGAGAAGGGCTTATTCCTTGTGTGGATTCTTTTCCTGCTGGGTCTGAATTTTTTCCCTAGCCATGTTTTCTGTGTTTGTCCACATTGTAGCTTGAATCAGCATTTCATTCCTTTTTATGGCTGAATTACACTCTATTAAATGGATATGCCACAACTGGTGTCTTCACTTACCTGTGGACGCACATTTGGACTGTTTCTGCTTTGGGGGGCTTTTGTAGATAATGCTATTACAAAATCTGTGTCCAAGCATTCGTTTGAATAGTGGTCTGTACGCTTGGGGATATATGTCTAGGATTAGAATTGCTGGGTCAGATGGTAACTGACTTTTTTTCTGAGACAAGAACTAGCTCACACTGGCTTCACATTCGAGATCCTGCGACCTCAACCTCCTAAATCGCTCAGGTTTTAGGCGTACCCCTGTGCCTGGCCTCTTCAAAGCTTTGAAGAAAAACTATACTGTTTTCCCCAATGTCATTTGGCCCTCTTGCATTTTGGTGACATTGTGACTGGTCACTGGGTGTCCCCAGTGACAGGTGAGTGGCACTCACAGACTACTCATGGTAGAATGCAGATGACCCCAAGGATGTGGGGGAGGGAGGAGCCATGAAATGGGGGATTGGTGTCCACTGAGATGGGGATTGTCCAACCAGGAGCAGCAATGGTATAAACAAGACATAAGCTTGTACATACCGTGTTAAGCCATCGAGCTCCCAGCCACAGGTATGAGCTACTGCAACCCTTACTTTCCCTCTGAATTTCCAGCTTCCTGGTATTGTTTAATGTGTGGGATCCACCCACACATCTCCACTTGCCTACAACCAAAACCAAATTCATCATTGCCACTCTAGACAAGACCTGTGGGTTACGAAAAGCAGAAACTAGCTGAAGCACAAGAGGTGTTCAAGGCTCCCAAGATCGCAACAACCTTTGAGACAGCAAAGGAAGTCCTCCTGAGCCCCCTGCAAGCTACCAGGCAGAGCAAAGAGGGAAGGTAGAGGACTCATATGTGCAGTCAACGGGGCACCACAAAGACAGAGGTAGAGAATCGTTATTATTTTAGTTTTGTACTAAGCTGCTATCTTTAGTTATGCTAAACTTGAAGCCTCTGGTCTGCTATGTGTTTGGTCTTTATTTCCAGACAAATTCTGGTCGTCAGGCTCCATATCCTTTTCTCTGCCACAGAATAATTCTCCTGCTGTCCTGCCGCAGGGAGCTAAAGCAGTGCTAGCTCCACTCCCTGACCTAGGCCTCTGGGGTCTCTCGTGTCTGCTTCTGTCTGGGCAATGTATTCATACTCTGCATCAGACCATCATCTTCTCTGAGCTTCTCCCTCCGGATCTGTTTCCCCACTACACACAGTCTCCAGACCTCAGTCAGCTTTCTCTGAAGTCCTCACTTGGGCACAGTCCACTCACATTGCCCATGTGGCTTGTCTCAGTGCAGAACGGGTCCTCCATGCGCCTTGTGATCTGAAGCAAGTTAATATCTCTGGGCCTCTGTTTCCTCCCCTACAATATAGGTAGAATAACGGCATCCCACCTCAGCAATTCTATTCTTGTAAGGATTATACATATTTTCTGAAAAAAACTTGCTGGGCACTAGTGGTTCACACCTATAATCCTTACAATCTTTACCTATGATCCTAGCTACTCAGGAGGTTGAGATCTGAGGATCACAGTTTGAAGCCAGCCCAGGCAGGAATGTCTGTGAGACTCTTTTTTTTCTTCCTGGTCCTACAGCTTGAACTCAGGACCTGGGTTCTATCCCTGTACCTCTCTGTGCTCAAAGCTAGCACTCTACCATTTGAGCCACAGCATCACTTCCAGCCTTTTCTGTTTATGTGGTACTGAGGAATCAAACCAGGGCTTCATGCATGCTAGGCAAGTACTACTGCTAAGCCACATTCCCAGCCCTTCTGTGAGATTCTTTTTTTTTTTAGGTTGGTATTATAACATTTATTAAAATAATGCTATGGGTTAATAGAAACAGCAAAGAACCAAAGAATTAAAATGCAAGCTATGTAAAATTTCTGTGAGATTCTTATCTCCAATAAACTACCAAAAATCTGGAAGTGGAGGTATAGCTCAAGTGGTAGAGCACTAGCATTGAGGGGGGGAAAAAAGCTCAGGGACAGTGCCCAAGCCTTCAGAGCAAGCCCCAGGACTAACACACACACACACACACACACACACACACACACACACACACACACACACACACACACACACAGAGAGAGAGAGAGAGAGAGATGCAAAGTAGGCCTCTGAGACACTGAGCTCCCAATCCCTGTGGTTCTGACCCCTTCTTGGTCCAGCAGGCAATGTGTCTGTCAGTGGTTCTCAGACCTTGAGGTGGTCAGTCCCAGATAATGTGTTTTAGGGAAGGTTTCTGGCCCCTCTGCCAAGCCATAGGACCAGAATCCCAGGTGTAGCTTGGAATCTGAGGTTCTCATGATCAGTGGGTTTTGACACCCTCGGGGAGCCCTCTAGGGTCATCTCAGAGGGATAGAAGAGGGAGAAAAACTACCAATCCTCTTCTAAAATGGCCCTCCCCAAGCAATCCTAGGAATCCTACACATACACTCATGCATGCCTTGCTCAATGACCCTTCCCCAGAGAGGAGGCAATCTCCTTCCTCCCCCAGCCAGTCCTCCACAGCTCTTTCCCTACACCCTGAGGTGTTTGCTTTGCATTCTGGGTCTTTCTCAATACAGTGAAACCTGCGCCCCGGCTGGTGCCTGACACACACAGGTGGTGAACTCACCGAGTGAGCAGCGGAGGACCCTGCCTCGGCTCTCCCCTTCCGGCTAGCCCACCAGTCCCTGGCTCCTTTCCCCTCTGTGACAGCTCAACCTGGGCTAGAATCCATCTCTACCTGACTCCAAGGGGCCCACAATCACCCACCGTTGGGCTTGGGGATCCAAGGACTTACATGGAGTCACGTATCCACTTTGCTCCTTTCTGACCTGGGAGTGCAGGGGCCTTTGTCTGCCTCTGTGGCCATCCTCTCTTTTCCAGCTTCTTGGCATGAGGGCTGGGGAAAGCCGGAGGTCTTCTGGGATGGCTGAGAGCCTGCAGTCCTTGGGTTGGTGGATGCTTGCCGGCTAACTCTTCCAAATGCTGGCATCTTGGGCTGGGGATATGGCCTAGTGGCAAGAGTGCCTGCCTCGGATACATGAGGCCCTGGGTTCGATTCCCCAGCACCACATATACAGAAAACGGCCAGAAGCGGCGCTGTGGCTCAAGTGGCAGAGTACTAGCCTTGAGCAAAAAGAAGCCAGGGACAGTGCTCAGGCCCTGAGTCCAAGGCCCAGGACTGGCCAAAAAAAAAAAAAACCAAATGCTGGCATCTTGTGGGCAGAAAACATAAAGTTACCTGGATCAGAGGGGCCTCCCTCATCTCCTCCCCTGATGAGAGTGGTCTCACCCCCCTGAGCTATCTTTCATTCCCTCCACACCCAGCCCCACCCAGATGCTCCATCCATTGTAACTGTTGGTCCTAGGAGTCCTTTCACCAAGAGTCCACAGCCTCCCACCAAGGAGCCTGGATACCTGGGGCAGCAGCCTGACCCCTCCCCCACCTTGCCTTTTCTCCTCTTCTCCTCATCCCTCTCAGCCCCAGCACTGTGATACTCATCATGGTGTGTACCCAGGGCCTAAGACCTAGCTGATCAAAGTAGGGTGCCAGCTATTCCTGTAGGTCCACCAAGCCCTCCCACAGGAGGAAGAAGGAAGCAAGCAGGGAAAGAAGGAAGGGAGGGAGGGAAGTAGGGAAAAAGGAAGGTTGGGAGGGAGTGAGGAAGGGAGGGAGGAAAGAAGCAAGAAATGAAGGAAGGAGGGAGGGGGAAAAGGGAGGAAAGAAAGGAGGGACGGAGGAAAGGAGGGAGGAAGGAAGGGAAGGAGGAAAGAAGGGAGGGAAGGGAATAAAAGAGAAGGAAGGAAGGAAGGAGGGAGGGAGGAAGGAAGGAAATGAAAAAAGAGAGAAAGAAGAAAAGAAAAAGGAAAGAAGGAAGGAAAGAAGGAAGGAAGGAAGGAAGGAAGGAAGGAAGGAAGGAAGAAAGGAAGGAAGGAAGGAAGGGAGAGAGGAAGGGAAGGAAGGAGACAACAAAAAGCACAATGAAGGCTGGGGATATGGCCTAGTGGCAAGAGTGCCTGCCTCATATACATGAGGCCCTGGGTTCGATTCCCCAGCACCACATATACAGAAAATGGCCAGAAGTGGCGCTGTGGCTCAAGTGGCAGAGTGCTAGCCTTGAGCAAAAAGAAGCCAGGGACAGTGCTCAGGCCCTGAGTCCAAGCCCCAGGACTGGCAAAAAAAAAAAAAAAAAAAAAAAGCACAATGAACTGGAGAACAGTGAGGGTACTGGGAGCTGGAAGGACTGGGAGGATAACCTCAAGTATAGCTCTAAGCACACCTCTCATTGCCCGGAGAGTCAGCCCTCCTCTATAAGCAACCCACCATTATCAACACCCAATAGCCCAGCATGTAACCTACATATAGATTCCACCTAGCTCATTCATTCTTTCCATCTGCCTCTATACACCAGAGCATAGACAGACTGCAGGATGGGCAGACAGGAGGTCTCTCTCTTTCTTTCATACTCACACACATACACACACACACACACACACACACACACACACACACACACACACACACGTAC
Organism: Perognathus longimembris pacificus; assembly: GCF_023159225.1. NCBI lineage: Eukaryota > Metazoa > Chordata > Mammalia > Rodentia > Heteromyidae > Perognathus > Perognathus longimembris. The sequence goes on along the minus strand of NC_063162.1, from coordinate 9,703,874 downwards.
CAACAAAGCAATTGGCCACAGAGGTCCTGCCTGGCACAAACCCTCCACTGTGCTGGCTTTGTTCCTTGGTGTAATGGGCACCACCTGGGTCCCAGGGACTACAACTGGCATCAATTAGTTCTCACTGAGCCCAAGCTGGAGCAGCACCCTGGCTTTCCTCCCAGGTACTGGCATCTGAAGCAATCAGCTCCTGGCTGGGCATTTCTTATTCTGACGGCCTCCATTGGTGACCTCTTCCCAATCAAGCAGGGTTCACAGCTGCTACCATCATGAGAACCCCAGGACCAGGAATGAGCAGTGCAAACCCCAACCACCGCTCTGACCACGGAGGGACTGGTGGCTAAGGACAGCATAAGCAACATTCTGTGCGTGACTTTCCTTGCTAGAATTTGATCTCCTATGGAATGACAGACAGGCTAGAATTAATGTGGTGCTGTTCCCAAGTGACTTTGAGGAAGTATGGGAGGGATCAAACCCCCACTCTGCTGTTTCTAGTGGTTTCATCTTGGTCAAATAATTTCCCTAAGCCACAGTTGCCCCATGATAATCATAGATAGTACTTACCTCAACGGTTAGATAAAATAATTCCTGTAAAAGCACTTGGGAATGTTCAATGTATGTTTTTCTATGATTTCTCTTTTTCATTCAGATGCCTTTAAACATCTAGTACATGCTAGATGCCTTTCTAAGCTCAGCAAGGACAAGTAACAAAGCTGGGTACACTAGAAAGGTCTCCCACCTGCCCATTGTATAGGCTACAGTACATTTAAACTTGGCCTTAGACTGTACTTACCCTCCTGTGATAGCTTTTGCCATGTAGAAAGTACCCTCAAACTTATTAGCTTCAAGCAATATATGTTCCAACTTTCCTTGCAACTCTATGGATGATCTGGATCATTCTTGTAGCCTTTGGTCTGGCTGGCCAGAACTGGGTGGCGGATTGCCTCACACACCACTCCTAGTGAACACCTCTGTTCTGCTCATTTCTCGTTGCTTTCTGACTCATCCTACTGTATTTAATCTTCAGTTCTTTACAAAGATTCAGTTCTATGTAAAGATTTGCTTTTATAAAAAACCTCTTTATTTTTTCCAATGCATGATAATCAGCTTAAACAGAGATTGTGTGTTTGTAAATCCACTTTCTGGAGAGCAGCACATTTGGAGAGCAGTATTCAAATGCTCCTGGGCTTCGAGGCATGGGCTGAGGAGAAAGGTTGCCACCATCACCCCACCCCACAGTGTCGGGCTTAATTTCCACGTCCCCCCTGGGGAGACGCCAAGCCTCCAATTGTGGGGGACACTAGCTGAGAAGAGTTAGGGCTGCCAAAATCCCCGCGCATCCCCAGCCCCCCTTACGTTTAAGAGACGACACTCAACCCGGAGATTCCAGGGGAGCCGCCTGATGGTCTACCGGCTTCCAATGGGTTTTATTCAAGGGAGGGGTTTATATAACAGTAATGGCGGCAGGAAGAGGAGGGACTAACTGGGTATTAATGATTGGCTAATGAACTGTCCATCACGGTGATGTCACGGAACTTCCTCTATGGGCAGAGACCACAGCCCCCCAAGGACCGGGCCTCTGGGGTCTCTGGTGCCATGTGCTCGCAGAGGAGAGGGTTGGGCTGGTTTGGCATCTCTTCCAGTAGAACCCAGAAGGAGATGGGAGGGGCTAGCAGCCAAGCAGCCCCTGGGCGGGAGAAGGGGCCTGTCTCTTAGGTATAGCCAGACCTGACACCACAGACCCTCTATGGCACACCTGAGCCCCAGGTAGCGGGCGCCCTGTCTCCTGTGCTCTGAAGGAAGTTGCTAGTTCCAATCAGAATCTTAAAAGATTAGGGGAGCCTAATTGCTTCCTTATTGCTCAGCTCCAGAGGTTCAATATGTTTCTCACAACCCTGTGGACTGTGTTTAACAAGACTCCATCTCAAGGGAAGAAGCAAGGCATGGTGGGGCATACCTGTCATCCCAGCAATGGTGGGAAGAAGTGAGACCCTAGCACACAGTAACAAACGCAGCTGACCACCGATTTTCCTTGCCAAAAAATTATGCAGTTTATGGAAGTGGAGTTGTGGTTCAGAGTGGTAGAGTGCTAGCCTTGAGCAAAAAAACAAAACAAAACAAAGAACCACATAGGGATTGTGCCCACATCCTGAGTTCAAGCCCCACAACTGATTAAAAAAAGTATGCAGCTTTTCACATATTAAACTATAAAGCAATCCCTTCTGTCCAGTGTTAGTAATAACTGCATTATTTATAGAGGTGGCTATTCTGCAGGATTTGGTCTTATGTAAAATTGGGATAGAGGTTGTTTGCTGGTGGCCCTTGGGGAGAACTTTCTCAGCTCTCTCTCTCTCTCTCTCTCTCGCTCTCCCTTCTTCATCCCCAACCATGGGCTAGCTTTTAGGATTCTGGTCCTATGTCCTGTTAACTTCCTATAACTGCCCTAACAAATTACCATAAATCGGGCATCTTAGCACAATCAAAATGTATCCTGTCATAGAATAAAACTTCAAACCAGCAGTTTGAAGTTAAAGCAGGGCAGGGCAGGGAAGGGCAGTGCTCTGCTGCCCCCTTGGGCTCCAAGGAAGGACCCCTCCTGGCCTCCCTGCCTCCACTGCTGTCCATATTCCTGGTTTACAATGCTCTGCCCTGCCCTCGTGTTGCCTGTTCCTCCATTTGCCTGTCGTCTCCTCCCTCTGTGTGTCCTTTACTATGACACCTGGCCATTACACTTTGAGCTCACCTGGGTAACCAGGATGATCACCTCATATCATAATCTTCTATTGCATCAACTAAGACATTATTCCCGCCTAAGGTCACCTTCAAAGGTTTTGAAGGTCACCCTTCCTTGCACTGCACATGTGATTCCTGCCGTTTTCAGCGGGATCAGCCTGGACTCCACTCACGAGACCACGCAAGCTTCTCTGCTCAGAAGGCTTGCTGAGGCAGAGAATTCACAGTATGCCTGTTCTAGAGGAGAAGGGAATGTGTGGGGCTTTGAAGGGGCCTTCTAAAGGCCATTGAAGCTGCTTCTTCCTACCCTCCACTCTACCTTCTGCCACCATTTCCCTCCTCCTGATCTCTTCAGAGCATCCTCTAGGCCATGACCAGTTTGGTTCCTGTACTGAGGACAAGGCCAGTCATTTGTGGTCTCATCACATTAATGCAAATGGCAGCAAAGCCTGGCAGACCAGTGGCCAGCCCAGGCTGGGGAGAAATGTCTTTTTGGTCTCAGAGAGTCAGGCATCTGCCCATGACTAAGAGTTGCTGTATTTAGCCAATAAGAATTTCCTTTGGAGAGACAACCCGTGCTATTTTAGAATAAGTATGTCCCAGGCAGTATTTTTAAATACAATGCAATATTCAGAAATCCTTATTCCAAAATTTAAAAATATTCATTGCTCATCCTGACCCATGTCCTTCCTCCCTCCCCCTTCCTTCTCTCTTTTTGTCTCCTTCCCTCTTCCTTCTCTCTTCCTTCCTTCTGTCTCAAATCATTGTGTGAGTACCGTTTGCAAGGTCCTATTCCCAATAAAGCCCAATGTTAGCTGGGTGCCAGTGGCTCACACCTGTAATCCTAGCTACTCAGGAGGCTGAGATCTAAGGACTGAGATTCAAAGCCAGTATGAGCAGGAAAGTGTATGAATTAGTAGTCCAATTAACTACCAAAAAAGCTGGAAGTAGAACTGTAGCTCAAGTGGTAGGATGCTAGCCTTGAGCACAAAAACTCAGGGCAGTGTTCAGGCCCACACACAGTTCAAGCCCCAGGACACACACACACACACACACACACACACACACACACACACACACACACACACACACACAAAACAACGCAACACAATACCATCTTTCAGGGCCCTCACCACAGGGTTAGGGTTAGGAAAGGGGATTCTTGAGCCCACACTCAAAGAACAGGTGTACACAGAAGGTGTTCAGGCCAAGGGTGGCTCGGGTGAAGATGTGGTTGAGGACGGTGCTGTGTCCCAGGAACGGGTAAGTATGGCCTGGCTGGGCTGGGGAGGCCTTCGCTGATTGTGTCCTCGATGGTGGTGAGGGGAGGGGGTCAGGAACATTGCTGGACTCAAGTGTAAAGCACTCTGCTCGAGTCAGGGCTTCTTCTGATGTTGTTGGTGGGGGGGTTGTTTTGTTCTGTTGTTCTGTTTTTGTTTTTTGCCAATCTTGGGGCTTGAACTCAGGGCCTGAGTGCCACCCCTGGCTTCTTTTTGCTCAAGGTTAATACTCTACCACTTGAGCTACAAGGACACTTCTGGCTTTCTCTATATATGTGGTGCTGAGGAATTGAACCCAGGTCTTCATGTATATGAGGCAAGTACTCTACCACTAGGCCATATTCCAAGCCCTTCTCTGATGTTTCTTGAAAGGCAAACAGACCCTTGCCAGACCTGAGGGGACAGGGAGCTCTTGCCCACAGCAACCTGTCAGTGGCCAGTGACCGCCACCTGCCTGATTTTCACTCCTCCTTCCAGCCTGAGATGCTGCACAAGAGTGGCCCACTTCAATTTAGCCCCCAGCAGGGCCCCCAACCTCCACCAGAGCTCACCCAAGGAATTCCTCTATCTGCACAAGCTCCCCCACCCCCACGCCTTTGAGTCCCGCTCTAAAAGAACGGCGCGTCTGCTCGCGTTTGAGAGGTTTTCTTTCATTTCCTCAACACAGACCGTACACATTGATTTGCAAGAAGGGGAGAAGGGAAACGAGGTAATTAGCTCTGTGGAAACTGCCACTCTACATGATGTTAGCACAACAGCACAAGTAGTGGCATGCAGAGCCAGGAAAGTCTGCTTCTAAGAACCTCTGCAATACACACACTCACACACACACACACACACACACACACGTACCTGAACACACTCTGATTCTTTTATGTACTAAAGAAAGGCTTTGAACAGTTCAAGTGCAGTTTGGTGGGGGGTTTGGGGGCCTGGGCGCTGTCCCTCATCTTTCGTACTCAAGGCTAGCACTCTACTGCTTTGAGCCACAGAGCCACATCTGGTTTTCTGGTGATAAGAATCTCAAGGACTTTCCTGCCCAGGCTGGCTTAGAACTGCGATCCTCAGATCTCTGCCTCCTGACTAGCTCGGACTACAGGCACTGGTATCTATTAAAGTGCAGTTTTTAAAAAGCATTCTTAAACTTAACCATTAGTTTCTTTCTTTCTTTTTGAGACAGGCTGTCACTATGTAGCCCTGACTAGTCCCAAACTCATAATGCAGAATAGGCTGACTTCAAACTCTCAATCTCCCTGCCTCCAACTTCTGATTACTGGATATGAGCCATCATGCCTAGCTTAATTTCCTTTTCAATTGATTGTTTTGGAGCCCCTTACGGCATTGCACCATCAACCTTCAGTTTGTCACCCCTGCCTGTCTCTACAACTTCAGCCATTTTGGCTCACTGGAGGGCCCCCTGTTGCTGAGGTTGCCTTGGCTCTCCTCTGGCCAGTGGGCTGTTGGGAGACAAGAGGCATAAGAAGGAGCTTGCACACTAGGCTTGGGCTCTTGTTCCTCATCCAAGCCGGTCTGCTGGTCACAGGGAGAACAGGAATCAGATAAGCTGAGCTCCAGCCTACCAAGTACAGTCACCATCAGACAACCTCCAGGTAGCCCACACACCAAGGAGCTAAATCACTTAGCTGCTTGTCAATGCTTCTAAAATCTTTGTGGATGGTTGTATATAGCATTTGTGTGCCCATAAGTGACCACTACGTCCCATGGTTTCAGAATGTCCAGAAAGGTTTCATGATCATGAATAATTTCATTATCATGGCAGACTCAGGCCTGTCATCCTAGCTATTCAAAGGCTGAGAGGAGGAGGACCTCAATTCCAGGACCACCTGCGCACAAAGTTGATGAGACTCCAACTCAACAAAAGGAGTTGGTCATAGTGGCACACATCTGTCATCCCAGTTATGGTGAAAACCGTAAGAGAGATGGATTGTGCTCCAGGCACAGACCTGGGCAAAAAGCAAGACCTCTCTCAAAAGTAACAAATGCAAAAAAATAACTGGCGGCCTGGCCCAGCAACAGATCACCTGCCTAGCAGGCAGAAGGCCCAGAGTTCAAACCTTAGTATTGCCAAATAAAAAAGCAAATTTAGTCTGCAGTAAGATTACTTCTCCAGCACAATGAACATCTTCCCCTGGTGTTCTACATCTCACTTCAGTAACCAGCACCTCTAGAAAACACATTAAAATGCCATTAGATTTCATCGAAACTTGCCGATCATTTACTAACTTGATTAACCCCCTACCATGTGCTCAACAGAAACAAGCTCATGCCAAGCTAGTTATGTTTTGCTAGAGTGCATCTTCAATAGAACAAGAAATGAAATCTAAGGTGGGGTGTATGTGTGTGTGTGTGTGTGTGTGTGTGTGTGTGTGTATTGTTATTGTAGTACTGAGGATTACACTTAAGACTTTGTCCTGCCAGGCAGGTATTTACCAAGTGAGTCATGCTCTCAGCCCTTTTGGGGGTTATTCTTGGGAGAGTGGCTCACGTTCAGGCTGGCCTAGATCGTGCTCCTCCTATTTGCATCTCCTGTGAAGCTGAGATGACAGGCGTGTGCTGCCACATTGAGCTTTTGGTGGAGAGACTATCTTGTTTGGGCCTTGGACTGATGTCAAACTGTTATCTTCCCCATCTCCACCTCCTCAGTAGCTAGGATGAGAAGACTTGAGCCAAGAGTTCCTAGCAAGAGGTTTAAAGACAGCAAAATCTCAGCCCGCCCTTTGGACTTGCCCAACTTTCTCCCACCTGGGGGCCACCTCTATGACTCTTTTATCTCCTGAAACATATCTCTCTAGCTAACAGCCTGGAAAAGTTCTCATCCAGAAGTGCCAAGTTCAAAAGCCCATTCCTCTCCGATTCTGCCTTGTACCCCCGAGGCACTGCTTCGGGGGAGAGGTTGATGTCAGGCCAACCTGATGATCCATGGAGTTCTGTCCCCAGGGAGCTGGGCGCCCTCAGCCATGGAGTTCCTCTGCTTGTTGAGCAAATGTTCAGCTCTCTCACGTATAAAATGTGAATCTAGAAATACAGGTCTTAATTGCCCTGCCTCAGGCTTGCACTGAGGCAGAAATGAGCTCATGTAAGAGATCCTGGCATAGAGTAGAGGCCTCGGTCTGTCTTGGCTGGGACACCTTGCCACGGGTCCAGAACGCTTATAGCCAGAGGGATTACATCCTGGCTCTGCTTTCTCTTCCATGTACAGAGAGACCCCTGGAGTTCAGGCAGCATGCAGGCCGTGACTGAGAGGTGTAGAGGTACCCGAGAGGTTTTTGTTTCATTTTTTGTTTTGCTTTTCTTACGAGTTCCAGGGTGTGTGGAGACCACTGGTCCCAGGTCCACACCAGAAATAGCCAGACTTGAAGGGACAGTGACTTCTTGTGTTTATCCAACACAAAGGAGCATGAAGCCTGACAGGGGCCTTTCTCTACCCAGAAGTGTGCTGATAAAGGTAGCCCAGAAGGCTGCTTAGTGAAGTTGAATGACAGAGTCACTGTTCAAAACAATGGCTGATTGGAAATAACACTGTGAGTTTTATTCTTCGATTACGAATATCTTTTCTTCACTCCAAGAGCCAATGCTGGTCCAGCTGTTGGCCACAGGAAGCTGGACTCATGACTGATGAGCCAGAGGTGCAGGACAACTGTAAGAGCACAGGAAATACAGATTGGGGCAGCAGTGAGGACATAGCCAATGCTTGTAACCAAACATTAGGGGGTAATATTGTTATGCCCATGTCGCAAGAAGACCCCCAAGAAGACCACCAAGAGCCAGATGTTCCGAAATGCAAAAGCAAGGCTTTATTCAGGCGAGCTGCAACTCGGGCCTCGTCCTACCCACCAACACAGTGGAGGTTAGGAGGAAGCCCCGAGCTGAGATTTCACAGAGCTTATAAAGGCAAAAACCAAGTTACAGCAATCAGGTGTTCAAGCAAGATTAGGATACGGGTACAAATCTGATTGGCTCAGGGCTCGAGGCATTCCGGGGCAGTTAGAGTTAAGCATTCCCAGGCGGCTAGAGTTAAGCAGGGAGTTTCTTGACCGGCTGGGCCCTAATAAGCTGGTCCTGCTAGCCGGGATAATTGGTGGCCTGGGTTACTCAAAGTTTAAACAGACATGGGCTGGGGATATGGCCTAGTGGCAAGAGAGCTTGCCTCCCATACATGAAGCCCTAGGTTCGATTCCCCAGCACCACGCATACAGAAAAAAGCCAGAAGGCATGCTGTGGCTCAAGTGGCAGAGTGCTAACCTTGAGCAAAAAGAAGCCAGGGACAGTGCTCAGGCCCTGAGTCCAAGGACCGAGACTGGCAAAAAAAGTTTAAACAGACAACAAAACGGGGCCTGCCTGAAAATGGGGTTTACTTTAACTCTTCATTATGTCCCCCAAAGGTAAGTGTGTTAAAGCCTTAGTCCCCAACCCATGGAGCAATTGAGAAGTGCTAGAAATTTTAAGAGGAAGGATATAGTGAGAAGTCTTTAAGTCATTGGGAGTGTGCCGCTGGAGGGAATTGTAGAACCCTAGCCCTTCTTTTTTACTTCCTGGCTACAAAGTGAGTGACTTCGTTCTACCATGCACTCCTCACTGTGGTGTGCTGCTTCTTTACAGGCCCCAAAGCACTGGGGCCAATCCATCATGGTCAGGAGCCCCCAACCTTTCTCCTTTATAAAATGCTTCACTCGGTCATGTGTTACAGAGAGCTGACTCCCCCAAGTAGGTAGACTTCCATTCTGTACTATTATTTCCTGGCAACCTCACCCCAGGTATCACCTCTAGTGCATTTTCCCTTCTCATCTGCTAAGAGAGGCTTGGGGCTCCCTTGGCCTCCTGTGAGATGGCCCAAACCCCAGAAGAAGACCCTCCTCTCTGGTGCTGTCTGGTGAAGGGACTCTACCAACGACTTCCTTCCCCTTGATTTGTCCTTCATTCCAGATGCTGCCATTTATCTCACACCTATTGACTGTGTGACTGCCTGAGGTTGGATGCTGAAGGAGAGAAAGTAGAGGTGAAGCCTCAGAAGTGGGAACGTAGGCAGCCAATAGAACACACAAATAAGCAGGGTGTTAGGGTGCCAGCCTGTGATCCGAGCTACATGAGAGCCAGGGATAGAAGTATCTCAGACTAAGGGCAAAAACTGTGAGACCCTATCTGAAAAGAAACTAAAGCAAAAAGGCTTGAGGGTAAACCAGTACCACAAAAAGAAGAGGCGGAGGAAGAGGAGAAAAAATACCAAGTATCTGTAACATCAAAGGGCTGGGAACAATTTAAGTGGTTCTTAGTCGACCAAATCAATTTTGGTCCAAGCCTGTAAGACCACTCTGCAGAGATCAAAGTACAGATCAGAGCTCTGCAGACTGAGAACATATTTCTTGTAACTTTCCCAATGGCAGCCAATTAGGAATCTAGAGAGGGAGGGAAGCTTCTGGTCTTTTTTCTAGATCTTTCTCTATTATTCTCTTTTCTTTTTTGCCAGTCTTGGGCCTTGGACTCAGGGCCTGAGCACTGTCCCTGGCTTCTTTTTGCTCAAGGCTAGTACTCTGCCACTTGAGCCACAGTGCCACTTCTGGCCGTTTTCTATATATGTCGTGCTGGGGAATCATATCCAGGGCTTCATGTATACAAGGTGAGCACTCTTGCTGCTAAGCCATATTCCCAGCCCTATTATTCTCATTTTTATCATCATGTGTGCAGGTATTGCTTTTAAAGAGGTAACAGGAAGCACTGTCCACCGATGGCTCACAACTAAAATCCTAGTTTGAACCCCAGACGAATGGAAGAAGGGAAGAGAGGGAAGAATGGAGAGAGGGAGGGAGGGAAGGAGGGAGGGGGAGGGAGGGAGGGAGGGGTGAAGAAGAGAGACACACCAACCTCTGCTGGTAGGACTAGGTCCTCACTAACCCTGCATCTCTCATCATTTCAGGGCCCTCCTTATCTTGGGAAATCTTTGTACTGGGAATTTTCCCCATAGTGGGCCATAGTGTGTTCCCCATAGTGTGTTTGTGCCTAATTAATCACAAAGTGCTCTAGGCTACCTGGTCATTGGTGGGCTGTTGTGAAGGGCAGACAAGAGCACCCACGTGATCCCTTACCACCAGCAGGGCCACACTTGGGATAGTTTGTTGGCATCTGACAGGGGCCTTCCTCATCACTGAACATCAGCTCTCTCTGCTTGCCTGGAGCCTGGACAAGGGGTTCCACCCCCCTGGCCTCCTATCTTGGTGCCTGCCAGTCTAGCTATCTCTCCAGATGAAGCAGATCAGCTGCCCCCCGAGTCCAGTCCTCTGAAATGGCCATCAAGTGATGATAACATTGAACGGGCAGTCCAAGGGATAGGCAGTCCACAGACAAAGCAGCCTCCATGTCACTAGATTTTAAAAAATAAAAGTAAAACAGTGGCTTGCATCTGCAATTCTAGCTACTTGGGAGGCTGAGGTCAGGAGGGCCATGGTTCCAAGCCAGCTTGGGAAGAAAATGTCAAGAGATCTCATCTCAACAGCAAAGGCTGGGCATAATGGCGTGTGCCTGTCGTTCCAACTCCAGAAGGAAACATCAATAGGATAGGAAGCTTGAAATAATAAGGAAAAAAAACACCCAAAAACAAGAGCAAAAAAGGCTCGGAGGGGCATCACTCCAGCAGGAGAGCACTGGCCGATTAAACTAAAAACCTTGAGCTCACACGCTGGGAGTCCTCCCTGCAGAGATTTTCTGTAACTTCTCCAAGGTCTCAAGCCTCGACACTGACTCTTCTCTCCCCTGGGGAGCCGCGGTCTCAGTCCCAGCTGAGTGCGCGCATTCCCACCGCCAGCGTCATCCACACCCAACTCCGCCAGCCAGCCTTCACTTCTCTCTGTTTCCAGCCCAGAGACACAGCATGGTGGCCGTTCATTACAAGAGCCTGTCCCCAGGAAGGCCCCCATGTTCTGGGTCTCCTGAGAGCGTGGCCCTTCTAATGTGCCAGGAAGCCTCCCCAGGGAAGCAGGAGGGCCGCAGGCCAGCAAGACTGCCTGGCCTACTTGCTTATCTCTACCACTTGCAAGCTATCTAATCTCAGGCAAATGAATGCATCTCTCTGAGCCTTCAAGGCAATGCATTGCCTACTCCTACAGTTTCTGAGGATTAAGTAGCTCGTCAATCTACACTTCTGAGAACAAGAAATGAAAACACATTTCCACACAAAAACTCATGGATATTTATAATAGCCCAAAAGTCAAAACCACCCAAAGCTATCAGCGGATGGATGGAGAAATAAAATGTGATATGTCCATACAGTACAATATTATCAGGCAATAAAAGTAAACAAAGTAATGATACATACTGCATGGATGAGCCTTGAGAACATTATGCTAAGTGAAGGCCGCCACTCACAGTGGACCACGCACATATGAATCATTCGTGGGAAATGTCCGCAACAGAGGAGTCTAGAGACAGGAAGCAAATTAGTGATGGATGAGGCTGGCGGAGCAGGGATGGAGACAGCTGCATTTCACTTCGGGGGGAATGAGAACACTGTAAAATTTATTGGGATGTTTGTATCCTTCTGTAAATATACTAAAAGTCATTGAATCGTACATTTCAGATTGGTGACTTGAATAGTATGTGAATTATATCTCAATAAAGCTGTTTTGAACTTCTTAGGACGATGTCTACCACTTACTAAGCACTAAAGAAGCGCTTAATGCTACTATTACACCATGCCAGGGAAAGCAAAGCGAACGTGAGGAGCAGATACTCTGGTCTGGATGCTTGTGCCCCCTCAGTAATTCTCTGTTGGCCTTGGGGGGGGGGGCGGGCTTAGGGGGATGATTCCATTGTGACGCCAAGCACTCAAGAACAGGATTACTGCCCCATTAAAGCAGGTCCAAAAGAGACACTTTGTCTCTTCCTGCATGGAAGGACACAGTGGAGATAGCCATCTGTGCACCAGGAAGTAGCCTCACCACAACCTTGATGTTGGATGTCCCCACTTCCACAGTGTGAGAAACACACTTGTGGACCGTAAAGTCTCCCAGTTGATGGAGTTTTGTGATAGCAGCCCAAAGACTAGGCCTGCTCTGCCTCCTGCTGCCGGCCCGCCTGATCCTTCTCCACACTCTGCCTGACTGAGGGCCCAGGGCAGGCGACACCTCCGTGGCTGGCCTCTCTGTGTCCTAGCAAGTCCAGTGTGTTGTTGTATGTGAAAAGATGATGTCATGACCAGCCAGGCTGTCCACCTGGCCTTTCTTGTCCCCTCCTCGTGGCCTCCACAGCCCCACCCCCCCAGCCCCACTGAGATCCCACTGAGCTTCCTGCTGACCTTTGAATTCTTGTTCTCAGCATTTTGTTTCTGGGTTTTCGTAACTCCTGATTTTCTCATTTTCACCTTCTGAGCCCCTGACCTCCCTCCACACCTCTCATCCCTACTCTTGAACCTGACAGTGCTGCTCGGTTTGGATCTTCAGTCTCTGCTCAAATCTCATGGAACAGGGGCAGTACTGATGAAATGGACATCCTAGTCCCAGGGCCATCCCAACCCTACTCATTCTAAGGATGTGGTATTCACTGGGGGGACTCCAACTAGGGGGACAATGAAAAACAGGCCTTGTCCCCAGGAGCCACCCTTGACTTGCTACCAAGCTGCCTTCCTGGAGAGACTCATAGTAGGAGACTGGCACCCTCAGACTCACTTCCAGGAGCCCCTCTGCTCAGTGCATTGCTCTTCCACACCATGAACAGGAGTTCTCCCTCTCCAGGGTCCCAGGGGAATCAGTGGCTCTTCACCCAGTCACCTGCTCCTCCTCCTCCAAAGCTGGTGACATAGAAGGCTAGCACCAAGCACACAGGACCACCACAAGACTGAGGGTCCTAGCCTCACACCCCTAGAGGCTGTCACTAAGGAATCAGAACGGTTGTAGGAGAGTCCACAGTGCCCCTCCTTCATCGGCAGGTGGTCCTGGCTTCCAGGAGCAAGGTGATGAGGAAAAGACAAGGAGACCTGAGTAGCAGGTGCACTGCAAGAGGACCTGGACTGGGGTGTCTGTCCTCCCTCGGCCTCTGCATCCGCCATGCTTGCCCCTGTGGACCACACTTGGCACCTCTGCCTCGCATACCTGCCTGGTTGACAGCCATCATCTATCTGCCAGTGCAGGCAGCCAGTGGCCATTAGGTATAATGAAGCCAGAAGATGAAAACAAGTGACCACAGGGAATAATGGCGGACAGGAGCCAGACAGCGAGAGCCACCAGTGTTGGGACCTCCCATCCCCAAGTGGTTTTTCCTATTGGTCAGTGTCTCCATTTGAAAGCGATGCACCATGCATGGGAATTCACAGCAGGCTGTGGTAGGGTGTGAGGAGCAAAATTCCAAGCTACAGGGAGCAGGGCAGCAGGCCACTAGGATCCATCCTGTTGCCAGGGTGGAGCCAGCACCTCTTACTCAGGAGGACTGGTCAGGAGGAGCCGCTTCTCGGCTCTCAAGAAGCCATGCAGATGTGGGTGCTTCCTCCTTTGTCCCTCCTGCCCTGCAGCGGTCCCCCGTGGGAGGCTAGGTGTGCTCAGTGCATCTGGATAGCACTGGAGATCCTCTTACTGGCGCTCCCAGATTGAGCTTGAGGGGACTGATTCCAGATACCAGGCCCCAGGAGATGCTGGAGATGAAGATGGGCTGTCAATCTCACTGTGATCAAGGGAAAGGGAAGAATGACAGAGCAAACATAGATGTGAAGAGTTCTTTTAAAAAAGAGAGTTGGGGGAAGGGTACAGAACTCAAAGGGAAAGGGGTGGAAAAGTGCAGCAGTGGAACTCGCTGGACACTGATGAAAGTGAACGAGACAACTCACGAGTGGAGACGGGACTGAGAGAGAATGAGAGAACACTGAATGAAAGGCAATTTACTTATTACCTGACTTATGTAATTAGAATCCTTCTGTATATCCCCTATATAACACAATAGGGTAAATTAATTTAAAAAAAGAATTATGGAAGAAAAAACATAGATGTGAAGGAGAACCTGGGGGTGGGGGGAGTGAAAAAGACGGGGGGTGGGCAGGCCAGGAATGGGGTGGATGTCAGAGCGAGTGCTCCTTCCCAAATGGTTCCTCCTGGGAAGGCAGACCGGCCAAGTTCAAGTAGGCCAGAAATGGCCAGACATGAGCTCATTCACAATGTTACTCTGCAACTGACGTTCTTTAGGTCTTTCCAACCCACAACAAGTTCCATGAGACAGCAGCCAGAGAAACAGCACTGTCTGGGGGTCTCAGAGGAGAGCAGGGGTGGGCCCGCACCCCTGTTACTTGCTGCATGAATCCTAGCAAATTACTGCACGCACAGCGGAGGAAGCGTTTTCCGGGGTTTGACCACTCAGGCATGATCCATGGTACAGGGGGATTGGGCAGTGAATTTTGACATCATCCACATGTTGGTGGCTTTGCAGGCATACAGAATGCAAGAGCTGAAGGGTGGTGGATGAAGAGCCAGACTAAAGCCATTTGAAGTCAGGCCCCACTTTACCACACGAACCTGAGATAAGCAGGCCCTGTGAGCAAACCCAGGACAAGCTTATTAGGGCCCAGCCGGTCAAGAACTCTAACCGCTGGGAATGCTTAACTCTAACTGCCCCCAGAATGCCTCGAGCCCTGAGCCAATCAGATTTGTACCCCTGTCCTAATCTTGCTTGAACACCTGATTGCTGTAACCTTGTTCTTTGCCTTTATAAGCCCTGTGCAATCGCAGCTCGGAGCTCCCTCCTAACCTCCGCTGCATCAGAGTGTAGGATGAGGCCCGAGCCGCGGCTCGCTTGAATAAAGCCTTGCCTTGCTTTTGCATTTCGGATAATGTCTGAGTCTCGGTGGTCTTCTTGGTGGTCGTTTCGCGACTTGACCATAACAGTGGAGGCTTCTGTCCAGATGTCAAAGGAAAGCCTGGGAGGTCTGGCAACATGTGGCAGAATCAGGATTCCTGCCGGCAGCCCTGGGGAAGGCGACACGTGGAGCTGTGAGCTCGAAGCCTCAGCCAGAGTGAAGAGCCTAGGGTGCAGGAGAAGCCAGGATTGTGGACTGCCTGCCAAGGAGAGCTTCAGACAAGCGGAGCCAGCTCAGGAGACAGGACGGATGGGCTGCCAGTGTCAAGGCCACGGGTGTGAGGCTGCTCAAACCCATCAGAAAATTCCAGATGTAGAGTCATCACATTTAGTGTTTGCACTGCTGGGGTTTTGGTGTGGCTTTGGTCTGATCTTGTTGTGTTCCTATTTCCCCCTTTCAAAATGGGAATGTTTACTCTGTGTCATTTGTATTTCATACATAATTTGCCTTGAGTTTGCCCAGATCCTCCGAGGAGATGTTAATTTAGACTTTCAAACACTGTTGGAACCTTGGGGAATGTTCAGAGGTACTAAACACCTTCTGTGCGATGAGATGGACAGGAGTCTTGTAGGAGGGGTAGGATGTTGTAGTTTCCAGAGATGAGTTGGCAAGTAAAGATGAGGAGAGATGGACTAGTGATGGTTAATCTTGTCAATTTTATTGGATTGAGAAATGCCTAGGGGATTAGTAAAGCACACCTCTCGGTGTGTCTGTGGGGGCCTTTTCAGAGATAATTAGATCCTGAGGACTCTGAGTTAATGAATGGATTAATCCCCTGATGGATTCATAATCTGATGGCATTACAGGGGCCTGGTTAGAGGAAGTAGGTCACTTGGGGGCTGTGTCTTGCTCTGGCCCTTCCCGTGTTTCCTCTTTTAGCTTCCTGCTCACCAGAAGGGAACAGCCTCCTCCATGACACAGTCCCACCAGGGTGATGCCCTGTTTTACAATGGGCTCAGAATCAACAGAGCTAAGTGACCAGAATCTTCTAAAACTGTGAAAACAAATCCTTCCCCGCTGAAGTTGCTTCTGCCTGGTATTTGGTCACAGCTAGGCCAAAGTAACTCAGACGGTATAGACTGTGCCTGGCATGCAGAAAGCACTCAGAAATAGAGACATCCTACCTTGAGGATAAGAACACAACCTCCAGGAAGCCTGCCCGGCTTGCTTTCACACTTCTGATTCATCTTGAGGGGAGAAAAGAACAGAGAAAGGTGTGCTTGAGAGAGAGAAAGAGAGATGTGAAGCGGTGTGTATTTTGCACCTACCTGGGCCAGGCCCTCCCTGTATAGATGCTTAATATATATTATACCTACCCAGTAGCCAAGAAACAGGCATTCTGGATGGCCAACAAAACAATAACTGGACCACTGTTGCTGGGGACCTGTCAGGCTCAGAGGGAAGCCCCTGGCCAAATCACCATAAGTGGTATTCAATGTCAGTTCAAAGGAATCAGGCTTGTGGGCATGAAGAAGACACATTCTTCCTGGGGCTTGGAGGGGGAGGGGGGCAGTAGGGAGTTGAGAGCCTCTGAACACGATGTGTCCTTTCCAGAACAGGGATATGAGGACACAGCTATTTCCAGAGAGGAAGCAGAACTATGGCCCTGTGCTCATCCAAGGTGAGGCCAGGTTTAAGATAGAGGCTCAGCTTCTTTGTTGTGCTGGGTCACAGGGTAAGCTGTGGGGCGGAATTCTGGAATGATCTGCTTGGCTCTTCATGAATGGCTGATTGCCATGGCAACAGGCACTGCAGAGATTGTGAACCTGCTCCAATGGGAGTCTGCTTACTGGGAGCATTTCTGAGCTCTTTCCCCCTCAGTGAGGAAAGCAGGCTCTTCCCAGGAAGTGTCCCTGGACCAGACAGAGGCCCCACATTTCCCCATTTTTCTCTTCACTGGCCACTTGTCTACCCAGTCTCTCTTCTCCACTGTCAGCATATCGCAGATACAGAGAGGAGAGAAAATGCGGCACAGAATCTAGCCAGCCCAGCCCCTCGATGAAGCTACCTCCTTGTCTGTGGGGAGCCAAGCATCATTTCTCCATCAAGACTGTCTCAGCTCTTCATCCCGTGCCTGTTCCACAAGTGGAACCTACAGGATTGAGAATGATACAGCTCCCTGAGGAACAGTGGGATGGAGTCCTGGGAAGTAAGTAGGGTAAATCCTCTGGAGATGCCATCACCCCCTAAACTTTCTTCCCTATTGGGTATCCCAGCACATAATTACCAAGGCCCCTCTTCTAATAACCCAGGTCAAACTGTGGGCCCTTAGTTTGTTTACAACCATATCTAAGCTGGGAGCTGGTGGCTCACACTTGTAATCCTAGCTACTTAGGATCTGGAATCTGAGGTTTGAAGTTCAAAGCCAGCCCAGGCAGGAACGTCCATGAGACTCTGATCTCCAAGTAACCACCAAAAAAAAAAAAAAAAAGCCAGAAGCAGTGCTGTGGCTCAACTGGTAGAGTACTAACCAGGAGCAAAAAAGCTCAGGGACATGGCCCGGGCCCTGAGTTCAAGCCCAAGGACTGGCACACACACACACACACACACACACACACACACACACACACACACACACACATACAGCGAGTCCATAAATGCGTTGGACTCTTACCTTCAGAATCTCTGGAGCATACTCCTATAGAGTAGCTATGACCAATGTGTTAATACTTGTCAAGCCCATAGGATTGTGCCTGTACATGATAAATACTAAAAATACAAAGATGTTGATGTTATTTCTCAGCTCCCATCCCCTCCAGGAGCTCCATGCTCTACAGCACGGTGTTGTCCCATTGCCATGGTTGCTCTCTCTTATGCTTGTGGATGTCTCTCATCTCCACGTAAGTCTACAGGCTCCTAGGGGCCAGCTTCAGGAAAGCCAAAGAGAAAGCCATAGGTTTCAGATAAGGACTGAGATCTATTGTTCCACTGTGGAGAGGGGAAGGTGGTTAGGCAGTTCCTAACAGAGCTGGGCAAAAATTCCCAAACAAGAAGACACCACCATGGGAGAAAGCTTACATGAGTCAAAGCTACAGCAATTCTTTAACATGTCCTGCCACCCCTCCCCTTCTGTTGAGGTACAATAAACAGAATAAAAGACATATTCCCATGCTTAGCGCCTTCCCAGAACCCATAGGATGCTTTCTCTGAGAGCTCTCTGCCTCACCAGAGATGGAGACCCAGTCTGCAGGCTCATCTTTCAATGCCAGTGAGACAGACACTGGGGTTAGCCAAGAACCTACCAGAAATGTGGGTCAACCTCTGAGGAGCAAGCCATCGCCCCCAGGTGCAGCCAGCTCAAGGGGCCCAAGTCCCCTGTCTAGAGGAGAAAACCCAGGTGTCACCAGCCTTGCCCTGAGGTGTCATCTCTTTGTCCCTGAAGATTTAGACAAGGGGCTTCTGACCTCCTTCCACAGGCCTCATCAAAGCATTACATTTCTACAGCCCCAGTTTGTGTTCACCTGTCCCTCCCCCCATGTCAGGCTGCCCCTGGGCTGGCAGAAGCCTACCAGCCATCCCAAGCCTCGTCGGGAAGGCAAAAGGATCTTAGGTGAGTTTGAAATTAAATCATGGAGGCATCTGCTCTCAAAACACTACCTCAACCCCAGCCAGTGCCTGTGCCCACCAGGCTTCTACCTTCTCACAACCCCAAACACCCGTTTCATTATGTAGAGTCACTGAGCTTTCTCCAACTCCAACCATCTAAAAGCCCTAGGTTCCTTTGCTCACACAGTGGCAAGTTGTTGTCACTATCTTTACGGTGCACCATCTATGCAATCTTCCAAAATACATGCACACGTACATGTACACACACACACAGATTTCCTCATTCAGACATGAAGCAAGCCACCCACTGTCCCTAAACAAACAGGCACCTTCCAATCGGCTTAGACAATGCTTGCTTTACCAGGGCCTGCAGCTGGATCTGGCATGGTCCTGCTGGACTCTCAACTAGCTTGTCCTCCTGCTCTTCCACCTGAGTGGGGCTGGTGCGGCTGGAGGAGGAGAAGAAGGCCAGCCATCATTCGTGAAGCTGACCTCTCAATGCGCTTGAAGCCATTAGCAACTAAGAGATCATCCATCACAGTTCTCACAAGTGGGGGTGAACAGCTAACCTGAACAGCCTGCCTGTGGCTCGGGGCCAAGCCTAGACCACGGACCACTTCACCTAGGCTGAGGACCACGTCTTACACCAGGAAAGGAGAAAGGAAGTTGACCTGGCTAGACATGCCTCTTCCAAATATGTGCAGGTAAGATGGCCACGGCGCAGGCAAACTCCCTACCAACAAATCACCTTTATTGATCTTCTGCAATAGCAGGTCTCTTGGGACAGTGACAGGAGAGGAAAGGAAGGGCATTTGGCAAGGAGTCAAGAATAAAAGCTGGTTGGCCCAAGCCAAGGCAGAGCACACCTGGAGTCCTCCCCACGGCCGTGGTCAGGGTGCTTTCTGTCTGGCAGGCCTCTCCCCCAGTGCCCTGTGCCCAGCCCTTCTTGAGAACATTTTCACCCTCCGTTAGGCACCATCTGGTAGTATCACTGGAAGCCTGGAGGGTTGCCAGGAGCTGGCGCAGGCTGAGCATGGAAACTGCAGGGCCTGCGTGCTGGGCCTGGCTTGAGGGAGCTCAGTGCTTCCCTGATTCCGTGGCTGGGGAGGGTTCCAGCTGCACAGAGAGTGGCCTCCCCGGCCTGACAGATGGGCCGCCCCAGGAGGAAGCCACATGGCAGGCCCGTGTTGTTGTTAAATGCAGCTCATTAGATTTTATCCGCAAGATGCTGCTGGGTTGGCAGGAACACACCTGCTACCAACAGGAGTGACCACAGAAGTGCCAGTGGCCCTGAGAAGACTGGCGGAGGGGTTGGAATGGTGGGCCTGCTCTAGGGGGTTGAGATTCAGACTTCAGATGTGTGAGGGATCTCATGAGAATCCTGGAAGGTGTGTTGGCACACTACACTGAGGCCAGGTAACGCCACAACCTGCGCATCCTCGAGAAGATTTCTTAGAGAGCAGCCAAGATATGGACAAGAGGCCAGCTCTGTCCACAGCTAGCCTGCTGCCCCTTGATTGGGCTCTGGAAACAACCACACCAAGAACCTGGTAATAACGACTTCAGGCTTTCAGGTTAAGAGCCAAAATGGGGAATAGTGTGTAAGCATTTGTTCAAATATTTCACATGCAGTGGTTTAGCGATGATCCATGTGCCGTGCAAAAACAAGTGGTGGAGGGGAGTTTGTTAAGCCCTGGACTTCAATCTCCTGGACAAGGAAGCCAGCAGGGAGGCCACCTGTCGCTTCCTCCAGAGCAGAGCCCACAAATGCAGGCTCCACGCAGGTGTTAGGGAAGAGCTAAGTTTGCTTGGCCCTGTGCAGTCTATCTCTGTCATGACATTTTACGTGGGGCCTAGACCTGCCCATGCACACCAGTCTTCCCACAAGTGGCCTGGCATAAGAGGCCTGGAAAGAATCTACCTCTGACAGATTCCCACTGCCAACTTGAGCCACGCTGACCCTTTCCCCCCTTCTCAGAACCCCACTTGGTCCCTGCAGGCCCCAGGCTGCACCGTGGCCATCCTGATGTCTCAGGATATCACTCAGCATCTCCTACACCCATAGTTTGCAGAAAGGAGTCCAAAGGAGACTGTCTCCCAGCTGCGATCCATGTGGTCATTACCTCAGTACCTGTTCCCCGTCTCCTGGTTTGTACTAGGCTATCTTCTTAACTCCCTCTACCTAGAATGATTCCAGAGCAAATTACCGGGTGGACTCTAGGGCCTAAATCCAGCCATAGCCCCACACCAGGACCCTTGCCTACCCCATGGTTCCCACTCTGACCTCATCTTGGACAAACTGGATGAAAGAGGCAGCCTGGCTAGAAACCCGGTCACATGACCTTGGAGCCAGTCATGTACCTCCCGCAGCTCCACCTTCCTCACCTGGGAAACATGGCGGTCATGTGCCCAGCTGGTACCATATGTCACATGTTGGTCGTGGTCATGGAAGCATCCAAAGCAGCACATCTGTGGCCTCACCGTCCACTTACAGGATCTGCACCTGAAATGGAATTGCAGAATACAGCTGTGAAATGGAGATGGGTGTGGAGAAACTACTGTGGGATGGGCAGAGATTGGCAATGGTCAGAGCTGATGAGAAGGGGGCTCTTAAGGCTGGATCCAAGCCACAGCACCTCGTTTCTCAGGCTGCACCCACTGGTCAGAGGCACAAAGGCAAGTGTGCCCAGAAAGGAGGGTGATATGGAAAAGCATAAACATCTGACTCATGTCACAAAGTGAGATGAGCCTGAGAACTGTATCCAAGTGATCTTACAATGTCTGTCCTGACTGGAAACAAGATGTCTTCCCATCACTGCACCTGCCAAGGACCTCACCACCAACTTGGCAGGAAGAGTCAGTGACTAAATGCAAGATCTTATGGAGACATAACTTTTTCCAGTTAAAAACTTCTGTGACATAGTTGAATTAATTCTGTGCAAACTAGACTGAACATATTTGATTCCCCAATATGGATCCACTCATTCTTAACCAATTCTATTGTCTCGGCAAAGTGTAGAGTTAAAGAAGGATTTCAAAAAAGCTTCCACTGAAACACCTGTATGAGAATGTTCATAGCAGGTCACTTAGAATGGCCCAAGCTGGACACAACCCAAACGTCCATCAACAGTGGGATCCTTGTGAAATAATCCCTTACTGGAATGCTACTCAGAGCTAAGAAAGAATCACTGATATATAGAACGGCAGGGATAAATCTAACCAGCATAAAAGGAAGTAAAACTCATCCGTGGTACAAAGGGATAGACAAGTATGGAGTCTTTGTGGGGTACTGGCTAGAAAGAGGCTGGGTTGGCTTTCTGAAGTGCTGGTAATATTGCTAACAGCAGTGAGTCTCTTGCATGTGTAAAGATTAACCTAGCTGTACACTTAATCTGAGCACTTCACTTCCAAAGTTAAGTCAGACCTCAAAAATGTTATTTTCAAAAACAAAAACAAATTTTAAAAAACACAACCCTTTGAGGCTTGCTTTAACACGTACAGGTCAAGAGAACCCAAGGACCATTCTTACCCTGGCCTTCAAAGAACGTGATCAGGTTAGTACAGAACCATGAGACCAGCTCTTGGTCCCTTCAGTATGTGTCCATCGCCTATTTCTGGGATTCCAGGATAAGTAGGTTTTGTGTTTGGTTGTCTTTGTTTGAATGGTTCTAATTGGAACTGAAGTAGAGTGGGGGTTCGCTACAATGAAACGGGGTCCCCCCCCAAGGGAGGGGATTCCTGGTTCCCCCAAGAGTCCACCACACAGTCTCCAGCTACAAGATGACAAAAAGACAGATTTACTGGGGAAATAAAAAGTGAACAAAAAGTGAACCTACCGGCCTTGGTCGCAGCCCAGACTCAGGAGCCGAAACTGCCGATCACGAGTGCAGGATCAGGACCCAGACTCGGGAGCTGGAACCGCCTGCACGTGTGCAGCCCAGACTCGGGAGCTGGGACCACCTGTCCGTGTGGCCTTCCAGCCTGGTTATAAGGCAAACATCACAGTCAAACTTGCCACACGCAGGCAGCCAATGAGGATACAATACTTACAGAGCATGCTAGGCCGCACGCAGATGGCCAATAGAGTTACAGTCTGTCTCAGTATCTATTTGAACCAACCTATCATTCTAGTTAGAATTGGCGAATGGATTTGGCGGGGCTCACATGATGCAGGTGGATACGCCTACTCATAGAAGGGCACAGATTTAACCTTGAACGTTCCTTGAACTTTCCATGCTTCAGGTGGTCAAGCAGTTTACACAATCTTATCACAGCAAAGGGGAACTTCCCTGGATAGGGTTGGGGAGAGCTTAGTGAAGATGGAGTTGGCTTCTGCTCTAACGTCAACCTGAAGTTCCTCCACAGCTAATGATGGCACTGGTCAGATCTGACCTCCCTATTACAGGAACGGCATTTTGCTGAAAGTAAAACCTGGCTTAAATAGTAGAGGTTATCATCTCATAGAACAAAAAGTCTGTGGGTAGGAGGTTTGAGATGGGGTACATCCTCCGAAAGTACCTCATGTTGGCCTTGCCCTCCTGGTGTTAAGATTGATGCTGCAAGTGTCTCTTCCCCAAAATTCTTACATCTTTACTATGAGGGAGAAGATCTTGTCATCTAGATCAAATCCCAGGAGATCTTCTCTCAAGTCCTACTGGCCAGACTAGGTGGCATGCCCATCCCCAAAGCAATATTTGGTAGAGACAAGACATATGGGCCAGAAGTCCATACCCCTTCCCCAAGTGTTGGAAAGAAGGTAGTGGGAATGCTATTGGACTAGAAACTAATTGAGTTATGTTGGGATTTTGGGTTTCTTAGCTTCTTCATATTTTTAACTAGCGCTATTATACTCTCAAAACAAATGAGTCACCGTGTCCTTCTGACTGAAGCTTGGTGGATTAATGCTTCCATCCAAAATCCCAGGGAGACGCAGATGCACGGATGGGATGAGGCAAGGAAATGTTAGGCTGCCCTTGGAAGGGTATGCTGTCGTCTCAGCTGGAGCTGGGAGGCTGTCTGCCGAGAGGAGTTGGGCTGGGGCCCCATGCATAAGGACTGTGTAATTAATGACTGATCCATTCACTGTGTGACAGGAACTCTGCTAAGATGTAAGACAAGAAGCCCACAAAACACAAAGGAAGAAAAACAAATATAATTCTCCACAGAGTTCATGTGTGGCCTTCACAGAGAGAGGAACCATCTCCCGGGCCTTACTGATCATTACAATGGTTCAAAAAGTCAAGGAGGACATCGAACAATGGATCAGGAAGTTGCCAGCATTCTGACTCCAGCTAGCTCTAGGCCTCAAATTCTTCATTTTCAAAATCAGCATTGGGGGTCAAGGGCAAGATCTCTGCAGCTTTAACCTGTGACAGCAGAGCTTAGATATCTAAAACTAGCAGCTATCTGGGTTCTGGTTATTTCTCTTCAAACTGAAAAAAGTAACCTCATAGTGAGTGATGAGGAAGAGGAGGCTGATGGCAAGGAGGGTGATAGCTACCACACCATCCTTGCCATAGATTATCTGCTTTAATTCCCTTTAAAACTATACACCAGTTACTTTTCCTAACCCCATGTAGAAGATGAGGCAATTGAGACTTACGGAAGATCTTGGTTAAGCACCCTTACTTTGAGGTTGAACTGTGGCCCACCCCCTCCCCCACTCAAATTTTATGTTACCGCTCCAACTTCC
This sequence comes from Perognathus longimembris pacificus, assembly GCF_023159225.1. NCBI lineage: Eukaryota > Metazoa > Chordata > Mammalia > Rodentia > Heteromyidae > Perognathus > Perognathus longimembris. The sequence continues at coordinate 9,679,777 of NC_063162.1, read as the reverse complement.
AATGTGACTGTGATTCAGGATAGGATCTCTAGGACCTAGTCATGGTTAAATAAGAACATAAGGGTGGGACTCCAATCCATGACTGCTGTCCTTAATTAAAAGTGGGAGAGACAGCAAGGTGTCCTCATAAAGGCAGACATCTGTGAACCCAGGTGAGACCTCAGAAGAAACCAGTCAGGATCTTAGATGTCCAGCTTCCAAAGCCGTGAAGGGAAAATGTCTATTAATTGAGCCACCCAGTCTATGGTATTTATCATAGTAGCCCATACTGATCACTACATGACCCAATGGCAGAACCAGTATTTGAACCAAACCATCAGGCTCCAAAGACATATTCTTAAGGGCCTCAGCACCTACAAATCAATGCTTTGATCAGTAAGAGAGGGAATATGTGTCCTATGAGTAAGTCTGTGGGTAACAAAGTGTGCAGATGGTCAGATTTTACCCCCTTCCCTCCTTCCCCTATGTAATAGGGATGGTCCATTCAACAGTAGCCAAGACCCATGTTTTGAATGGAAATATGGTTCAGTATGTGGTGGGTGGTTACCACCATCTGGGTAATTTGCAGAACTAGGTCATGCCTAAAATGGCTCTAGCTCCAAGGAGATTTGGTACCATTGTACAATGGTACCCCCATCTGTCTCCCTGGAAAGTCTTGGATGCCGCACCAACCAAGTAAACTTGGTTTAAATCCTGCCTCCCCCCTAGTACGGGCTTTTGGACATGTCACTTCACCCTCTAAACCTCAGTTTATCCATCTGGCCCATGAAGATAATCGTTAACTCTGCAGCAGAGCCGGGGGGATGAAAGAAGTTACCACGTGAGAAGCTGCTTCACAGGCGCTCTGAATTTGGTAACACTGCACACAAGGGGCCACCTGAAATCCCTTTAGTTTCATCAAAGCAAAACCCGCAGTTACAAATCCCCTGGAACCCAGCCGCTAGTCCTTTCTGGGAGGAGCCGGGTGTAAATTATAGATCACAGTCTCTCCAATCAGCTGCTGTTCTAGATCTTGCCCATCCGCGTGCAAGGATCTAGGCTAGCTTTCCTCAAGGTGCTGCCCATGGTTCTAGGGGCCCTTCCTCCCTGCAGTGCCTCTCTCCTGCCCCCAAAGAGCAAATGCTGTCCGGGCTGATGTTAAAGAGATTCTCTGTAAGGGCTCAAGTGGCAATGATCCTCCTACTGGCCCCCAAGGCTTAGCTCTAGCTCTACTAGAGCCGCCCCTCTACCCCTGCTGAGCATGCTGGCTTCATCCTCCATCTCAGAGAAGAAAAATTTGTCTTTAAGATAGGGAGGCTGCAGAGGCCCCTTATCAGCAGGGTTCTCTGCACCTGGAGGGACGGAGGGAGACGAGTGGCTCCCATCCTATGGCCCCTGTCCTCTCCACCCACTCCCCACTACAGTTACATCCCCAAGGCCACACAAGACATTGGGCTTTCTCTCCCTCCCCCAGCCCTTCTCTGAGAAATGCCAAGTAGGACAAGTAGGAGCATTTCTTTATCTAAGAAATGAAAGGATCATCCTGAACAGCTCTGTCCCTGGGGCCAGATGGCCAAGCACCCCAACCAAGCTGCCACCTTTATAGCCTGGTAGTTCTGGACAAGTGTCTCCTCCCTCTCAGCAATCTTTCCTCAGAATGGAGATGTTAATAATCCCCATGTCACCGGACTGTGTGGAGAAGAAGAAATGAGATAATACATCAAAATGCTTAGCAGGCACACAGGCAGGCTTAAGCTCCCAGCAGACATCAGCCAGCTGTAATACAGGGGCCTGGGCTTCCCAGGGAGCAAAATCTAAGGATGTGGCATGCAAGGTTCCTTCAGCTTTGTGCCTTAAGGCACCTTGCCCACTTTAGTCTTAATCCTGTTCTGGTGATGTGTGAAAATGTCCTTGAAAGATGGAAGAAGCCCTGAATCACCTGAGATTGTCGTCAGCCCCTAGAAAAAAGTAGCTAGAAACAAGGCTCAGCCAGCACGTGGTACAGTGCCTCTAGCATCACCAACACCTCTCTCAACTTACAACACTTCTCTGGGGCTGCGTTCTCATCTGAAAGCTAATAGGTTGGTCGCCCCTCACCATCTGCAATGCAGAGCTATGTGGATTAAACAAGACACAGGAATGAAAGGGTTTTGTAGTCTATGATGGGCCAGACCACCAAAAAGATGGTACTCGTGATAATGGTTGCTGTGGAAACCAAGTGAAAGGCGTAGGGAACCCCCTTTTTTGAGTGCCTAGAAACAGCAGGCTTACACAAGGTAGTGGGCCTGGGTAGTGGGAAAACCTAAGCCATACAACAGGAGCCAAAAGCAATGTGACCTAGAGCTGCCTGACCTTTGCAAAAGAAAGGAATGAGGAAGACCACTCAGCTTGCATGTTTTAGTTTAGGGGACGTTCTAGAAAGAGCAAGATTTAAGGTTAAGTAAGAAGTTAAATAGGAAAATACCAGTCACACCAAGAACCAAGAATTGTAGTGCTTTGATTGCTTTGTTTACCAGAGTTTACTGGAATTGTAATCACTAACTGCCAATTCTGCTACTATATGTCTGCTGGCTTGCTTTGCCTAACTTGCCAGACCACCTGCATGTGGTACATTTTTGCCTTTAAAAACCCAACCCTACTGAGACCCAGCGCTGTTTGTCACCATCCGGGTGGTGGCAATCAGGTGCTGTGCACAGCTAAATACCCTTATGAACACATAAGATGATGCTAAGTAAAATGAACTCCATGTTATGGAAACAATTGTTATATCACTGTTGTAACTACTTTCAACGTGCTATGTGTACTGTAGCTTCTATTATTGATGATCTTCTTGTATCCCCTTCCTGTGGTGTACCTGCACTATCTCTGTATCTTATCTGAGTACATTGGAAACCGTGTATACTGGTATTAGAGCTGGGAAACTGAAAGGGAATACCAAAATCGAGAGACACAGGGTAAAAAGACAAACAACTACAAAAGCAATACTTGCAAAACTGTTTGGTGTAAATCAACTGAACAACTCATGGGGGGAAAGGGCAAGGGGAAGGGGGGAGGGGGGAATGAGGGAGGAGGTAACAAACAGTACAAGAAATGTATCCAATGCCTAACATATGAAACTGTAACCTCTCTGTACATCAGTTTGACAATAAAAATTTAAAAAGAAAGACTCCTAGCCCAATTGACTGAGTGCTGGTGACTATTGTCATGGCTTTAAGGCCCACCTCAGTGTCCGGTACACAATGCTTGCTACTAGAGAGTTCATTCCTGCCCCCCTTCCTAGCCCAACCTTGCTATTCACAAGTTGAAAGCAGCTCTAGTACTTGAAGTCTCCATTAACACAGCTATAATTCTTATGCTTCATATTCTTGTTTCTGAGGAAAAGAAAACCAAGTCATGCAAAGTATCAGTTAGTAATAAAGTGCTTGATGGCAAGACGCATCCATCTCACCTACAAATTAATTGTTTAAACCACCACAAATCACCACTCACCACTGTCATTGGATTAAATCGTAAGGAAAATTAGAAAACAGCTCAGATTTTAATCAATGTTTGCTCTGACCATGAAAAAAGAGGTTCTCTTTTTGCCTGTCTCTAATCAGGAGTGTTAATTATCTTGGTTACATACTAGCAAATTAATTATAGCTAATGGAGTTAAAGCAGGTCATTTGTTAAGGGAAACTGATCACATATTGTTAGCTCCAGGGATTAAATAGAACATCACTGTCAGGAAAATGGTTTTGAAAATCAGACTCAGTATTTGATTTGTGAAGTTACCCAGAGGAAAGGATGAATAATAAAGCACACTATCCTCACTCTGCAGTTCACAGAGGCCATCACTCTGGGAGACCTGTGGCCTGTTTAACTGTAGGGTTAACAGACAGAAACACTAGATGTTTCCTTTTCTTGATGCATGTGCAAGAGAGAAAAAGAGAGTTGGAGTAAGGAATGTAATAGAGGCATGAAAAAGACTTGAGGGGGAAGTGTAAGACTATATACAAGAAAGAAAGTATGCTTTATCTCCTACTTGCTCATTTTTACCTTGTTTCCTTCCTTAAGATGATGAAATTCTCTATACTGAAGATATAATCATAACACAGAGCAACATAACAAAATAAAGTCAAAACATATCAAAAGAGAAATGAATTTAGGCTGGTGCAGTAGTTCATACCTGTAACCCAAGCTATTCAGAAGGCAGAGATCAAGAAGTAGTTTAAGACCAACCTGAGAAAAACTAAGTCAGCAAAACTATCTTAACAAATAGCCCAGGTATGATGGTTCACATTTCTAATCCCTGCTAGGGATTAGAGGTATGTTAGAGGTATTAGGGTAGGAGGTATAAGTAGGAAGATCAGGTCCAAGGCAAAAAGCACGTGGATCTATATGAAAAGTAACCTAAAGAAAAAAGGACTGGATATATGGTTCAAGTGACAGAGTGCTTGCCTAGTACAGAGAGACAGACAGACAGACACAGAGAGACAGAGACAGAAAGAACTGAATTTAAACTACATTTATATGACAGACGGAAACAAACTTGTTTTTTTTTCATTATTTAGAGAATACTTTATTAGTTTCTGTAATCAAACCCACGTAGATAAGACCTTACATATTTAATACAGTGCATTTACCCCTGTACAAATGGAAAAAAATTAAGTTTAACGTTTCTAGACCAATATGGCTATTAATTTCTGTACAATGCCAACTCAACACGGTAAACTGGGAAACAAACTTGTATTGCCTATCCACATATTGGTTCTATTTCTTGCAGGTTTTTTACTTTACTGCTGCTTGGATTGTCTCAAAAGGCCCTTTCATCCAAAGACCTTGAAATGCAAAACCAAATAGGAGAATTGGAGGAGAAAACAAATGGCTACTTTCCAGAGAATGAAGGAAGACAGAGAATCCAGTGGTGTGGACTAGATGGGAAATTCGCCCTTGGGTGCAGTGGTAGCAGGCTGGGCCAGAGTATACGTGGTCTTTGCACTGCTCCCTTTTTATTTCCCTGCCTAGTCAGCATGAAAATCTAGTGGCTCCCAGATTTTGTAGAAAAATTTGACCCAATTGATGGGGGGAAGTCAGACATTCATTCAGGCATGACCAGCAATGTCCTCTGGGGCGCAGGAGAGAGGAGAAAAATCTTCCCACAACTGCCATCACAGAGCAGGCTTTGGAAGACAAAGGTCCCAGACACAAGAGAAAAACTGAAAAGATGGTCCCTGTGATGATTAAGTCTCAGGTTTACCAGACATCCAGAGTCTCGCAGGGCTCCGCCCCTTCCATGTGCGATGGTCCCGGCTGGGGGCCAGAAAGGGTCACTGGCAGCTTCAGTCAAACATGGCCACTAGTTGCCCTTCTGTATCTCATTCTAACTCCCACTTCCAGTGTACATAGAAGAGGGCATCTTTAGTTGTTATCTTGAAAGCATTCCTCAGCTCCAATACCTGGGCAAATAAAGCAAAGTCCTTAGCTTGGGACCTTTGGGGAAGTACTTCCAGGTGACATGAAGGCATGATGGCTCCTCAGAGGGTGACCATTGGTTTTCTCCTTTTTAACTCTCTGGTCTCATTTCTAATCCAGGTCTTATGTTTTTCCTCTTCTGCTTGCTCCCAATTGTCAAAGACCAAGAAAGCTACATGTGACAGTTTCAAGGGGCCTGGCACCCAGCACTAACTTCTGAAGTGTCCTTGTAATGCCTATGGCTTTCTGCCCAATAAAATGTCCAGAATGATAATCCATTCCTGAGTTACATTTAGCGCTCATAGCAACTGTCCGTCAGATTAGTCACATTTCCATGCGCAGTAGCTACATGTGGCAAGTTCTAGTAGGTCAGTGGGAAAATGTTACATCCTAAAATCAAAGCGCCCCCATGGCTAACAGCACCCGCTTCCAAGTCCAGCAAGTGTGAGAAGGGCTTTGCTCCTGCCTTCTCTGCACCGCTGGAGATCAATCTCTAAAAAATTGTTAGTCTAATTCTGTCACTGGAATAGAAAAAGAAGGCAAGGCCTAAAATGATCAAGTGAAAAAAAAATTGATTTGCCCAGAGAGACCAAAAATCAATTCTTCATCCCAAGTACCTATTAAACTCCAAGAAGTATCATGCTCAAATAATAATCAAATTACTTCAAAGGTTCTTCTTCAAATGGAACTCAAAGAGATATTAAAGATATTAAATTGAACAATGTTGGGAGTAGGCTTGACTATGGAATTCAAATCCTTAACTGTTCTAAAACTGCCAAAGATGCAAACGTGAAAGCTAAAGGTCAGGTAAAAGATTTCATTTACTCGCTCAGGGTAAAAGATGAAAGAAACCAAGAAAGATAAGAATAATAAATTTTGAAACAATGCTAAAGAATGTGTCTCAGAGGAATGCATGAAAAATCAATCTTCTCAGGATAATGATCCAACAAGATAATTACAGGAACTTTTGAATCTAGAAGGGAGATCAGCTTCTAAGTCCCGATAAAATCCTGTAATGCCCGCCAGAAGCCTACAGAAGCAATAGCTTCAATTTAGAGTATACTGAGTTAAAGGACTAAGCAGGGAAAACAATGTCTGGAAAGCACCCAGGTTTCATTACATTTGATCAGCACAAGACAGAATGCTTGGCTTCAGATTCCACATATAAGCACACCGCCCATGGGTGGGAAAGGAAACATGGTCATAAGCATCAAAAAAAATCACTGGTGGGACTGGAGGCAGGGATCAGCATCAGCCTGAGCAACAGTGTCAGGCCTTGAGTTCAAGTCTCAATCCCAGAAAAAGAAGGGGAGGAGAAAGGAGAAGAGAAGAAGAAGGAACAAGAGGGTGTGAAGGAAGAGAAGAAGGGAGGGAAGGAGAGAAGAGAGGAAAGGAAGAAGGGGAGGAGGAAGAGGAGGGAAAACTGGCTCAAACTTAACCCAGAATTTTGAAGTTCATTTTCCTCACAGTCACTTGGACATTTTCTAGATGAAGATCAGGGACACAGATGGACGAGCTTCCTGCTGCAGGTGTGGGGAGAGGTGTAGATTTACCGGGGTTCCATCTTGTCTCTCCTCTGGAGAGTTCATGAGAATAGAAACAGACTGGGTGGAAGATGTGTGACATTTTTCTTCTGCAAAAACTGTTTCAGACAAACAACTTCTGATTGTAATTAACATGACTATGCTGATGAATCATTTCAAGTTTTGTTAGAATCTTGAAGACAGCAGAAATACCAGGCTTTGACAGACTTGTGTTCATTCCCTGGCTTGTCATATACCAGCTAGACTGTATAAAGGCAGGAAGATATGTCCAGCACAAAGCTATATCAACCACTCATTTCATCAACGACCACCTCAGAAATCAAGGCAGAAAGCTATGAGATCGACAAAGGTGCATCTCAAGTGAAGAGTGCTGATAACAATGATGATCTAGAATTAAAATGTTGTCATTAGTACCAGGAATTATTCTCTTATTGTTGTCTTGTGGAAATTTAAAAAGCAAAGGCCTAAGTTCGGAGCTGGGGGCTAATCCTTGTAATCCTAGCTATGCAGGAGGCTGAGATCAGAGGTCAAGGAAAAACTGAGGCCAAATCCTTCTGAAAGCACACAAGATAAGAAAGAACAGGAAGACACTACCTTGAGAAAGTTTCATAACCAAGAAAGCATGGTTTTCTTGGGTTTGCCTCTTCCCCAACCCACCAGACATGAAGAGAGGTGGCCTGTCTTGGAGAAGGTTCCTAAGACAAAATATCAGAACAGCAGGGATGTTTCCAAGACTGGGCTCAAGACCAACTCTGATTACTTCAAACATAGCATCATTTGAAGAAGTATTTCAAACATTAATGGCAACTGTGAGAGATGTTCTTGAAGGAATGCAGAGCGTTGGGGCCCTAATGGGAATTAGCAAGATGTTGAGATGACTGTAACATTCTAATCAAGAAGAGGTAAAATTAAATATCACCTTAGGGTATTTGTCAGACTGAGGATCTAGAACTGGCTGTTTCCCGCTGGCTAAGCACCATTGGTGCAATGTGTCTGTCTGCACAAGAGCCCAAGCCAGGTGGTGTAAGGCGCTCAGAGACAGGACCTACCTGCAGATTCTGAGTTCCACAACAACTGCATATATAATAGAGTAATTGTCAACCTGATCACTTTTTTACACAAACACAAGGCAATTTAAAGAAATGGAAGTTGAAACCACTTCATACAACACTTATATATAATGTTTTAAATTATTTTTTAAAATAATTTTTGGTCCATTTTGGGTCTTGAAATCAGGGTCCGAATGCTATCCCTGTCTGCGCTTTTCTGCTCAAGGCTAGTGCTTTTCCACTTTGAGCCACAGCTCCACTTCTGGTTTTCTGCTGGTTAATTGGAGATAAGAGTTTCATGGACTTTCCTGCCTGGGCTAGCTTTGAACCACAATCCTCAGATCTCAGCCTTCTGAGTAGCTAGGATTCCAGGCATGAGCCACCAGTGCCTGGCAAATAAATGTTTTATAGGTTTAAAAAATGTATAATTGGGAATCTCAGCAAAGCTCTGAAAAAATTCTATTACATCTATTGTGGGATAAACTGTGGACTCCATCCTCTGAGGCTGGCAGTCTTTCCACACCTCTACTCCTGGGTTACAGAGCCAGTGTCTCAATCAAGGCCAGCCATCTTGTCAGTGCTCCCAAGAGTGGAGCAGCTGCAGCACCCAAGGAAGTCCCAGGCCTCAGCAGAAGCCTCCCCCAGCCCTGAATATGGGCCTGTGACCAGACACTGCCAAACCCTACGGAAGGATTAGGACACGGCCATTGCACTATATTCCACAAATGAACTCATGCCCTGAGAACGTGTCATTCTTATAAACCTGGTGGGAATGGCCCCACCTCCTCAGGGGATAGTAGAATTTTGACTTAAACGCCTATGTTCTATATGTCCTATATATTTTTCTTTTTTGGAGGGCGGGGGCAGTATTGAGGTTTGAACTCGGGTTGGGTGCTGTCCCTGAGCTTTTTTGGCTCATGGCTACTGCTATACCACTTGAGCCACACCTCCACTTTGGGGAGGTGGTTTGTTGTTGTTGTTGTTGTTTTGGTGGAAAATTGAAGCTAGGAGTCTCATAGACTTTCCTGCCCTGGCTGGTTTTGAGCCACAATCCTCAGATCTCTGCCTCCTGAGTAGCTAGGATGGCAGGCCCTCTCTTGCTTTGTATGACAGCCCTTGGCAGAACAGCAGAATAGCAGAGCCTATTTAAAATAATGAATAAAGCCAGAAGAGCCTGGGGTCTGGTTCAACTTGTAGAGCACTTACATAGCAAGCACAAAGCCTTGTGTTCAACCTCTAAAATTTCCAAAAAAAAGGCAATAAATGACTTCTTCTTGTACACAAAACTTGTCAATCTAAGTTTATAACAGCTTTTCTGCTTCTTTGCCTTTTCCTGATCACAAGGAAATGGCCAAGTACATTTTTGTAGGTTAATTACCAATTACAGTCTCTCTTTTGCCAATTGTGGTAGCTACCTCAGTTACCTGTTCTTTTTTAATGAAGGGCTTATTCTATTGTATGCAGCAAGGAAAACTAGAGAGTAACTTATATATTATCACAAGATAGGAAACACAATGGAATAGGTAAGAAAATTCATATTATCTGTATGTAGTAACACTTGACTTTTTTTTGAGACAAGATCTTATCGTGGATGCCAAGATAGTCTCAAATGAACAGGTCTTAGCTCCTGTGTATTGGAGTCATAGGGATGTGACTTCACACCTGGGAATAACACACACACATGTATACACATGTGTATATACATGCATGTGCATGTATGTGTATGTATACACACATGTATATATCAAGTCAGGTTAACACCTGAACCATGATTACATGAATACCCATACCTTTAAAACCTCAACCGTCCCCACTGCAATCAAGTAGCTGTCACCTGGGCCACTTTTGTGTTCAGGGCAGGCTTGTCTTCAGTGCCCCAGGTATTGCCTGAGCACCTTTCCGCAAATCAAGCAGGAAAACCATATTGTTTTCTTTCAAATGCAGTTTGACTCCATTTTCAGGTAACTTTTCTGCCATTTTAAAATGTTCAAATCAGGATCTACCAGAACAGGGAGATTACACATATACCATGGGCATACATACTTATGATTTCAGAGTACTTGTAATATGGAGGTCAGAGCTGGCCAGCACCATCACTAGCTGTTGAGGGGTATCAGAGTGACTCCATTTCAGATTAAAGAGCAGAAGCTGCCTCCATCTTCACTAAGATCTCCCTCACCCTATCCAGGGAAGTTCTCCTTCGCTGTGATAAGATTGTGTAAACTGCTTGACCACCTGAGTTGTGGAACCTTCAAGGTTAAACCTGTGCCCTCCCATGAGTAGGCAAATCTGCCTGCATCATGTGAGCCCCGCCAAATCCATGCACCAAGTCTAACTAAAATGATAGGTTGGTTCAAACAGTTGCTATGAAGCAGATTGTAACTCCACTGGCCACTTGCGTGTGACCTGGCATGCTCTGTAAGTGTTGTAACCTTATTGGCCACCTGCGTGTGGCAGGCTCGACCATGTGGTATTTGCCTTTATAACCCGACCCTGAGCATGGCCCGGGGCACGCGGTCCCAGCTTCCTAGTCTGGGCCGTGACCCTGGCCGGTCAGTATACTTTTTACTTCCCCAATAAATCCATCTTTTTACTTGAGACTGTCTCTGAGTGGTGGACTCTTGGAGGGATGGGGGATTCCCCCCCCTCGGGCCCCATTACATTGTAGTCCCCTCCCATGGGGGGGACTCCATTACAGTACTCGGGTCTGCTTGGTGTATAGTTTAGAACTTATACCGAACACAAGTAGTATTTTGTTATGGGGCAGATTCTGCCTTCATTAAACAGAAGGGATAGTTGATGAAGAGCATCCCTCTGCCATCAGCACTTCTAAAGCCTGAGTGCTCAGCACACACAATGTGGAGTGTGTCCACTGCTCAGCCAGACTCTTACCTCCTTCTCCCTCTGCTCATTACCGCCTTCTATTCTTTCTTCTTCTGCAATATAAAAGAACAAGAAGTTTGGTTAGTTTGTCCCTGTATCCAAACAGTTCCTGAGTGCTTACTGCATGCCAGGTATCTGGCAAGAAAGAGACAATGTTGAGTTAACAGGAACAACTCCTGTCTGCTTGGGCTTGGACCCAGTCATATTCATGAATATAAACACAAAAATGTACATGTGTGAGCACAGAGAATCACATATTGTGAAGACCACTCTGAAAAGAAAATGGATGAGAGTACCATAGATTTTTGGTAATGGGGAGGAAGTGACTTTACATTGGTAGTGGGTAGAGGACCAAGGATGGGCTGACAAAGAATTACCCTGGGGAAGACTATCCAGTCCCTGAACACGGTGAACAATGGTCCTGAAGTGAAAATGCTGCTCCCACACACATGAAAGGCACATGGCAAGATTTGTCTGTGTGGAAACCAAGTGAAAGGTGTAGGAGAACCCCCTTTTTGAGTCTCTAGAAACAGCAGGCTTAGACAAAGTAGTGGGCCTGGGTAGGGGCAAACCTAAGCCGAATAACAGGAGCCCAAAGCAGCTGGACCTAGAGCTCCTGGACCTTGGCAAAAGGAATGAGGAAGACCACTCAGTTCAGGGGAAGTTCCAAGAAGAGAAAGATTTAAGGCTAATTAACACCAGTCACACCCAGAACCAAGAATTGTATTGCTCTGATTGCTTTGTTTAGGGAGTTTACAGCAATTGTAATTACTAACAGCAGTTCTGCTTCTGTAGGTCGGCCTGCTTGGTTTGCCTAACTTGCCAGACCACCTGCAAGTGGTCAGTGTGTTTCTTACCCCATGACCACATGGGGGTGGTTCATGTGATACCGCCCTTGAAAGCCTAGCCCTATTTGGCCCTGGCGCTGTTTGTCACCATCCGGGTGGTGGCAAGCAGATGCTGTGCACAGCTAAATAAAGACTCCTAGCCCAATTGACTGAGTGCTGATGACTATTGTCGTGGGTTCCAGGCCCACCTGGGTATCTGGTATACAACAGTCTGGATATTGTGGAAGGTTTTGCAGGTCTTCTAGGATCTAAAACGTATTATGTCAGAATAGGTGTCTACAGTGCAGACAAAGTCCTCCTAGGTGTGTAGGATCCCATGAGTATTTCCTCATCTGAGCAGGCTCATTTCCCCCATCCTCATCACAGTCCACTAATTCTTCCTAGGCCACATTTCTGAAACAGGCAAACACCCCAAGATTTTCTCATAGGATGGGACATTGTCTTGCAACAGCTTGCTCAGATGTTTTGTGTCTAAATGTAAAAATCTCTTAGCTTTCTTCTCATTTTTCATCTTCAGATGGAAATAAAGGACTATTTACACTGGCTTTGGGAATTGGTGAGCCAAGTCCTATGGCTACTCTTGAGGACAGTCCGCTGGATATGCGTTGTGTGTCAGGTATCTCATTAAACTGTCTTGGTTGGACTCACAATGTCTCCGGAGGTAGACCAGGATTTCAAAATCCAGGATTTCAAAGAGGCAAGACTCCTCACTTCACTCAGGTGAGAGAAAGAGTTCCCCATGCAGGCATAGCAGATCTAGGACCTGGGTCTGATGCCAACTGGACCCTCCTTTACCCATTATTTTAAGTCAGGTCCATTTTGATTTTTTCTCAATTGAATACATCAGTGGTTTTGTTAGAAATGAGCCTGCAGTTTTGCCTCTCTCTGTTTGCAGTGTCTTGTGTATTTCTGCTTTTAAGCAGTTGAGTTTTTTGGCCTTGTTGTTTATAGCATCTGGGTTTTGTGCCTTGCTTAAGAAAGCTTACATCCCTAAGATGACAAAAAATACTCTCATATTTTCTGCAAATATTATTCTATTCTAGTTCTCTTGTTTTGTTGAGCTCTCTGCTCCATCTGGAATTTGTCTTCAGACAGAACTGTTCTTTGCTGACAAAATGTTAGCCTCTGGTGGTGCTTGGGGAGACTGGAACTCTCTGGAAAGGGCCAGTTTGATGGAAAATGGGGAATTCCCAGATAGGAAAAAAAAAATCTACTTGCTAGGCAGAGTGTACAGAAGCCATCGCAAGGGGAAGGGCAGCAGCTCAGGCTTAAAGCTCTTTGGGGCTCCTATGAACTCCACAGCCACCAGCTAGGAAGCCAATGCCAGATAGTTTCTCACCATTACAACCTCAGTTTACCATCTGTAAAACTGATATATTAGTGCCTCGTGACATTGCCCTAGGAACTAAGTAGCTTCCCTGTGTGTCTCTCTATTCCATCTGTAATGTGGAGGTCAGATCTGGCCAGTGCCATCATTGGCTATTGGGGGAAGTCAGACTGGCTCTATCTCAGAATTTCAGAGAGCAGAAGCTGACCCCATCTTCACTAAGATCTCCCCACCCCTGAGCCTCAGGGTTGGGAGTGTGCCCTGTCTGCTTGGAATCCAGGGAAATTCCCCTTCTCTGTGATAAGATTGTGTAAATTGCTTGACCACCTGAGTTGTGGAACCTTCAAGGTTAAACCTGTGCCCTCCCATGAGTAGGCAAATCTGCCTACATCATGTGAGCCCCGCCAAATCCATGCACCAAGTCTAATTAAAATGATAGGTTGGTTCAAACAGTTGCTATAGGGCAGATTGTAACTCCATTGGCCACCTGCGTGTGACCTGGCATGCTCTGTAAGTGTTGTAACCTCATTGGCCACCTGTGTGTGGCAAGCTTGACCATGTGGTGTTTGCCTTTATAACCTGACCTTGAGCGTATTTGTGTGCGGTCCCAGCTTCCAAGTCTGGGCTGTGGCCCTGGCCAGTCAGTTCGCTTTTTACTTCCCCAATAAACCCATCTTTTTACTTGAGACTGTCTCTTAGTGGTGGACTCTTGGAGGAATGGGGAATCTTCTCCCTCGGACTCCATTACACCATCCTCTCTGAAGGATGTAAATGATCCGCTCCTAGGTTGCAGGGATGGTAGCCAACAGTCCGTGACTTGCTATAACAGCCTAGGACAACATCCTTCATGGTTCCAAAGGACCAGCTCTGTTGGGTAGTTCTCACTTGGAGTCCTTGCAGTCCTTGTCCCCTGCAGTGGTAGCCATGGGAAGGTCTGAGTGAGTCAGACATCTTCAATGGCTCCCTTGAGCGGTTGGCAGTGGAACTGCCTGTGGGCTGTGTATTGGGGTCCCCCATGGGAGGGGACTACAATGTAATAGGGTCCGAGGGGGAGAATCCCCCATCCCTCTAAGAGTCTACCACTCAGAGACAGTCTCAAGTAAAAAGATGGATTTATTGGGGAAGGAAAAAGTATACTGACCAGCCAGGGTCACAGCCCAGACTCGGGAGCTGGAACCACAACTGTAAAAAGCAGGCTGGCCAGCCAAGGTCGCAGCCCAAACTTGGGAGCTGTGACCGCACGCCCCATGCCAAGCTCAGGGTTGGGTTATAAAGGCAAACACCACATGGTCAAGCTTGCCACACACAAGTGGCCAATGAGGTTACAACACTTACAGAGCATGCCAGGTCACACGCAGGTGGCCAATGGAGTTACAGTCTGCCTCATATGTTTGAACCAACTTATCATTTTAGTTAGATTTGGCACGCAGATTTGGCGGGGCTCACATGATGCAGGCAGATTTGCCTACTCATGGGAAAGCACAGGTTTAACCTTGAAGGTTCCACTACTCAGGTGGTCAAGCAGTTCACACAATCTTATCACAGCGAAGGGGAACTTCCCTGGATAGGGCCGGGGAGATCTTAGTGAAGATGGAGTCGGCTTCTGCTCTTTAACTAATCTGAGATGGAGTCAATCTGACACCCCTCAACAGCCAATGATGGTGCTGGCCAGATCTGACCTCCATATTACAGGCTGGGGTGGAGGGGGTAGGGGAGAGGATGCTTCAGGCCAGTAACCTGGAAGCACTTCTCTGAATAGATGACCTTTGAGGCTTGATCTATGAGGTGACAACATGCATGTGCCTGGGGGATAGCCTGTCTCCAGATGAGAGAACAATTATGACAGTTCTTATTCCAAGAAGACCCCATTGCAGCAACCCTGTTGGAAGACATTAGCTCCATGAGCATGTGAACCAAACTGACCAGAGAGTGAGGTACCTGATACTCTCAGCCTCGGAAAAGAGCTTTCCAGAGGAAAAATAAAATGTAGACTGGAGGTGTGACCAGCTTGAGGCCCTGAGTTCATGTTCCGTGTTGCCAAAAAGAAAGAAAACACACTAGAGAAGGGGCCAAGAATGTGGTTTGGGGGAGACAAGATTGGAGCCAGGACCCTCTTTCATCTGAGAACCACCTCCTTGTATAGTCAGGCCCTTCTCAATGAATTAGGACAGTTCCCCATTCTTCAAGTTATTTTGTTACTGCATTACCTCCAACGACAAGACAGTGACAGCTTACCCTAGCACAAATAGCAGGACAGGAAACAGAATGTAAGATAACAAGACTTCTTTTATAAACCAAGCCCAGCAGGCATCCGAAAACACCCCTCGCTCTGTTCCTTTTTCTTTGACATGAACAGCTGCACTAATGTAAGTTTACCCATCAGATTAAAAATAATTTGCTAAATATCACGGTAGAGCTATTTCTAAGTGGCTTCAGTTACCACCGTGACATGCAGAGCTTGTGCTCCCTGGTGAACAGTGGGGTGCGGCTCCACATCAAAACAAGGGCTGGAAGCAAAACTCCAGACAAATTAAACCTGTGTTCATGTCTCCATTGAGTGGTATTGTAGCCTGGATTATTCAGCTCTTTGTTCGTAATTCTTCATTTTATCATGGTATAAATGTCATACAGGACCAGAGATTGGAAAGGACTGTGCTTCAACTGAATTTTATTTCATCTCGACAGAAACTAAAATGTCACTGCTTTGAGTCAGCACTGAACTTGTCCGTTTAGAAAAACATGAAGTTCAGATCCAGATCCTGCATGAAGAACACTCATAGCTTGGCAGGAAGGGGGACACTGATCCATAAACGAGGATCCCTTGAGAAGAAATGAAATAAGAGCTGATAGAAGGGGCCCAACCTTGGATGTACACACACAAAAAGAATTCTAGTAGGAGAGGCAATGTAGCTGAGCTTATGGGAGACAAAGTCACAGAACTGGACCTTAGGCTGCAGGTTAACAAGATATCAGAGAATTGCGGTTCGAAGCTTGCCAGTGCAGGAAATTCCATGAAACTCTTCTCTCCAACTAACCACCAAAAAGCCAAAGTAGAGCTGTGGCTCAAGTGGTAAAAGCCTAGCCTTGAATATAAAAGCTCAGGGACAGCACCCAGGCTTTCAGTTCAAGCCCCAGGACTGGTACAAAAAAAAAATCACCTGAGACATAATCTGTTAATATCTCAATCTAAATAGCCTAGAGATAAAGGTGACCACCACACAGAATAGCTAGACTGCCAAGTTGACTCTAATGCATGGCCTAATTGAATTTTTTTGTACAAACAATGACAAAGCCAGTCATTTTTCTAAGTAAAAGCACCAAGTACATTTCTCAGAAACTCATTGAAAGGGCAACTGCTTGGCCCACCCCAGGTCTACTGAATCATAAACTTGGGCATCACTGGAAGTAGGATGCACTGTAGTAAGTCCTCCAGGTGATAGCATAGAAAGCCAAATTGACAATAATAAACCTTATGAGACACTTACTGTATGCCTGGTCCATCATGTACTCTGTTGACATTCTTTCAAGTGGGTCTTATTATCACTCCACTGTACAGATGTATACTTTGAGAGTAGAGTCTGCTGAACACCATACTGCGAATGCAAAGTTCAGTTCCTGACCCAAAGCCACATCTCTAACTCCACATCTGTGTTCATTCCATTTTTCTCTGGCTCCCTGGCTGCAGTATGTTCCATAAATAGTGTGCAGGCATGGGCACTTACTGGCACCTCATGTCTACAGAAGGGTTACAGAGTCTGCTTATAAGGAGAAAGTTTCCATTCATGCCTGCAATTCCCTACTGACAAAACATGATTGTCTGGGAAACAGATGCTGATCAGAATTGTGATGATCCTTTCCAAGACTTGGGACCACTCTGCTCCTACTTACCCAAAAAATCAAAGGGTAATTTAACTGCGACCTACAGTAAAGCACAAGAGTTCAAAAATATCCAACATACAGTACTGTAAAAGCCCTTACATCTGACATGTAATTGAACACTATGAAGAAAGCAAAGAAGCAGACAACAGTGACTGTCAAGAAAAAAAACCAAGGGCTGGTAATATGGCCTCGTAGCAAGAGTGCTTGCCTCTTACACATGAAGCTCTCGGTTCGATTCCCCAGCACCACATATGTGGAAAACGGCCAGAAGGGGCGCTGTGGCTTAGGTGGCAGAGTGCTAGCCTTGAGCGGGAAGAAGCCAGGGACAGTGCTCAGGCCCTGAGTCCGAGGCCCAGGACTGGCCAAAAAAAAAAGAAAAAAGAAAAGAAAAAAAAACAAGCAGTCAAAACTAATCCAGAGTAACTGGAGGCTTCTGGGGTAAGCTGGTGGACTAGAAGTTTCCTACATGTGGCTTCCTGGATGAGAAGAGTCAAGATAATGAAGGACATGTGAAGAAAGAGAAAAGGAGCATCAGGAATTAGGAAAGAAGTAACAGGACCGCTACAAAGCAGAGAGAAACAGAAGAGTGTTGCAGTAGGAAAAATAGGAAGCCATGCAGCTCCAACAGGACCAGAGAGGTTGTGAGCCAAAGATGCAACTCCAGGTAAGCAGACAGCCTTGACTGGCAGGACAAACCCACAGTGCTCCCTGAATTGCAGAGATTCTGCAATGACAGACTCCTCCTGCAATCAGGCTAGCATTGAAGAGGAAATCCACTGCATTGTTCTCCATATGACAGGGCTACAGCCAGGCTCTATCTTGAGAGGAAGCCTATTGTTTGAGACTGAGCTACTCTGGGAACCTGAAAACAAAGAACAATCACAAGTCAGGGAGCCTAGGGACACCATGCCATAGTGCTGAAGTGGAAGATGGCTAGGAGAGGCAGTCATAGAGGAGGAGCCCGTGGGGCATTGGGCCTGCTGTGAAGTTTAAGGAGTTCAGCCTATGAAGGGCACAGGGGTCAGTGGTCCTGGTTTCTGTAACAGGGAGTAAGCCCCATCACCGGAGGAATACTGAGAACACTGAGCTTGTGGGTGGTGATTGCTTCCAATTACGTATTGTTTCCTGCCTGGTGAAACATGGAGTTCTACGCCCATGTCCTATGGATGGCTTCATTTCCACAGCTTCCTCTCACCTGCTTGACAGGGTCTGACAGCAGTGAGACTGACAGATCTAGGGTTAGGGTTCCTCAGTTCTCCTACAGGAAAGAACACAGGGTAGGTGTGCTTCCTCCAGTCTCCAGCAACACTGAGATGGTGCCTTTCATCCTGGACATTTGCCTTTTGTCTTAGGACACACACAAACTGGGGGACCTCTAGAGTGATTAAGAATCTGTCCCCCATACAGGCAGTGAAACTCACCAGGTCCACAAACAGATCCTAGTATACAAATGAAGGAAACATCTTCAGAGAACACCACCTTGAAAATTCACAGCATGTACTGGACCAGACCAACTCTCAGCCAGCTTAGGAAACAGTGCAGCTCCAACCACACACCTGTCTGTACAGTGCTAACAGGAAGAAACTAAAATAGACTCCAGTTTTGATCACTTTCCCCACCCAGACCTGGAAAAATCCAACACAAGAAGACATGAAAGAAATTTCTTCAATTTTTGTCTTTTTACTGTCTTTTCACTATATTTTCCAGTACCTTTGTGCTCATCCTAATAAGAACACACACCAAAAAAAAAAAAATGAGGGTGTAAGATATCACAAGAAATGTACTCACTGCCCTATTATGTAACCTGTACCCCTTTTGCACAACACCTTGTCAACAAAATTTAATTAATAAAAAAATTAACTTGTAAAAAAAAAAAGAACCGTTGGTGAACACATATGCAAAAATTCTCAATAAAATAATTGCAAACCAAATTCGACAACACATTAAGATTATATTGCATGATCAAGATCAAGTCAGTTTCATGCTAGAAATGCAAGGATGGTTCAGCATCTGGAACGCAATAAACACAGCACATGTGCAGAATCAAGGGCAAAAATTACATGACCATCTGGAGAGATTCAGGAAAAAAAAAATCTGACAAAATTCAGCATCCTTTCATGACCCAAAGTTCTGAAGAAACTAGGACTATAAGAAACATACCTCAACATAACAAAGGTTATATGTGTCAAACCCATAACCAACACTGTACTAAAAGGGAAACAACTGAAAATTTTTTCTCTAAATGAGAAGAGTGAGACCATAGTGACCACTATCCTTACACTTATTCAGTGTAGTACCAGAATTCCTAGCCAGAGCAATACAGCAAGAGAAAGAAATAGAAACGATTGGTTGCATTATTGTGAGGTTGTGTGCAGACATTGGGGCTCGAACTCAAGTCCTCGTGCTTTCACTGGGCTTTTTGCTCAAGGCTGACTCTCAACCACTTGAGCCATCCCTTCACTTCCAATATAAGATGTTTAAATAAGGATACAAAAAGTTAAAGTACCTTTATTTTCAGATTATGTGATCTTACCACTAAAAGGCCTTACTGAGTCCACTTTTGGTGGTGAAGCAGGATATGCAATTAACACACAAAAACCAGTTGCTTTTCTATAACAATGAACAGGTTGAGAAAGAAATCCAGTAAACAGCCTCAAAAAAAAATTAAATACCTACCAATAAACCTAACTAAGGAAGTGAAAGACCTCTGTAACAAAAATTATAAAAGCTTCCAGAAGAAATGCAATAAGACACTAGGAGATGGACAGACTTCCGTGTCGGTGCACTGACAGAATTATGAAAATGGTCAGCTACTGAAAACTATCTACAGATTCAATGTGATCCCCATTAAAAATTCCAATGCCATTCTTTGCAGAACTAGAAAAAAATTCTAAAATTCATATGCCATCAAACAAGACCCAGAATTCAAAATTCAATTAAAAAAAAAAAAGAATAGTAAATGCTAAAAGTAATATAATGTCTGGTTTCAAAATATACTATAGAGGGCTGGGGATATGGCCCAGTGGCAAGAGAGCTTGTCTCGTATACATGAGGCCCTGGGTTCGATTCCCCAGCACCACATATACAGAAAACGGCCACAAGTGGCGCTGTGGCTCAAGTGGCAGAGTGCTAGCCTTGAGCTAAAGGAAGCCAGGGACAGTGCTCAGGCCCTGAGTCCAAGGCCCAGGACTGGCCAAAAAAAAAAAAAAAAAACAAAATATACTATAGAACAACAGTAACAAAAACAGCATGGGTATGAGGGACAAGGTAACAAACAGTACAAGAAATGTATCCAATGCCTAACGTATGAAACTGTAACTTCTCTGTACATCAGTTTCATAATAAAAATTTGTTTTTTTTTTGTTTTTTTTTTTTTTGGCCAGTCGTGGGCCTTGGACTCAGGGCCCGAGCACCGTCCCTGGCTTCTTCCCACTCAAGGCTAGCACTCTGGCCACTTGAGCCACAGCGCCGCTTCTGGCCGTTTTCTGTATATGTGGTGCTGGGGAACCGAACCTAGGGCCTCGTGTATCCGAGGCAGGCACTCTTGCCACTAGGCTATATCCCCAGCCCCCATAATAAAAATTTGAAAAAAAAAAAAAAACAGCATGGTACCAGTACAGAAAACAGACATGAAGAACAGAGGAACAGAATATAAGACTCAAAAATTAACCCACACAGCTACAGCCATTTGATTCTTATGAAATTGCCAAAAACCCATATTGGAGGGGGAAAAAAAAAAACCCAGCCACTTTAACAAATGGTGCTGGGGAAACTGGATATCTACCTATTGAAGACTGAAACTATTCCCTGTTTCTTACCCTGCATGAAAACCCATTCAGAACGGATTGAAGATCTTAATTGTATGACCTGAAACTTTGAAACTACTAGAGGAAACAGGGAAAATACTGGAAGATTCGGGCACAGGTAACTATTTTCCGAACAGGACTCCATAGCTCAGGAAATAAGAACAAGAATTGGCAGCCGGCATTGCATCAAATTAAAAAGTTTCAGCAAGGCAAGGGAAATATTTACTAAAAAAGATAACCTTCCAGTGGGAGAAAATCTTTTCAGCAAGTCATGCAAAGCAGGACCATTATTCAATAATTTAATTACTATCCAATAACTTTTAAAGAAAAAAATTAAATACCAAAAGAATACATAATCCATTTTATAAGTAGACAAATACACTGGATTCTGATACTCTCAAAAGAAGTACAAATGCTCAATAAACACATAAAAACATGTTCAAGATCTTAAGCCATCAGGAAATTGCAAATCAAAACTACACTGGGATTTTGTCTTATCCTAGTCTAAATGATGATCTAATCACTTTTTCATTTGGGTTTGTGTGAGTGTGTTGTGTGTGTGTTGTGTGTGTGTGTGTGTGTTGTGTGTGTGTGTGTGTTCTAGGGCATGAACTCGGGGCTTGGGCAGTATACCTGAGCTGTTTTGCTCAAAGCTAGTGCTCTACCACTTGAGCCACCGCTCCACATGTGGCTTTTGGCAGTTCATTGGAGATAAGAGTCTCACAGACTTTCCTGCCCGGGCTGGCTGTGAAACATGATCCTCAGATCTCAGCCTCCACAATAGCTAGGATTGCAAGCATGAACCATCAGCACACAGCTAATCACTTATTCTTTTTTCTTTTTTTTTTTTTTTTGCCAGTCCTGGGCGCCTTGGACTCAGGGCCTGAGCACTGTCCCTGGCTTCTTTTTGCTCAAGGCTAGCACTCTTCCGCTTGAGCCACAGCGCCGCTTCTGGCCGTTTTCTGTATATGTGGTGCTGGGGAATCGAACCTAGGGCCTCGTGTATCCGAGGCAGGCACTCTTGCCGCTAGGCTATATCCCCAGCCCTAATCACTTATTCTTATTCCAATCATCCCATCTATCTTCTACATACCATCCAACCAGAATCTAACCATCTATCTATTTTTGTGTCTTTGTTTATCAATCCAGTCCACCATTTGTTTGGTTATTGTGTCAGGGTTCTGTAGAGAAACAGAACCAATAGGGGGAAAAAAGACACATACATATAATTATAAGAGGAAATTTATTGGATCGCCTTATACAGTTAGAAGCTAGGTTGAACAAAAAATGGCTATCTGCATGCAGGAAAGGTAGAAAAGTCAATAGATGCTCAAGCCAAAAAGCTGGAAGCCTCACAACAAGAAGAACCAGTGAAGCAGCCTCAGTCCAAAACTCTTGGCCTGGGGTGATGGCAGCAGTGATATATGTAATTGCTCAGGAAGAGTGCAGCTTGTACACGCTGGCTGCCTGCCTCCTTCAATTTTACCTCCATCTGGGCCTGCAGCCTATTGGTTGGTGACCTCACATTTAGGGTGGGTCTTTGTCTCACAATTGTTCTCCCACATGTTAATCATCTCTGGAAACAGTCTCATGATCACACCTAGAAATATGCTTTACTAATCTAGACATCTCTCAAACCAGCCAAGTTGACAATAGATTATCTATCTCGGTTATATCTTGAAAGAACATTCATTGAGCAGCTATTCTATCCAGGG
This sequence comes from Perognathus longimembris pacificus, assembly GCF_023159225.1. Classification (NCBI taxonomy): domain Eukaryota; kingdom Metazoa; phylum Chordata; class Mammalia; order Rodentia; family Heteromyidae; genus Perognathus; species Perognathus longimembris. The sequence continues at coordinate 9,657,293 of NC_063162.1, read as the reverse complement.
TATTGTGCTAGTTGTTGGAAGCATAGCTATAAAGCAGAGAAGCATGGCCGGGTACCAGTGGCTCCTGTCTATAATCCTAGCTGTACTCAGGAGGCTGACATCTGAGGATCGAGGTTCAAAGGCAGCCCAAGCAGAAAAGCTCATGAGGCTCTGATCTCCAATAAACTACTAAGGAAAAGCCAGAAGTGGTGCTGTGGCTCTAGTGGTAGAGCACCAACCTTGAGCACAAAGGCACTCAGGGATAGCGCCCAGGTCTAGAGTTCAAGCCCCAGGACTGACACTCAATCAATAAGAAGCATGATTCCTGCCTCAGTAGGTATATAACCTTGTAAGAGAGACAGGCAAGCAACTACACACACACACACACACACACACACACACACACACACACACACACACACACACACAAATTACATTTATAGTAAGTGCCATACAGAAATGCAGGTAAAAGTAGTCTGAGCAGGGAGGCTAAGGAAGGCTTCCTGGAGGAAATAACTCCATCGTTGGAGCGGGACCTCAAAGAGGAGTGGATGGGCCTCAGTGAGCAAAGGAGGCGCTGCAGAAGCATCAGGTAGAGTTGTGTGTCTGAAGGCCCGTGTGAGCCAGCCTAGCAGCTATAACCAATTACAATAGACTGAATGATTTAGAAACAACTGATTGGAACTGGAGGTGCGGCCCAAGTGGTAGAGTATCAGCCATGCATGAAAGAGGCCCTGAGCTCCAGTCACAGTACCGGCACCAACAGGAACAACTGACATTTATGTCTCACAGTCCTGGAGGCTGGAAGTCCACATTCAGCCTGCCTGCATGGTCAGATCCCGGCCCGGGCCCTCCTCCAGGCTGCACCCTGCTGACTCCCACCACCCCTCACAGGAGGAGAACAGCTGGAGCTCTGGTCTTTCTCTTGATGACCTAATTACCTCCCCGAGGTCCTGTTTCCAGCTGCCTTCCCACTGTGGGGGGGGGGAGGGTGACCCTTCCACTTACAAACGTGGGGCAGAGGGGCACCAACATTCCAAAGCAGGAAGGAAATCACAGAGTGGGCAAAGGAGAGGAGAAACCGCTTAGGCTAACCCACATTGTTGCAAAGGTCTGCGCATTCAGAATGTTCTCCCTTGCAGAATCCTTGTCTTTGCCTCCTTGCCATCTCCTACCTGATTTTGCAACAACAGTGCCTTTCCATGTTGCAACAATATGCCTTAACAGATATGAACTTGCTCTTAAAGATAAAGGGATGCAAGTGTTCTACATTTTGAGATAGAAAAGGAATGAAACCACAAAGTCACAGAACATACTGAGCTCAGTGTGGGAACAAGGGAAGAGGAGGGAGCCACACAATCTCAAGAAGAGGCCTTTGCAAAGCAGCCACTGAAGACAGACACTCATGGATGGAGCCAGCAGACTCCTGCAGCGCCCCTTCCGTGCCGTGAGGAGAAAGCCAGGTCACAGCTGAGATACATCTTCAGTCCCTCCCAGCCCCACAGAACCCAACTCCCCAGTGGAGAGAGGACTGAGACCCAGGTCACTCTTTAAGAACCCAGCAAGTTCTGTGGTTCTCATAGATACGTGAGCAGAACAGGTTACTAAACACAAGACAGAAGTGTATCAAAGGCATTGGCAATAAACTCTGCTGCAGCTGTTTTCCAAGCGATGTGCATACTTTTTCCCTGTGATTCTATAGAGCCTTGGAATGGTACCTTGTAACTAACCCATCTGTGTCTAGTTTTCAGTGTTTTTTTTTATGTTCAGATATATATATATGGTGCTCACTTAAGGATCAGCAGAATTGACCATTTATGCTGCCGAGTTGTGTCATAGCATTATTCGTGTGTGTGATTGGGTGGCCCTCTGGGTATACACTCAGTCGAGTGGTGTCTTCACTCAGTAAGCGTTGGTAAGCAGATGACTGTGCATGTGTTGTATGTCATAGTGTATCGTCCCATAAGAGGAGGGAAGGAGAAACCATTACATTAAGATAATAGTGAACCAAATGACTTACTTGCTCTAAACACTTGTACCTCTTAACCTGTCTTCAAAAGTTGCATAGAGTTTACAGTAGTGTATTAAATTAAATATTGTGAGGGGTGGAAGTTTTGTATTTTGTATTTTTCTATATGTATATTATATATACATATGTCTTATATATGTTTATGTACTTCTGGCAATTCTCTGTGTTTAAAGATATGTGACCATCTTGATATCAATTTTATAAAGAACCATGAGAATTAAGATATCCCTACCAAGTAAGAGTTGAAGTGTTAAGAGGGTACAGAATTCTCAACTGATTTGGTCACTTGTTTCCAATTCTGTTTGATTTATTTATTTATTTATTTATTTATTTTGCCAGTCCTGGGCCTTGGACTCAGGGCCTGAGCACTGTCCCTGGCTTCTTTTTGCTCAAGGCTAGCACTCTACCACTTGAGCCACAGCACCACTTCTGGCCATTTTCTATATGTGTGGTGCTGGGGAATTGAATGCATACGAGGCAAGCACTCTTGCCACTAGGCCATATTCCCAGCCCCTGTTTGATTTTTTTTTTCTCCTCATTGCGTAAGCATTGGCAGGTATGTGACAAATGGGAAAATAATCCAAATAATAAAGTGATATATTGGTGTTCAGCAATTCGGGGGAAAAAAGGAACCCTACAAGTTGTGGTACATATACACAATGGGAGTTTACTCCTACCTACATCAAAAAGGAATCAGAGAAATGGATGGAAGTAGAACAAATCATGTTAAGTGAGGTATGCCAAGCTCAGAAAGACAAACACCATATTCTCTCTCATATATGGAAGCTAGATCTAAAATACAACTAAACATGATGACTTATACAAGGCTCTATGAATTTATACCCAAACTAAAGGAGAGTAAGGGAGGAATCCAAAGACCTCACTCATCTGAACAGCTAAAGTACTGTCTATTGAAACAAAATCCAAGAAATAGAAATCCGGGCTCTGTTTTGTTTTTCTTTTTTTTGTGGGGGGGGCGGGGGTGGGAGGGAGAGTGAGGACAGATGGGGCACATCAATGAAGGGAGGGGTGAACAAATGCAACCATTGTCTTCAATATATACTATGTAAAAATGAACTATGTAACTTGTGGGTAGAGATGGGAAGGAGGGAAATGGGAGAAAGTAAAGCAAGGGGTGAAATTGACCAAGAAGCAGTGGAAGCATAACCTGACTTATGAAATTGTAACTCCTTTGTGCAATTCCTTAAAAATAACAATAAATTAAAAACTAATTTTTTTAATGGAACCCAGCGAGTGGTTCTGATGACGTAGTGAGTAGTCTGAAGATGTTCTGTAGCCCATTTTTGGTGGCTCTGCCCAGTGGAGCCAGCTCCATGAGACACACACAGCCTCTGTCAGCAGAGTCTCAGGAGGCTGTGCCTTACCAGACGGACGGCACTATTTGTCCACTTCACACGCTAGATAACTGATCCTGACTGAGATCAGCTAGTTCGTGACTCCTTTTGAAACCAGAGTCTTAAACCTCAGGCCCCAAATCCTAGAGTTCCACACAGCAAGTCCAGCCACTTGCTTCTCTATACCAAATAAAGAGAAGGCTTGTCCATCTCCATGGTAGACAGGAACTTTCGGTTTAAATACGGAAAGCATTAGGGAAGAAGGAGAGATACACACATAGTTAAACAGTCCTAGTCAAAGGGGTGGCCGCTTGATCAGCTGAGTATATTAGACCAGTTTAGAGAGAGGTTCTAGAGAAGTTATGGCTGTCAACACTTAAGACAGGATAAACAAGTCCTTGTAGCCTAAAGGATGTTCAGTCCTGAGGAAGTTCTGCTCTTCCTTCCCTGGGGAAGTTTTCTCCAATCACCTGAGTTCCTGGGTGATTACCCATGACTGCAGAGAGAAAGGCCCAGAGCAAAGAGGACACAGATACAAAATGGGAGCAAGGGTGCCACGCTTTTCTCTTGTTTTTAGTTTATTTGTGGACCCAAGTAAAGAGTCAGTGCTTCTCAGCAAAAGCAGTTTTAAGTATCAATTACAGTTTCACTTGGCTCTTATTCCATTCCCAATAGTCTCACCCCACGTTCCTAAATGACACAAATCCACAAGTCAGCAGACTTTTCTGCGAATCACTTATATATTTTATATATGTAATTATGTACTTTTAGCAATTCTCTATGTTTAAAGATATGTGACCATCTTGATATCAATCTTATAAAGAACCATGAGAATTAAGATATCCCTACCAAGTAAGAGTTGAAGAGTTAAGAGGGTACAGAATTCTCAGCTGATTGGTCACTTGTTTCCAATTCTGTTGGATTTTTTTTTTTTTTGCCAGTCCTGGACCTTGGACTCAGGGCCATAGCAAATAGCTTGGCAGGTGCAGTCCACTCTGCCTTGACCGCAGCCGCCTCAGAGCCTCAGTCGCTGCGCGAGGGAGCGCGCGTGCTGGTCTCCAATAAAACCAGACTAAAATACACTGAAAATACAAGCGCAGATGCGCTACATATCATAAAAGTCTTCTCCTGATTCTTCTAACCATTTTAAAATGTAAACATCATTCTTAGCTCACAGGATGTAACAGAGTAGCTATCCCGCCAGACCTCACCCACACAGGCCATAATGAACTGACCCTTGCATTCGTCTACCCATCCATCAAGTAAGCAGCTCTCCACGGGAATGAGCTGAAAGGTCTGGGCTCTGGGAAGAGCCATGTGCTTGGACCCCTCACCTCACGCTGTCCTTGTTCCTTGTTTATCCTTAGGCCTCCCTAAGGCCTTCACCCTGACCACTTTGATTCTCAGCTACGCACCGGCACCTCAGACCTCAGCTCTCTACTTCTCCTGCACCCAGCTTCAGCAGGGAGCCTTCCACCGGGCCCCACCGATGCCCCACTGCCCTGCCCAGGGATCAGACACCTGGGAAAACCATCTAGAAATGTGAGGTAAGACCAAGTGCTTGAGAGGGTAAAGGGGAACACACGTAGCCCCGGATAAGCCTGCTGAACCCTGGACACATCACATTGTCTCCCCACTTTCCAAATAGCCCCTTCTGCATCTTGTCCTGAAGTTCTCATGACACAGAACTCTCTTTTCGGTGGATTATTTTAGCTACAGAGCCAGTTCTATAATCTCTATCCCCTGGGGTCAAGTTCAAAGAGAATTCCAATGTGATTAGGTAAACATATGCAAGTAGTAGATTTATGCGCTACTGTGCTATTCTTTGTGATGTTGGCTTTGGGGGCAGGGAGTTTTAAGAGCTCCTGCGTGTTCTGTTTATTTCCTGAGAAATTAACTCATCGGTCCCCACCGTGGATGAAAGCACTTCTGGGGACATTGGACACTCCGTGATGGTTCTCTCAGTTGAAGAGGAGGCGAGGAGAAGATAATTAACAAGAAAAGAGCAGCAGTGATGAATCCCGGCTGTTTGCAAATGCAGGTGGTTGGTGGAGAGGGGCGGAAGTGAGCTTCAGGTACTTTAGATCATCACCACAGTGAAACTGAACTGTAAATGGTACCTGGAGCAGTAGACTGGAACCGCCCCATGCAGGGAGTTAATGGAAACGTGGAGAGCCTTTTTCCTTTAACAAAGTACTTCAGCAATTATCTTCCCACCCCCACTGCGCTGGGGGACCCTGCAGGCTGCTGGGTTACCCAGGCATTTAGAGGCAAATAAATTCCCTGACAGCCTTTGCCAGCCAGATGCTCTGGTCCTGATTTTGTACTGGCAACAAAACATGTCTAGGACCTGCTCAGCACTGCAGCCACCCAGAACTCTGGTCAGGGATTCTGTTCACAGCCCCTTTCCTCTGCCTAGGAACTACTGATGTTCCTACCTTCTACACACAAAAATCCATTTTACAGTTGATAAAAATTGAGGTTTGGGAAGCTACTAAGGCAGAGGCAGGACTGGAAATCTAGTCAGTGAATTCTACATCCTGTGCTCTTTTCATTCTGCCCCAGTGATAGTGACTTTCAGCATCATGAAATACTCTTTTGCCTCTTGGCCCTCAAGGCAAACTCTGAGCTCAATCCAGACGCACTGGAAATGGGGAAGTAAGATGGCACTGGCCTTGAAAAGAAACTAGGGGAAATAGCAAGGGACTGACTGACCACACGGCAGTTGCATGAAAGCCATCTTGCCTCTGGAGAGGACCAAGGCTGTGATGGAGTCCCTGTGGAAGCCACTGACCCCAGGCAGGGATGGTTGGAGCAGGAAGAGTTTGGGGCTAGATCTGTTGCTTGTATTGTTGGTTTCCCAGCAGCCTATGTGAAGTCATAGCTGGATTTTAGTAAGAGAAAGGTGATTTGGCACCTACTCACCAGCAGGCAGGTTGAACAGCTACGTGGGAAGACCGAAGTCCCAGGCTGGCCCCAGGCAAAACTTAAATAAAATAACTAAAGCACAAAGAGCTAGGATATGGCTTCAGTGTTGGGGCACCTGCCTAGCAAGCACAAGGACCTGTGTTCAGACCTCAGTGCCACTAAAAAAAAGAAGAAGAAAAGAAATTTTAAATAAGTAAAACTTAAACATTTTAAAGATATATAGGATATGAATACTGTTTTAAAAAATAAATAGGGGAGAAATATAATTGTTTCTGAATGAGTGATGAAAACATGTAACTCATTATATTATCCTAATTTGCATGTGTTTAATTTTCCATTATAAAAGGGGGGCGAAGAGGGAACAGAGACCTGATCACACATGTTCACAGATGTAAAGCACTCAGTGCGAATATTTTGCAAAAACTCCATAGAGCTCTCAGCATAGCCTTCCGATGTCTCTGACCCTGTGTCTGCAGACAAACCCTGAATGTATTGGCCCCAAGAAGGCTTCAAGGCCTGGACTTCCATGAGGGGTGAAGGCCATTGCCAACTCCACAGTACCCAAGGATGCCTCACCCAAGATGGTGGAAGCCTAGCAGGTGGCCCATATCGCCACCTGGTGGGTGAGGACTTGATCCTTACTGTTACTTGGCAGGAGCCTCCTAAACTGCCTGGTTTTGTAGGGGGGGCTAGAGTTGGGGGTGGAGGACATGTTTTCAGAGGAGCCAGGTGCCCTGGAACATGATTCTTCCATATGCAGGCTGGCGAAGTCTACAAAGAGTCAGGTGGCTTATGACTAGCACATCGGTAAAAATGTCTTGTACAGGGGCTGGGGATATAGCCTAGTGGCAAGAGTGCCTGCCTCGGATACACGAGGCCCTAGGTTCGATTCCCCAGCACCACATATACAGAAAACGGCCAGAAGCGGCGCTGTGGCTCAAGTGGTAGAGTGCTAGCCTTGAGCGGGAAGAAGCCAGGGACAGTGCTCAGGCCCTGAGTCCAAAGGCCCAGGACTGGCAAAAAAAAAAAAAAAAAAAAATGTCTTGTACAAACTTGAAAGGCATTTTTCCAGATAATCAATTTGACAGCTCCCTGTGGGAAGAGAGATCGGATGGTGTCTTGTGTTTAAAATGACTTAAGCCCTGATGTATTTAGCTGCTTGATTTCTGAATCAAACAAGGGTCCAAGAAGAGAGCCTCTTCGTTTTCTTTCTAAGCAAATATTGCTCAAACCAGTTGTGCTCAGCCTTTGAAGGGCGCCAGAGTCATTAGATGAAAGTTCAGGCATGGGCAACCCCACCTCAGACTCCCATGGGGAGTCCTAGGAGAAGCAGGGCCCTTAGTGAACCCTCAGGCCTCTGGGACAGGCCGTTCTCATGCTAAGGGGAGGGAAATGAGACCTTTGCTCCCCTTCCAGAGGTGGCTCCAGTTCAGGGCATGCAAATCCACCTACATGTCCCTTTGCTATAAGGCAAAAGCTCGCTCTATAGCTTAAGAGGCGCTGAGCCTCAGAGCATGAACCCAGGGAAATCCAAGGTCCTCTGCTGATCATCCCCGTGAGACTTGAGCTTGTACCCTTTCCCTGCCATCCTGACCAGATGCTTCAGAGACCTCCATGCTACCCAGCTGCCCTGTCTTCCTGTGGCTCCAAGAACAGGAAGCAGCCTCCTAGCAGAGAAAACTTGGGATGGGAATGGTTTTATCAGCCAACCTCTTCTCTGAGCCCAGGAAACATCAACCCAAGACAAGCCCCAACCCCTGCTCTGGGGGGAGTCAGTCTAAGTAGTGGGCCATGGGTTCTGTTGTCTGATCAAAAAGAAGTCTACCTGGGGCCCCAGAAGGCATTTGTTGCCCGCCGTGAGCTCCCCTGAATTCTCAGGTCCTCAGGCCAACTTCTCAGTGAGCCAGACCTTCCCAAGAGGACAAGAGATCTCAAAAGGCATTTAGAGAACACAGCCAAGAGCAAGGATTCTGTTTTCTAGGACCCAGGAGCCCATTTAGACACTGGATCCCGGAAGTACTTAGACCTGCCCAGCAGAGAACAATTCCTAATCAAGATGACAGTGTACCAGATGTAGGTTTCCACACTTCACTGAGTTACAGTGTAGGAATCTTCCTTCATGTTCCTTTGTCTGCTAATTTGATTTGCTTTTGATGCTACAATCCCTTAGCTTAGCTCACTATCTAAAGGATCAACACGAGAAGAGAATCAAGGTATTCTGATGACACCCCATCTCCGGAGTGACCTTGAACTCATCTGTGTTCTTCAAAGTAAGGAGAAGACATTTCATGTGTCACTTTTAATGAGATATTTAAAACAATATAGAAACTGTTACTAGAAATATTTACCTTCATCTCCTGTGCTGAGAGATGGGGAAGATTTGTCGGCTTTGATCTCCGCTTGTTTAATTACCGAGAAATGAAGTGCACTTGAGCCAGTGGGATCAGCAAGACTTACTCTAGCTGCAAAAGTTGGCAGCAAGGGACCGGGCCCGGCCTTTCATTTTCCCAGATCAAAGCTGAGCCAGCCCTGAGAAAGAAGAGGCACCGGATGACATGATCACTGGACCAGCCTGTCCCTCCATGTCTCCCATCCAATCTCTTCCTCCCCAAAAATGGCCCTTGCCCACATCCTGCCTGTCCGTGTGTCACATGCCAGGCCCCCACACCAGGCAGACCCAGCATCTTAGTTCTGACTCTAGATGTCTGCTTGGGACCTTCCAGCTACAACCTTGGCGGTCTTTTCTTGACCCTCATTCACACAGCCCAGGCTGGCAAGGCGGGGGGAAGGGGCGTGCCAGGAGATGGACTATAAGGCCAAAGCGGGCCTTGCCTGAGGAGAGATGGTGAGGAGGCTGGGGTCTGACTCTGGGGTGGGGGAAAAAAATCAGCTGGTAACCATGGAAACAAGGGTGAGAAGTATCTGAGGGAGGGTACAGTCACAATATCCAGCCCTCATTACTATAGGGTTGACTCCCTTATGCTTGTGTCTGAAATAAGTGTTGAACTAAAGACCCAGATCACTTTTAACTTTGCCTGTCTCTCTGGTTCTATTCATTGAGGCTCTTCTGAAAGCCAAACTATGCTACCTACTGAAGGCCCATGAGAGCACAATGGTAACGAAGAGGAAGAGGAGAGGAGGAAGAAGGGGAGGAGGAAGAAGAAAGTAGCTACTCTTCTGCTCCCTGTGCTACATGAAGAGAAATTCATTTAATCTTTCCAAATCCGTACCACTATTGTCCCCCTTTGACAGGTGAGGAAACTGGGGCCAGAGAGGTTAAGTGACTTATCCAACTTTATCCAAGTGTTAAGTGACAGAGCATGATGTCAAGCTTCCTCTTATAATCTAACCAAGAGGGCAAGACTAATCCATATGAGACACCCAAAAGAAAAAAGACATTCATAGAGTTGGACTGTGCTATTCAAATGTTAGGCTCTAAAGAGTCAGAAAACTATAACCCATGTACCAAAGCCGTGCATTGCCTGTTTTTGTAAATAAATTTTATTGGCACATGGCCACACTCGTTTCTTATTACCTAGGGCTGCTTTTAAGTGGTGGTGAGGGGTCACAACAGAGACCAGATGGCTCACAAGGGCTACATGCTGGCCCTTTAAAGTTGCTTTTCAGTGGTGACTCCTGTCTTGGTGACTTTGCTTGGGACTGATGAAGATGCTAAGGCACACTACTTTGCATTTGAAAACCAGAAAAGTCTTACGCAGACTGAAACACTTTGGTCACCCTACCTACTTCAGAGAGACTCAGAGGAAGGCAAGATTACAGGAGCTGCAGAGGTGGGAAAAATGGGCCCCAAACATGGTCAGGGATTGGATATATGTTGGGAGGATGAGAATGTTCCAAACAGGAAAAGCCAATAAGAGCCTGGAAGAAAAGTAGCACAGGACTCTTCTAGAGAGTGAGAGGCTGGACAAGTGCCTAGAGCAGACAGTCTGGGAAGACAGCACAGTGGAGTCCATTAACTGAAGATGCCATAACAGAGACACTGCTGAATTCTTGGCGGCACCATGAACTGCTCTCCTCTGCCGGCCTGGTTGTAAATGTGTGTCCAGATGTTGAAGGGGCATGTGCTTTGTCTGCCTAGGAAAAGCAGATCCTCCCCTTTCTCAATCAAGGCTGGAGCTCTACCAATCTTCCACTTCTGGTGTTTTTCGGATTAACTGGATTTATCTTGAATCCTCAGATCTCTGCCTCTTGAGTAGCAATTACAGATGTGGCCACCAGTGCCCAACAGACCTCTTGATTTTGAGTTCAGCTATGTCACTTGTTTTGGTCAACAAGATATTAGAAGACTTGATGCTAGCCAAGACTGGAAAGCCCTTGCATGTGTATTTCTTCTTCCTTTCCATGGTTCTGTGTGTGTGTGTGTGTGTGCGCGCACGCACACACCAGTTCTGGGGCTTGAACTCAGGGCCTAGAAATTGTCTCTAAGTTTCTATGTCCCAGTTTTGTAGTTTATTCAAGATAAACAACCTCATGGAGTTCCCTGCCCAGAATGGCTTCAAACCACAGGCTTCAGATCTCAGCCTCCTGAATAGCAAGGATTACAGGTGTACATCGCCAGCACTTAACTTTATTATCTACTTTTAACCTGAGAAGATGTCTGAACCCTGGAGCAAAGACAAAACAAAAGCACCTTGGTTGTCCCCTGTCAAGGCCACCTGAGGTTATCCTGCCTGTAGCTCACTCCAAGACATGAACATGAGCACAGCCCACCTGCAAAGGAAGCCCAGTCTAAACTGCCAAGGACGAACTTGTGAGCTAAAAATAAATACCCACTGTTTTAAGATACCAAGGCAGTGGTAGAGGGTGGAGATGTATGTTACACAGCACTGTAGGTAACTGACACTACCTGGTCCTTTCTTAGATATTCATCCTCTGGAGCTAACCAAACAGATGCTCACAGAGAGATCAACAAAGACTTCCCTAACAGCACTGTTAGTGGTAGTTAAAAGATAACAACAAGGGGGAGGGAAAGGGGGGAGGGAGGGGGGCATGAGGGACAAGGTAACAAACAGTACAAGAAATGTATCCAATGCCCAACGTATGAAACTGTAACCTCTCTGTACATCAGTTTGATAATAAAAATTTGAAAAAAAAAAAAAGATAACAACAACTTCTTTGGCTATTAAGCTCAAGGATGGAAATTGATGTCAGCCATTTTTTTAATGCAATGCAGTCCTGGGCACAGTAACTGTAATCCCAGCTACTTGGAGGGTAGAGATCAGGAGAATCGAGGCCAAGGAGGCCTTGGCAAAAAGTTATCTTAGACCCAACTTCAATAAGTAAGCTGAACAAGAAGAGTCGCCAGTAAGCTCAGTTGTGTGGGAGATACAGATAGGAGGACCATAATCCAAGGCTGGACCCGGGCAAAATGTGAGAACCTAAAATAACTGATGTAAAAATAAACAACTCAATAAATAAGGACTGTGGATGTGGATTAAGTGGTACAACACCTGCCTAACAGGTGCAGGGCCCTGAGTTCAAAACCAAGTGTCACACAAAAAATTGTATGCTAACCAATACTTACCTACACAGAAGGAAATTCATTTCACACTAAACTTAAAAACTGGACTGCAAAATGGTGTTTAAGGTGTAGACTATTTCTGCTGAATTTAAAACATCAAAACACCAATACTGATTACCTTAAATTAGTTGGATTTTGGATTTTCTTTTTTTTTCCTTTTTTCTTTTAGTGGCCCTGAGGTTTGAACTTCGCACTTGGTAGGCAGTTGCTCTACCACTTGAGTCAAGCCTCCAGTCCTTCTCAATTTAGTTATTTTTCAGATAGCATCTAATCTTGTGCTTCTCTCCTGTTCTCTGTTTCCCAAGCAGCTAGGATTACACTGGACCCTGCCCCAATGTTTTTCAAATCTGTTTTGTATTGTTTGAATTGTTAAAATGTCTACATACTATCTTTACAGATGGGGGAAGGGTAGAAATGCCACTAAGGAAACCTCTCTAGTCATGAGAATATGACCTTCCCCCTCTCCTCCCCCTTACTGCCTCTCTACTGCTGCTAGCAATCCCAGAATTGAATCTGACCTTGAGCTTTCTCTTTGCACTGGCCCATAAGATTGGATCCCATGTTGCCTAGTGGTAGGGATACCAAGTCCCAGGGAGACCATACCCAAAGTGACCAAAGGAAAAGTCTCCCTTCTCCAGTCTGCAAACAGAGTGTGTAACCAATACCAACCATGTTTGTAAGAAATCTTCCATGCAAGTCATAATATTTTTAGAGTGAGATTTACTTTATAATATTTTAATAACTACAGCATTGTAACTGAAAGTCCTTTGTAGCTGGTCTCAGGAGCCCTCCTGGGACGTTGCACTTAATGAGGTTTATAATTCAATATAACTACATCTGCATCTTTAATTATGCCTAACATTTAATCTTCATTGCTCCACTTGAATTGGAAGAGCTAAAATTAGGCCTGCTGTAGTTTAATCTGATAATAAACACCCATGACATTTAGAGTAAAAATGTACTCATTTCATTAGAGTAGCCGACACATTTGCTGTTTGCCTGAACTGAGCAAATACTGTCATAGCTGTCCCAACTGCAGCCAAAAGCATTGTCTCAAACAATTGGCCTGGAGACTTCTGAACTCTGGAGTGGACATAAACCTTGAGGGTTAAGTATCAAATATTGCTACTTCACAGGGGAGGGCACTCACTAAACCTTGGACATTAAGTCAAACATTCAAGAACACTTTCAGGTAGAAGGTATTGCAAGAAATAAGACCCAGGATGCTTCAGTCCTTGACCAATAGTCTATTTATCATTCCTCTACTGTCACTGAGGCATAACTGGCCACATCTGGACATTGGTTTTTGTGACTAACCATCAGTTCCCTTTTTATTTATTTTTTTTTAGTGGGATCCAGGCAAGATGGCCTTCAAGTACCTACTAAACTCACACCCAGCTCCAGGTTTAAACTAATAGTAAAAATCATACTCTCGTTAAAACAAGATAAATATATCTGTGAGCCAAGGACCAGTGGCTCATACCTGTAATCCTAGCTACTTAGGAGGCTGAGATCTAAGGATCCCAGTTCAAAGCCAATCAGGGGAGGAAAGTGAGTGAGAGCCTTATCTCCAATTAACCACCAAAAACCCTGAAAATAGAGCTGTGGCTCAAGTGGCAGAGTGCTAGCCTTGAGCAAAAGGGCTCAGGGACAGTATCCAGTCCCTGAATTCAAGCCTTAGGACTGGCACAAACAAACGACAAAAAAGAAAACAAAAACAATATCTCTGCGAACCAACCCTCCTCCCCCAAAAAATCTAACAAATGGGCTGAAGCTACTCCACTGCAGTTCCAGAATTTGATAGAGGCAGTCAGTCAGAAGTTTAGTTCCTGGGATACCAAGAATAAAGAATTCCACTCCCCATTTAATCATGCCTGCGATCCTAACTTTTCCAGATCTGAGGATCTTGGTGGGACGACAGCACATGCAGACAAATTTGATAGTCTCTTATCTCCAATTAGCCAGCAAAAATCTAGAAGTTCAGGTATGGCTTAAGAAGTAGAATGCCAGATGCAAGTGGGAAAAAAGCCAAATAAGAGGTCAAGGCTTTGTGTTCAAGCCTAAGCATCCATGCAAAGAAAGTCCATCATTTAAAACATAAGATGGGGGGACTGAGAATGTGGCTTAGCAGAAGAGTGCTTGCCTGCCATGCACAAAGCCCTGGGTTCAATTCCTCAGCACATGTACAGAAAAGGCCAGAAGTGGCGCTGTGGCTCAAGAGGTAGAGTGGTAGCCTTGAGCAAAAAGCCAGAGACAGTGCTCAGGCCCTGAATCCAAGCCCCAGGACTGGGGAAAAAACAACAACAAAAAAAACAACAACCCTAAAACATAATATGGGATACACACTCACTGGTTCAAGGTTAGATGGAGGTTGAACACAATCAGCCACTGGTCACTGCTAGGGCTAGAATTTACATGAATAGAGGGAACAGGTGGGTTTCTCCAGCAATATCTGGGCCAAGGCACCTGCTCGACTGGCAGTAGGGACTTTGACATCCTCACTATCTGTCCACCATAAGACCTTACCCATTACCATGACACCTAGTTTTGAACTGGGCCTCAAAGGAGCTAGTGAAAAGAATTGTGAAGTCACATGTCAGGGATAAGTAAGAGCAGAGAGAGAAAACAAAGATAAAAATTCAAGAAGGGCCTGTGGACCAGCCTTCCCAAACAATGAGGAAAACTGCAACTAAAGATGACAACACAAATCACCAGGAACAGTAGTTCCTTGACACAAATAAAAATAGCAGAGAAGTTGGGAAATGACTAGAAAATAAGCCCATTCATAATCCTCTAGGAGATAACACCCATGAGAAAAAGTGGAAAATAAAACAAAAACAACTATGAAACAAAATGGATCCTTATTTTAAAAAGTCAGAAATCCTAGAATGGCTAAAGGAGAAGGTACATCACCTGCTCAAATCCAAGCTGCAAGGGAAGCAGGAAAGGCACTTGGCCACATGTCTGAGGTGGACCAGTGGAAGCTGGCAGAAGTGTACGAAGGTAAGAGGGGCCCATAGCTAGGCCAGAGAAACTTAGTCAGGCCGTTCAACAAGGACCACGAAACACAGAGTCACGTCATTCAAGGGCCATGCTCAGCTTCTGCCAGGCTCCACATTAACTGCAGCAGGCACAGGCTACAAAACACGACTGACAAGGAAGCAATCTCCTGTCCTCCCCCTGACTCAGATCAGATGGCAAGGTCTCAGGACATTTTTCACTCTCAGTTAAATTCACAGAGTGATAAGGACCACTCATAGGAAGCAGTAGCAAGATGAAACATAAAGCAGTAGCAGAGGCTGGGGATATGGCCTAGTGGCAAAGAGTGCTTCTCTCTTATACATGAGGCCCTGGGTTCAATTCCCCAACACCACATATACAGAAAACAGCCAGAAGTGGTGCTGTGGCTCAAGTGGCAGAGTGCTAGCCTTGAGCAAAAAAAGAATCCAGGAACGGTGCTCAGGCCCTGAGTCCAAGCCCCAGGACTGGCAAAAAAAAAAAAAAAAAGCAGTAGCAGTGAGAAGAAGACAAAGAAAACTAACAGAAAGATAATGGAAGACAGCCAGGAACTAGTGGCTCACGCATGTAACCTAGTTACTCAGGAGGCTGAGATCTAAGAATTATGGTCTGGAGCCAACTTGAGTAGAAAGGTCCATGAGATTCTTATGTTCAATTAGTCAGCAAAAAGCCATAAGTTGAGGAGCAGCTCAAGTGGCAAAGTTCCAGCCTTGAATAAAAAAGCCAGGTAATGATAGCAGGGTGCTGGTGGCTCACATCTGTAATCCTAATTACTCAGGAGGCTGAGATCATGGTTCAAAGAAGGCCCAGGCAGAAAAGTCCATGAGACTACCAGAAAACCAGAAGTGGTGCTGTGGCTCAAAGTGGTAAAGTGCTAACAAAATAGCTCACAAACAGTGCCCAGGCCCCAAGTCAAGCTCTATGACCGACCCAAAAAAAAAAACCAAGCAAGAGCTGGAGGCCCCAAATTCAAGCCCCAATACCAAGACACACACCACCACCACCATCACCACCACTACCAACAACAACAACAAAAGAAGAGAATAGAGAAGATTGGAAGGGAGATGGAGAGGAAGAAAGAGAGGAAGGTAGGAAGAGAGGAAGAAAGGGAGGAAGAGAGGGGAGGAAGAGGGGAAGGAAAAGGGAGAGAAAAAGAGAACATGAAGAAGGATTTACAAAAAAAGTAAAAGCTAGGGTTGGGGATGTAGCTCAGTGGTAGAGTGCCTGATTAACATGCACCAGGCCCTGAGTTCCATCCCCAGCAGTACAGAAACAAATAAATAAAAGATGAACCCAGTCTTTAAGAAAATATAGCTTTAAAAAAAATCCTAGAAAAAAGCTTCAAGTAATTTCCACCCTGAAAGAAACTTAATAAGAGTATTCATCCAACTAGATAAGAGCTTGTGAGGATAGAGAATTCCCAAACCAAACCATTCCGGATCCAAAAAAAATAGATGAGGAAAACAAGCAAGAAACTAAACAGGAACAGCTGAAAATCAAACTTCCGGCCCCTAAGAAAACCTGGCGAGTATGGAAGAAACACATACAGCCCCTAAGTGAGGCTGTGTCCCTCCCCACACCCTCCACGTCCCCAGGGACCTCGTGCAGCTCCGTGTCACACAGTCTGAGGCCCACCCACCCTGAGGACAGTCTGCGGAAAGCTACTCAGGTAAGACCATAAAGTTCCTTTAGTCTTAAGCCAGTTGAGTTGACTTGATTGTGCATTGTAACTAAAAACATCCTCCTCTCCCCTGGGCTGTTTGGCAAAGCACCCAGGACCCTAAACATCCCATTGGAGTTCAAAGAACTAGGAGCACCTACCTCACTGTGTGCTGGTGACTCCTGTCTCTAATCCCAGCTACTCAGGAGGCTGAGATCTAAGGTTCAAAGCCAACCAGGGCAGAAAAAGTCTGTGAGACTCTGATCTCTCCATTTAACCACCAAAGCTGGAAGTTGAGATGTGACTCAAGTGGCCCAGTGCCAGCCTTGAGTGAAAAAAAGACAACCCGGAGCTTCAAGACCTGAGTTCAAATCCCAGTGCTGCCCCTACCCTAATTCCAAATAAAATAACTGTCTCACATCCCCCCCTGCCTGCTTTCTTTAAATGGCGATTACTTCTAGTGTCAAGACTCTTTCAGCTTTGCAGGAAGGCTGCTCAGAGTGGGGAAGATGCAATCCCAATGATGAGGTCAGATGCAGAGTCTGGTCCCTGCTGTCCCCTTCCCTTCCTCCTCTCCCTTGAAGGACAGCTTTGTTCTGGAAGCCACACACGTGCAATTGATTGCTAACTGCACCAGCAGGTTCTAATCCTGTGGCTTGCTGCTTCTGGTTATTCGCTTGGAATGTGAGCCACTAGGAAGTCAAAATTAGCCTCATGCAACCAGCATGAGATAGAAACACACAGCAGTCCCTGGGCTTCGGGAGGCAGGAAGCTAAGCCTTTGCTCCTCTCTCTGTGATCACAGAGCTCCGGGTCACCAGAGTCTCTGATTACACAGTCGTCTGGAAGTTGTGTGGCTTGGAGACTGCAGTGTCACCGACTTCCTGTAAATGAGAGGCAGCGGGAGAGACCTTCCAGAGGAGAGCCCCAGGGCAGCCATCAGATTGGAAGTCATTGCATTTCCGTGAGTTGTCTCTCTCCTTGAGCTGGCAAGGATCGGGTGTTAGTTGACCCTAAGCCATGCTGGACACCATGTATGAATCATAGTTTTTATCTTCTGTGTTTTATGGAGTTTTGACATCCTAGGGCCTTGTAAATGCTAAAGAGCCTGTCTCTCTCAGGATGAGGAAATCTTTGGAATATTAACAACTTGCCTTAAACACACCTTCATATCTAATTGAAAGCCCATCTCCCTAGTCGCCTCCTTAGTTTAACTCACACAGCAAGCCAGTATTCTCCCTGCCCTAAATCAGCCTAGGCCCAGGCACCAGACAACTAACTATACACCACCTCAGTAGCTCAGAGCCCTAACTAGTTAAACTACCAATTCTAACTGTACTCCACCCGGTTCCTCCTGCCTCACCCATCCTTTCTCCGAGATGCCCCAGTGAAGGCTCTGGGTCATGTTTTCCCCTCACTCCCTCTGCCTGCTGTTTGACCCGGCATAATGTTCACCATCCCCTCTGGGGCTGTAAGGAATACACTCTTTCTTTCAAGGCAGTGCTCTCTGCATCTGTCTTCTTGCCACTTTGGATTAAAACAAATTCCCAGGTACATTTTTCAAAGCTCACCCAGCGGTAAGTTGCTCTGAGCTAGGTAGGTTCACATGCATTATTTTAGGCAATGTCTGCCACACTGCCAAGCAGGAATTATGAACTCCATCCTGTAGGTGAGACGAGCAGAGCTCAGAGGTGGGGCAGCTTGCTGTAGCTCAGGATCGGGAAGTAGTGACTCGGAGCAAAGGAAGCCACCTTGCGCATCTTTGAATGGAGATATTAAAACGTTTAAAGATAATGGTGTGGGGTCAGAGAGCTGGGCACTGTTGATCAAAATTAAAATTCATTTTAGTTTGAGAGGGAAATGTGTTCAGGCATAGCTGAGTGGAAATGAAACGTGCTAAATGAACATGTTTGAAAAAGATATTGGGGGAAGGGGCTGGCAAAACAGCTAGAAGGAATTGGTGCTCGGGGATTGAATGACTGGAGCTTAGTTGATATTCTCAGGTTCTCTCTTAAAGATGACTCTGGCTGGAACGAAGCCAAGAGGGGCAGAAAGTCAAGCTGAGACTCAGCTCCATAGCCTCCTCCCCACAGGGTCTCAGCTACACAACAAGACACACTGCCCCCGGCATGCTAATGACCTCAGGAAAAGCTGCAGGCACAAAGCAAGTGGGAAACAGGGGAGGAGCAGCCTGTGGTCTTACTTTCTCCCACTCCACATCTGGCCCACCAACCTGGAGCATCCGCATTACCTAGGAGATTTTTTAAAAAGGCCAGAAGCATGGCTCAAGTAGCAAAGCAGCTGCTTGGCAAGCACAAAGCCCTGAGTTCAAACCCCCATCCTACCAAAACAAACCAAGAGAGGTGAATATGTTTAGAAAGGCAGACTCGCAGGCCCGGCCTGGCTGTAGCAGCAAGTGGAGAAGATGGCTCACAGGGAAAGAATGTAAATGATTTTTAGGCATCTAGGGCGTGCCACCCCATGGAGCCTCCCTTTCCATCCTGACAAGCACTTCAGTGTGGACTTGATTCTTTCTATTTTGAGCCAGTGCGGGGATTTGAACTCAGGGCTGTGCACTTTTGCTTAGCTTTTCCCTCCTCAAGACTGTCACTGTACCACTTGAGCCACACCTCCACCCCCAGGGATGTGGTCCTAAATCCGTAAGGACTTGGATTGGGGTTTATTTGAGTGTAGTTACATCCAAAGGTTTGGATGTCTATGCGAGTCAGAAAACTAAAATTATCAGTGACTTCCACACCCCGAGCTTCACGAGTTAAGACTGCTGAAGTTGTCAGTCCGGGCCTTGTCTAGCGGAGCCTGGGTGCTGTTGTGTGGGTCTCCATCGTCATGTCTCAGCTGGCTGCTCCAGCAGCCGCAGCTGTGCTCAGAAAGGAGAAAAGAAAATACCCCGCAAGAAGACTTGCACAAGAAAGTTCAGAGCATAGCAAATGTCAGGAGAATGAACAAGATATGATCCACACGTATAGCCAAATACCACTTGGCCATTAAAAGGAATAAGCAATAGATTCAAGCAGTAATACGGGTGAATCTCGCAGACGTTGTGCTGAGTGGAAGAAGTCAGATATAAGAGAATACACAAGGATATGTGCTGTAAAATTCTACTTCTATGAAATTCAAGAACAGGGAACGAAGGCTATGTGGATATACGCTGCAATCCTAGCACTCAGGAAGCTGAAGCAGGAGGATCTCCCAGTCAAGGCCAACAGAGGCTACATATCTCCAGAAAAGACAAACTTATCTATGTGGCCAGAAGCTGGTGGCTCACACTTGTAATCCCAGCTACTCAGGAGGCTGAGATCTGAGCTTCCTGAGGCTCAGATCAAGGTTCGAATCTAGCCTGGGCAGAAAATCAGTGAAACTCTTATTTCCAATTAACCAGCAAAAAGCCAGAAGTAGGGGCATGGCTCAATGGTAGAATGCAAACCTTGAGCAGAAAAAGCCAGGTGAGAGTGTGAGATCCTGAGTTCAAGCCCCCGTATTGTTGTGCACACACACACACACACACACACACACACACACACACTTATTTTAGTGCCATTAGTTGATCCAGGCCGAGGAAGCATGTGCTTTAAGACAGGGAGAGAGGATTAATTGGAGAGGGAGATGCAGGGAGTTTCTATTACTGGGGTGATGAAAGTGTTCTTTATTTTAAGTTGGGTATGCAGGTTCATCCGTCTGTATGTAAATTTCACAGCCTTCTCTCTATGAGATTCAACCAACTGTGGATCAAAACTGTTTTAGAAAAGAACTGGGAGTATAGCTCAGTGGCAGAGAACTTGCCTAGATGTACAACTCTCTAGATTCCATCCCAAGCCCAACACACACACACACACACACACACACACACACACACGATTTTGGTTTTAAAAATTCAACTACTTGAAGATAATAAAAATATAAAATTTAAAAATTCTTCTATACTGAACATGTGCAGACATTTTCCCTTGAGCCAACCAGTTTAACAACTGCTTCTAGCATACATGGGCATTATTGTTTAGCAATGACCTAAAGTTCAAAGGGTGGAGAGTACAGGTTACATGAGAATACCATACCATTTTACACAAAGGACTTGAGCACCTATGAATTTTAGTATCCACAGGGAGTTTCTGGAATTAATTCACCATAGTGGCTGGGGACAACTGAACCTCAGTTAAACACACACAGACAGACACACACACACACTCACAAGAGAGAGAAAGAGAGAGAGAGAGAGAGAGAGAGAGAAGAGAAGAGAACAAAGGAGCTATATACATCACTTCCGAATGTAGTCACATGGCCAAATGGGGTTGCAAAACCCACTAGGAAATCTAGTCTCCATTCCAAGTGGCTTTGTGCCACTTGGAGGTATTTTTGCTGTGAAAGAGGCAGAAAGTTGATGTTGAGGGACAGGGACCATTTCTGTCATTAGCCATGATTGTCTCCTGAGGGAGGAGGGCTCCTGGAAGAGGCCAGAGACTTCTCATCCAATTACTTCTCTCATTTCCCTGTCACTGCTACTTTCTAGAATGCTCAGGGCTAGCTTTCCCTTACCAACTATTTCCATGAGGACCGTCACCTTGAGACTCTGCCAAGGACACGCAGGGTGACAAATGGAAAGAGGCATAAAAGGAAGGAGCATAGCTGCACTGGGGAGGAAAATGAAACATCCTGGAAAGAGTGAATGAGAGTGAAACCCTGCTCAGGAGACTCGGCGTGTGTGGCATCTGCCACCTTCCAAGTACATAGTACCATGTCCTTTGTGCTTAAGCTTGACTTCACTTCCTTTGCCCCTGCACTTGACCCCTCACAGATGTTAGGAAAAGCCCTCAGCTCAGCCTCGACTTAGCCAGTAATGACTGCACAACATCAAGGGTGATTCTGTCCCCAGCAAACGTGGTCCAGGAAGGTCCCAGCAGCAACAGGCTGGACTGTCCCTGCAGTAATCCTATTCCCTAGGCAGGAAGTGGAGATGCACACCACTTCCATTTGCCATAGAAGCGGAGCCCAGTGGACCTCACTAATTTTCAGGAACCTTGTGTGCCCTCATTCGCCCTCATAACCAGTCAGTCAATAGGCATTCATGCAGTTCCTACTTTGCCTGGCTCTGAGCTCAACGCTGGAAATGGAGAGAAAGCACTAGAACAACCTAGCTAGGGATTCACCACCTGCTCATGGCCACACACCCTCTCTCTTAACCTCCTTGGCTCTGATGTTGAGCACACCCATGTACCTCCAAGCCAAGCACTGCGGAAGAGCCCTAGCTCTCTCCCCAGTGCTCTCTCCCTCCCACTTCTCCACCCTGGTCCTGCTGCCAGCCTGCTTCCGCGGAGCCAGACACGGCCTCTTTCCCAATATAGACGGATGAGAGATGAGCAAAGTCTGCTGGGTGAAATTGGTCCATGGGCTGCCTCCAAGATCTGGCGGCA
Organism: Perognathus longimembris pacificus; assembly: GCF_023159225.1. NCBI lineage: Eukaryota > Metazoa > Chordata > Mammalia > Rodentia > Heteromyidae > Perognathus > Perognathus longimembris. The sequence goes on along the minus strand of NC_063162.1, from coordinate 9,635,357 downwards.
AGGAGAATGGCCTGGAAATTGCGCAGCCATTATCTGTGCTGACAAGCCCACTCCCCAGCTCTTCCCTGTAATGAATTGCTCGGAGTGCTCAGCTGCCGGGCAAGCTTTTGAATTGCAGCCCTCCCGTCCTCCGGGACATCCTTAGAGGTTATCTCAGTGAGGCAGGTGGGAGAGGAGAGACACAAGCTTAACCCTATAAGAATAATTATGATGTATTATTAGCAGCTGATGGCAATCTAATGCAGGACTTTCAATATAGATACTCCTGGCTATAATTTTTCTCTGCCACAGATACACAACACAAAAATGGCTGCATTTAATGACTCCAAACTTCAGAGTTCTTTTTCCAACTAAACTTAGTTTCTTAGAAGCAGCTAATAGAACACGTTTTAATGAAATTGAGATACAGTCTGAATATGGAAAACACTTTTCAGAGCAGGGGGAAGGATTGCGGTCAGCACATTATGTGAAAGACCACAGCTGGCAGTCATCTTGGGTTCCAGCGAACGCTCTGTGTAGAAACAAGCCTGACCCTGGACATGACAAAACCACATTTGCCCAAGGGTCTGATCACACTGGCACTTGTGGGTGGGAAGTTTCTCTTACAATGTTCTCTGTCTCCAGCTCCTGGCACCATGCTGGGCACAAGCAGAGGTTTGATAAATGGTCGCTGGCTGGAATGCTGAGTGGGTGGATGAATGGATGGGATCATTTGAAAGAGCAGTGAGTATCCACAGTTGCACCTGTAGTGGTTTATTTTAACTCATCAGGAAACCAATCTCACTATAAAGAGGCTGAGAGCCTGGGGATATAAACTCAAAACATGGTATTGTGATTGCATGCAAAATGTTTGACTTGGTTCAAAAAGTATCAATTCGTGTGTCTGTGAATTAGTCTTTGATGTTTCTCTTCCCTGGTCAGATTTAGAATGAAAATAGTAGTAGTGATAACAATAATAATAACAAGAAGAGTAGGAGGAGAAGAGGAGAAGGAGGAGGGGGAGGGGGAGGAGGAGGAGGAGGAGGAGGAAGAGGGGGGAGGAGGAGGAGGAGGAGGAGAAAGAGGAGGAGGAGGAAGAGGGGGGAGGAGGAGGGGGGGAGGAGGAGGAGGGGGAGGAGGAGGGGGAGGAGAGGGAGGAGGAGGGGGAGGAGAGGGAGGAGGGGGAGGAGAGGGAGGAGGGGGAGGAGGGGGAGGAGGGGGAGGAGGCTCTACAAGTATTTACTTATATTAGCTTACGTCCCCCTCCTTCCTCCCTTGCAACAAGGGTTGAGATTACAGCTGGCCCACTTGTAGGTGATCCTAGGAAGTGCAAGAAAGAGTGAGACAGAAAGAGAGTGGGTTAGCACTGTGGGCGACAGGGGCCCTCTAAAGACTCCTGTCAGATTCACCCCCAGGACTAAAAGCTGGGCACTTACCCGCCAGATCTTACACCCCACTGGCTGGAAGCTCTGTGAGCATTCACACTGCACCCTCTGGGTCACCCTTGTACTTAGCAAATCACACATGCTAGGAAAAGCCTTCAGCTAAGCAACAGTGGCTCCTACCTGTACTCCTAGTCTCTTGGGAGGCTGAGAATGGGAGGGCTGAGCTTTGAGGCCAGCTGTAGCAGGGAAGTTCATGAATGGGATACTTCTCCTACCCTATTCTCAACCAATAGCTAGGCATGGCAATGTGCTCCTGTCTTCTTAATTATATGGGAAGCTTGCTGTTCCAGATTAATCCTGACAGAAAAGTCCAAAAGACTCCATCTAAACAGAAGAATCTAGGGGTAGTGGCGCACACTTGTTACTTTAGCTATGACAAGAAACCTAATATAGGTGGTCCAAGCACACACCGAGGCAGGTATTGAGATACAGGAGGCGTAACTCTGCAACATAAAGCCCTGATGTCAAAACCCTAGTATTGGTCTGAATGTGTGGCTCAAGTGGTAGGGCCTCTGAGTTCAAGCTCCATTTCTGCAAAAATGAGAGAGGAGGAGGAGGAGGAAGAGAAAGAGAAGGAGGAAGAGAAGATGAAAGAGAGGGGAAGAGAAAAAGGGATGAAGCACCCATAGCATTTTAACAGGAAGGGGTCACACACAAGGAATCTGCTGCTCACATGTCACTGCTGGTCTCTAGCAATGACTCCCAGGACAAACGGAACTGACCCACCTCGACCTTTGACCCTTGAGACCAACTATTGCTGTCGTTGCCACCACAAACTGCCTCTCCATGGCCAGGGGGCTATGGAACAGACTTTGCAAGGTGGTGACAGACAATCTGTGAGCTCCGCTGTCATCAGAAGACAGTCCATGTGGTAGGAAGACTCTCTCCCCTTCCCCTCTGTGAATCTTGTACACTTGCATCTAATTGACAAACCATAATTTGCATCCAGGACCCCAGCTATCAGTGAAGTGTGATGCTCTGTTTTCCAATCTCAACCCTCAAAGGAGGGGAGAGCAAGTCTGAGGAAGCCCGTGCCCCATGCCCACTATATTCTCTAATGACCCACCATCAGCTGCTTCTTCACCACCACCCGGAGCCACTCCCCGAGGCCACGCTCTGACTCCTACCAGTGGAAACTGACATCAGCAAGGAGAGGAGAACACAGGCTGCTAGCTCTGTACTGCAGCCACCACGGTCTCTTCTCAGTTTCCCAAAGATACAGGCACAGGGCCTTGGCACACACTGTTTCCTCTTCTAGGATGGTTTCCATACTTCCTTCACCACCCTCCTCATCTAGCGAATGTTATGTATTCAGTTGTAGTTCAAACTACACCTTCTTCAGGAAGTCTCCTCTGCCTCCCCAAAGTGGATCGACTTCTCACGTGCATGTTTCCTACATTACAGTGTCTGTGCATTGTCATCTGATGCTGAGCTGCTCGCTGGCTGGCCTGGCACTGGAACAGTATGGTGGGAGGCTTCTAGGGAGGGGCTGAGTCTGGCTCAGCGGTTCTTGGACTCTCTCATTCCCTGCCACAGCCGAGGCCACGCTTCCTGGGGATGCACTGAAGGTGCCTGTGGTACCCATGGTGACTGAACACCAGACCTGTATCCTAACATGGCAGTCTTTATCCTCGTGCTGTGATCCGCCAAGGTGTGCTCATACTCTACTACCCCAACCTGGACAAACACATATTCCCTAAACTCATGGGGGGAGCCATTGAAGACATGCGCTGTGAAGTCTGATGAACCTAATTGCAATCTCGGCTCCAATACTTAGTGGTCATATGAACCTCGGTTTGCTCATCTTTAAGAAGCGATAGAGAGCCCCGTGCCAGTGGTTCCTGCCTATAATTCTAACTGCTCAGGAGGCCGAGGTTCAAAGCTAGCCCATGCAGGAACGTCCATGAGATTCTTATCTCCAATTAGCTACCAAAAAGCCAGAAGTGGTTCACGTGGCAGAATGTCAACCTTGACCACAAGGCTAAGGGACAGTGCCCAGGCCTAGAGTTAAAGCCCCAGTAATGGCACAAGAAAAAAGAAGGAAAAAGAGGAGAAGGAGGAGGGGGGAAAGGAAGAGGACAAATACATATCAACTGTAGAGAGCTAGTATAATAAGCAAAATAAGTCATCAGAGAGCAAAAGCTGTGCCTAGCACCCAGGCGAACATTATCATTATCATCATCACCACCATGGGCATGCCCTTGGAGTCTTGGCTAGTGCCATGTCATGCCAGGTTCTATCTAATCTTTCCTAAGGAGAATGAGGACAACTTTTTGCACTCTGCGAAAGAGAGAACTAGGATCCCTTTCATGACTCTGTCACAGCTCTACCCTTGAACCCCATCATTCCATGTCTGGACTGTGTGAAAGAAATAATTCAGAGAAAGGAAGAAGATTTTGACACACGCACACACACCCCCATTACCCACAATGAGAGGTTGGGTTGGTCATCTCAGTGCATAGAGATTTTGTAAAATTTTTATTGTCAAGGTAAAGTATAGAGGGATCACATTTATATACATTAGGTAGTGAGTACATTTCTTGTCCAACTTGTTACCCCTCCCTCATTCTTCTCCCATCTACCCTCCTCTCAACCCTCCCGAGTTGTACTGTTAGTTTACAACATATTGTCTTCTAAGTACTGCTGTTGCATTGGTTCACCTTTTACCCTTTGTCTCTCCATTTTGATGTTCCCCTTCCCTTCCCTTCCCTAATTCAGACAAACATATAAAATACCCAGGGTACCAGAATCAAACACAGTGACAACAGGGGCTAAATCATACGATCACATAAGATGACGCTAAGCGAAATGATCTCCAAAATATGGAAACAAGTGGTTTATCATTGATGTTGTTATTTTTAGTGCACAGAGATTTTGTAGCCATTACTAGAGTCACTATGGCCAGGCACCAGTAGTAGCTCATGCTACCGTGGTTCCAGGTCAGCCCAGGAAGGAAAGTCTGTGAGACTCTTATCTCCAATTAACTACCAAAAAAGGCAGAGTGGAATTGTGGTTCAAGTGGAAGAACACCCGCTTTGAGCAAAAAATAGCACTTAGGCCCTGAGTTCAAGTCCCAGGACCAGCACATACGCACACACACACGCGCACACATGAGTCACCATGAAAGCTCGGTACAAATACAGAAAACCATTTCTGATGAAGAGAAAAGGCCGCAGTGGTGTGGGGCCTGCCTGACTCCACAGGGACCAGGTAGAAACATAAACTGAGGAACTGGGAAGAAGAGACATCAAGGAAATCTTAAGAAATTTTTTATGTTCATGCTATGCTATCTTTACAGGGTTAAAAAAAAAAAAATGACTGGCCTAGCCAGCCACCAGTGGTTCATGCCTATAGTCCTAGCTACTCAGAAGGCTAAGGAGATTTGAGGGTCATGGTTTGAAGCCAGCCAGGACTCTTACCTCCAACAAGTGGTAGAGTGCTAGCCTTGAGCAAAAGAAGCTCAGTACTGAGGCCCTGAGTTCAAGACCTAGGACTAGCCAGCCTACTAGACACCTTTTAGCAGGTGATTTAGAGGCTTCGGAAACCTTACCTTAACTCACGGAAACAAAAGCTTCCTTCCTCAGTGATGATGGGGGTGGAATTAAACCCAAAGTAAGTTTTCCGGAATAGACAAGGCATAAGGCATTCGTGAGAAGCAACTAGGTAGCAGGAAATATCAGACTTCCCCAACTTACAATGAGGTGAACTTCTGGCAACATTTAAAGGCTCGTGAACTCCTGAGTTCTAAAGCCTCAGAATGCGACAGCAGGCCAGGTACCCCCATTTTGCACCAAGGAGGGGAAGAAGCAGCAACCAGGAATGTGCTCCGCACCGCATGTGGGTGAGAGCAGATAGCTTCCTGCAAAGGAATGAACGGCCACTTAGGAATGAGTCTTTCCATGAGAAACCGACTTGACAACTGTTTCCGCCATTAACACTCAGAAAAGACTTCGCCCACCTGGCTCCTGTTTGTTGTTTTTGTTTGTTTCTTGTGGTGCTGGGAGGAGAACCCAGGACCACTCAACTACTTCCCTACTCTGTCTTAAGTTTAATTTTGAGACAGGATATTAAGTTGCTCCCAGTCTACCTTGAGCTTTGTTTGTGTGATTTTGTTAGTGTTTTGGTTTGTCTGATTGTGTTGACAGTCATGGACTCCAGGCCCCGAGCTCGCTAGGCAAGCTCTCTACCCTGGAAGCCACACTGCCACACTGCCAGTCAGTTGGCTTTTCATTTGTTTTTCAGGTTTGTTTTTCTGCTCAAACTAGCTTCAGACCTTGATCCTCCAGTCTCCACTTCCTGAGTCACTGGGACCACAGACAGGCATCCTCAAACCCTGTGTTTGCCTCACCCTGCTAATCCCCTGCCTCAGCTTCCTGAGTCTCTGGGGTTACAGATGCCACCAGGCTGCAGCTGCCTGTGAGTTTCATAAGCACAGGAACTTCTTCCAACTTAGGATGTAAGTGTAATGGGGTACCCCCAAGAGAGGGGACCACAATGTAATGGGGCTCGAGGCGGGAGGAATCCCCCATCCTTCCAAGAATCCACCACTCAGACAGTCTCAAGTAAAAAGATGGATTTATTGTTTTTTGTTTGTTTGTTTGTTTTTGCCAGTCCTGGGCCTTGGACTCCGTCTGAGCACTGTCCCTGGCTTCTTTTTACTCAAGGCTAGCACTCTACCTCTTGAGCCACAGCGCCACTTCCGGCTTTTTCATTATGTGTGGTGCTGAGGAATCAAACCTAGGGCTTCATGTATACGAAGCGAGCACTTTACCACTAGGCCATATTCCCAGCCCCGAAGACAGATTTATTGGGGAAGTAAAAAGTATACTGACTGGCCAGGGTCATGGCCCAGACTCAGGAGCTGGAACCGCAACGGTAAAAAGCAGGCTGGCCAGCCAGGGCCACAGCCCAGATTCAGGAGCTGGGACCGCGTGCCCCGGGCCACGGGGTCGGGTTATAAAGGCAAACACCACATGGTCAAGCTTGCCACACACAGGTGGCCAATGAGGTTATACAACACTTACAGAGCATGCCAGGTCACACGCAGGTGGCCAGTGGAGCTACAGTCTGCCTCATAGCAACTGTTTGAGCCAACTTATCATTTTAGTTAGACTTGGCCCACGGCTTTGGCGGGGCTCACATGATGCAGGTGGATTCACCTACTCATGGGAGGGCACAGGTTTAACCTTGAATGTTCCACTACTCAGGTGGTCAAGCAGTTCACACAATCTTATCACCGCGAAGGGGAACTTCCCTGGATAGGGCCGGGGAGATCTTAGTGAAGATGGAGTCGGCTTCTGCTCTCTTTAATTTAAGATGGAGTCAATCTGACACCCCTCAACAGCCAATGATGGCGCTGGCCAGATCCGACCTCCATATTACAGTGAGAACTCACAAGTGTCCAGGATTTGGGAATTTTAGGCTCAATGAAATCTAAATACATTCCAAATCTAGGTGAGGCCAGGACACAGTGCACAGTTCCACCCCTAAATCTACAACAAAACTCACTATTTGGAATGTCACCTCTGGGGAAATATCCTCTGTAGCATACCTAGGTGGTGCCTAAAGATGATGTGGTAGATGTCTGAGGAACAGGTAAGGAAGAGGGGCACAAGGAGCTCTTGGGAATAAACAGGAGCAGGAAATCAGCCAAAGAAACCTGAAAGAATGGTGGCCCCAAATCTAGGACCCTCTGTTCTAAAGTACTGGGGGACAAGATGGAGATAGACAAGTTATAACAAACCAAGCCAGAGCATCAACCCTGGACACACAAGCAGGTGGTGGGACCGAGGGGGACCCTGCTATCAAGGCAAAGGGGAAAGGATATGGGAACAGCAGGCAGGAGATTATCAGGGAGTTGCAGCTGTTCTCATCAGAGCTGAGACAATCTCTCTCACACAATATGGTACCATATTCTCCATTGTCAAGCCATGGGCCCCTGTGCAATTTGGATAAACGATTATTGTCTTGGTTGGGGCTCCCCTAGAAATAGACCCTGCAATAAGGATGCTTATGTGGGAAGAATGGAGGTATGAGGTAGGTTAAGGAAGCTAATGAAGTGTCACCCAATAAAGGGTCCATATCAAGCAAGTCACCACCCCAGCCAACTCCCCTTGTCCCTCACCCCTGGAAAAACACCAAGCTGACCAAATCCCCACAGTTCGTTCATCGAAAGAGTAAGGGATACTCTTAGGAGAGAAACACAAAGGCACAATGCCTAAGTGCCTCTTCTTATTTGTATAAAATAATGTACACACTGAAACCAATTCCAAGATATGGAAACAAGAGACCTTTTCTTTTTAATTATTTTTAGTTTTTGGTTTTTGATGATTCTGTCTTCTTCACATATCTTCAAAACTGGAGGGGAAAAGGGTGAAAAGTGCCTCCGTGGAGCTCACTCGACAATGAGAAAAGTGAATTACACAACTCCTGGATGGAGACAGGAGGGAAGGCCTGGGAGAGAATGAGGGAACCGAAGACCCAGTACGAAAGGAAATGTACGCAATACCTGACTCCTATATTTGTAATCCCTCTGTACAGCACCTCTACAATGACAATAAAGTAAATTAATTTTAAAAAAGAGTAAAGGGGTTGGGTCTGGATACCCACCAGTCACAGACTAAGGGCCACATGGGCAGAGGGCATTCATTTCATGGCTTTTCCAATGTGAGCAGCAAGGGCAAGTAAAATGGTGTCTATGCCCCACGGCTGCCTTCAGAGGCTGACAGGTGGAGGAGAGGGTGTGGGAAGGTCCTCAACAGCAGCACCACATTTAAAAGTTGTCTGAGCCAGTGATGCAAACCGGCAAGTAGCTCTCTTTAGAGCTCCTCCTGCTGTATCCACAGTGGTCCCCCCAAAATGGGGACCCCATTACCCACCTCCCAAGTGCCCTGGCATTTGTTCTCAGCGAGCTGGCTCTCCGTGGGAGGAAGGGAACTGCCGTTAGGACCCCCGCAGCTCCCATCCGCTGCTTTTACCATTGCTCTCCTGACCTTGCCGAGACGCAGGCAACCCGCCCTCCTCCAGGAATTCAATTCTGTTCGTGGTGGCTCTTCACTCAGGCAAGACGACGAAGAAGCTGAAGCAAGCAAAGATATTCTAGGAAGAATTCCATAGAGGATCTCTCAAACCAGAGAGAGATTTGAGTTCATGAATTCTAGAGTTGAAGTAACCAGGCAAGTCCACTCCTCGCCTCTGCATAGAAGCACACATCCTCCATAGGCATAGCACAGTCCTTCTTATCAGTCAGACAGAACGCTACATGCATTTATCGTGAAATAGGAAGCTTAAGTTCAATATCAAGATGAAGGCCACACCAGGGCTCCCAGGGAGAGGAGGAACTCTGCTTTCACAAGCCTGGAGGGGAGAATATTGCCTTTCAGCAAATAGTACTTCTAATTTGATCTGACAAAGATTCCTACAAAGAGGAATGTAGGAAGTTGTCAGGGGAACATAGGCTATGAGCACTTCTATATGTATTTTTTTTTATCATAGCCACATTCTTGAGGATCTCAGTCATCAATTACTCGTGACAGGCAGTCAATTGTTTATCTTTCAAGAATGCTACCACTTACTTCCCTTTATCCATCTCCCCTGTATTCTTATGGGCCCAGATCATCCATTTCCTCCTCCGGGCGAAGCCTTCCTGTCACTCACTGGCCAGCATCCTGGCAGAATGTCTTGGAATGATGGCTTTGTGAGGCTGCAAGAGAAATTACTTTGTGCAGCCCTCTCACCTCACTCTCCACAAAATGGCACCCAAACCAGCATTGAATTCAATACACCTCACGGCCCTGCTAGGGGAAATTCACATCTGTGTGTTGGAACAGGTGTTCCTGGAAGACCCGCAGAGAAAGTAGCACAGGTGGAAGTGACATCACTTCCCCCACCCCTGCCCAGCTCGGGTCAGAAAAGAGAGACAAGTTTCTCCCAGGAAAACCACTTTTGCTTAAAGCACCAGCCTGAAATAATTGCATATTTGTTGGGAATTGACAGCAGAATTTTTCATGAATTTTGCTATCTTTTGACAGTGGCAAATGAGTAGGTAGAGAAATGCACTCTTGTGGGGCTTTTAACAGAAAAAAAAAATCACAGTAGGAAAATTGCGCCAAAGAGCATGGCAATATTTCCATACTTTGCTGCACTTATGTGGAGAAAACGGGCATTAGAGTAACAGCGTTGTTATAAAAAAAAAACAGCACTGCTATTTCCAGATCTTTCCCTTGCCAAAGTCTCTATATGCAGTCACCGAAAGTGGAGTGATGCCAAATCTGAATTTCTGTAATATGCCTTGCTAACAATTGGATTTCTTCTTAATGGGGCCTTACTACATTCTTACATTATGCAGCATGTAATTAGCTATTAAACAACTTAGGAATAAGTGACCCCAACTTGTTGGGCCAGAGCCCAATGATTGATTTCCTGCTGTCCATGAAGACCAATGCTGAGGGGATTATAATTGAGTGGTAGATTTTTGAGAAGAAAAAGGTCAAGGATCTCTGAGTTTGGGAACTAGAAATGACAATGTAATATTAATTATAAACCTTTTAACCAACCTGCAGTCTCTAAGGCAATTCTGGGCAGCACAAATTAAATGCAATCCCTGTAAATCCTGCTTAGATTCTCTTAGGTCTTTTGTGACCCAAAACAAAAACAAAAACCAAATCTCCCTTGTTCTGTGGTGTCAGGAGATTGGGAAAAGGGGTGGATTCTTGGCCATTCAGTTTATGAAACTTCTACTATATGAGGTTTCAGAATAGTTAATGCTGGGTAACAAGGTCATCTGTTGAGAAATGCATGTTGTCCTTGCTTCCATCTCCTCACCTTACCTCTGCATCTCCTCCTCCAAGAAAGAAGTCAAGGATGAGTGGCTCTAAGCCCAAATGGAGCCAGGACACGGGGTGGGGGGGGTCCTAAGAAGCTGCATGCTGAGGATTTCCCCAGCCAGCTTCTGTCACAAGTCAGCTCTGGGCCTGCGTGTTCATCGTCCAGGAGTCAAAAAAGAGCAGGGTACCTATGAAGAGGGAAGCAGCAGTAGACAGTGGTGGGGAGAGGGCAGTTTCTGGTTCTGGATGGAGACCTACAGAAGTCTGGAAGGTGATAGAACCTGGAGGAGGTGAGTGTGAAGAGCCATCTGTGGCTGGCCGAAGGTCAGACTGGGGCCCCTGGATGTCCAGGACAAGTACAGGCAGCTTCAGAAGTTCAAGGGCTTATTTATCCCAAGGATCCTGGGACCTGAACATGATCCTAACCAAGAAGAGGAGCTTCAAAAGGGACAGCAGTTCCCAGAAGCCCACAGGATCACGACATCCAGTCCAAATCTATAAAAGGGGATCAGGGTATTTGGTACATCTCCATGCTTATAACCAACAGCCATGTCCCTACAGCTACTGGTCCGGACTGACAGCCTAGGGGTGATCATTTCTCCAGGCACAGCTGTTACCACCTGAACCACGATGGCTATGACTGGGAGCCCTCTGCCACCAGCCAGCATGCCTGGAATGACAGCCTGCAAGGTTGCCAAAGCCAGGGCCTAGGTCCTAAGTCCTGTCATCCCCTCATTTCCTCTTCTCATGAGTACCTGTAACTCCTCAGCCAGGGTTTCCACAGTGACTTCTACTCTAAGATATTCCTGGCACCCCAGCTACCTCCAAAGCAGGCCCCACCCAGTGTTGGGTGCTCAGGATCCAACAAGGAACAGAGCAGATGGTGGGCATCTCTGCCACTCTGGATCCCAAGGCAGCTCTGCCCAGTTCCACATTGCTACCTGCTGCCCTGGCGCCTCTCCTGAGAGGTTCAACAGCTGGAACTTGGATCCTGATAGGTAGCACTAAAGTCTCCTTGCAGGATCCTGCCTGCCCCGACACTGCCTTCAGCCCCAGAATGCTTTGCAACACAAAGCCCTGCCAGAAAGACCAAGGCTGACTGCCATCTTGGAATGGAGAAGCGAAAACACTAATCACAATGGACCTCAGCCTGGGTTTCCTAATACCAAGACAGAACTTCCCTCATTTATGCTCAAATTCCTATGTGGATGGCAGCTCATTAGAATGCTCAAAATGAGCACTAACCAGGGAAGGGTGAACCTCTCTCTCTCAAGACCCAGCCATCGTGTCCGCAACTGTGTTGACTCATTAGCAATTTAGCAACTGTGTTGACTCATTTAGCAGCTATTGCATGCTTAGGTCCTCTTCTTAGCTCCCAGGGATTTAGAGATGAAGACAATTTAGGGACAGTCAAGGTCTAATAGCATTTCTTCCTAGATGCTCCCATTAGTTCATTCAGCCAACAAGCAATTACTAAGCATGTACTAGGCAGGTACCAGGCTTGAGCCCAGACTTGGGTCCATAACAGCCAACAGGCTGGACCTAAGCCATCTCCCTCTGCAGTGTGCCTGGGAGCCCTCCCAACTACCCTGTACTCCACCTCAGTTTCCCCTGACACTTGCCGGTTAAGAAGCTATATCAACACATTGTCAGATTCCCATCAGATAAATGCTCAAGCATTGGTGAATGGTCACCAGCCTGAGGTCCATGTATAGGGTCAGAAAGGAACAACTGATTAAACAGAGCTCCTCTGGCTTCTGTGGAGAAAAGCCCTTCCCCACCCCCCCCCCCCACGCCATGACCACCATGGACCAGACAGCAGAGTCAATGGACAGTCCCTTTCTGGTTGAGGGAGCACCGAATGGGCACTACCTACTCAGCTCCATCAGGCTAGGTCCTGTGCAGAGCTGTGGGCCATGGGGAAAGAAACCAGAAGGACATGGAAACGGCCCCTGCCAGGTGGTGGGTGAACCAGAGCCTGCCGTTCAGATACAGAGAGCACAGTGCAGAGACCACCTTTGAGTCCTGTCACGGCTGCCTCAACAACCACCACAATGCCAGGAACAGGGTTTGCAGGGCTGGCGGAGGATGAAGGGGAAAAATCAGTTCAGACAGCTCGCTTTAGATTTAATTGTTCCATTTGGAGACTCTGGCTGCGGGCGGGTGGATCATTGCATCAGATGGGGGGGATGGGGTGCACCTCCTGATTGAATTATCACATCTCCAGGAGCTCAGGGCAGCAGACGACAACTCTCCTGTCCTGCCGCATCCCTGCATCGCTGCTCCTGGCCCACACAGAAAGCCTTCACAGTTAATTTAATGACAGTCTGCAGCCCAGAAGCTCGAGAGTGAAAATGTGGCTGTGGCTGACTCAATACCAATTTCCATTAGCCAAGGGCACCAGGAAGGGACAAGAGGGGACAAAGAGGAGGTGAGGGTGGGGCTTGCTCGAGGCCTTACTGAAACTAGGAATATTACTGTCTTCACCAGGCAGGGCCTGCCTTTCTCACCGTGAACAAGGCCAAAACAAACAAATAGCCCTCTCCCTCTGCTCAGGATTACTGCAGTAACATGTAAGGATGGACACACACACACACACACACACACACACACACACACACACACACACACACACACACACCCTTTTGTTCCTTTGACCATTGTTTTATCCATTCAGGGAGTTGGTAGGAAAAAAACCTTGATTGGGAAATAGACTAGAGTCTATAGCACTAGATCTGCCATTTGCTGTGCATTATTGGATGAATGGCCTTGCCTCTCTGAGCCTCATGCTGGAAGGATTGACCTGAATCAGTGCTTTTCAAACTTTTTTCTTCAAAGGAAATCTCAGCAGAACCCCCAATATAGCGTAGAGACACAAATATATCCCCTCAGGTTCCAAGAGGGTGAGCAGCGAGCTAGTCCCACGCCTGTGAACTGCCACCACACATCAGAATCAGAATGTATAGGTCACTTGTTTAGAAGACACTGAGCAACTAGCATTGTGGTAGTATGACTACTGCCACCAAAACATGTCCTGTCCTACTCCAAGGAAGCTGTGAATGTGTACCCTTCAATGGCAAAAGGGACTTTGCAGCTAGATCAAGTTCAGGGTCCTTTATGGAGAGATTCTGCTAGATTATCCAGATGAACCCAAGCAACTGAGTCCCAAGGGTCCTGATAAGGGCAAGGAAAGAGTAAAGCTGTTTCCATAGAAACAAAGAGGCTTAGATGCAGAGCAGCTGGCCTTAGGGATGCAGGAAGGGTCCATGAGCCAAGGACTACAGGTGGCCTCTGGAAGCTAGAAGAGGCAGGAAATGGATTCTCCACTCCAGCCTCCAGAAGGAACCAGCCCTGCTGACACTTCAATTGTAGGGATTCTCCCTCCAAAAGCCTAGAGAAGCTAAGATGGGTGGTAATTTAAGCCACTCGGCTGGTGGAAATTTGGATTAGAGCAGCCATGGGAAGCTCAGAAGCCACATTCTATAATCCTATGAGAAGAGGAGACAGTTCTGTAATCTCACACACCACATTCTGTAACATCCAGAGATGATCCACTCATCCCCGGCCCCCCTCCTCCGCCTCTGGCCAGAGAATAGAAAGTTTGTCATGGAAATGCATCTTATTGGAGCTGTTCTGTCCTTATCTTCCACCACAGAATGGTCCATACCCCTATCCATGTCTTGGTGCTCAGTGTGTCCAGCATATTCTCTCTCTCTCTCTCTCTCTCTCTCTCTCTCTCTCTCTCTCTCTCTCTCTCTCTCTCTCTCTCCCTCCCTCCCTCCCTCCCTCTTCTGTCTTTCTCTTCCCCACCCCCATTTATTTGGGGAGATTGGAAAGGAAATCTTTGTTCACCAATTACATTCAAGGATCTCCCTACCACTGCAAACCACTCATTTAAACCATTGCTCCTTTCCCCTCCCCATCAAATCCACCTGGACCTCACATTCAGTACTGGTAGCTATGCCCTCAGGACACCCACCCCTGTGGGATGCTACGACAGGTGACTGCTATGCACGAGGCCAGCTACTATACAGCACAGAAGTACAGGCATTGAGTCCAACATTCCAGGCTGGGCAGTGGGATCCATGGCCTAAAAGCTAAAGGTCGAAATGTTCTCAAGGCAGGAGTAGAAGGCAGTAGCCGTGGGCCAGCCTGGTCCTCTGGTGCCATGCTCCGCTCCGGGTCCACAGAGCTGTCCGAAATATTCCTGGACCACATTAGCGCCTCTGGAAGTAACCCCTTGGAATGTTTAAAGAATTACAAAGACACAATTCCAGAGGGGGTTTTCTTTATTTTTTTTTTAATTTAACTTAACTATTTTTAATTGTTATTGTAAAGGTGATACACAGAGGGCTTACAGCTGCGTGAGTCAGATATTAAGTAAATTTCTTTATGAACAGTGGCACCTCTTCCCTCGTTTTCTCCCAGCTTTTTCCCTCCCACCCACCTCCTCCCCAAGTTGTATAGTTCATTTTCAACATAGTGTCTAGTGAATATGACTGTTTATTAAAATTTCTTTACTGTCAAGTTGCAGTACAGAGGGGTTACAGTTTCATACCTAAGGCAGTGCGTACGTTTTTATCCAACTTGTTACCTCCTCCCTCATTCCCTCCCATCTTCCCCCTCTCCATTTCCCTCCTCCCCAGTATGACTGTTGACTTAGTTCATTCTTTGTCCCATCATTTCTGGGCTTCCCTTTTCCTTACATACAAGACAAAAGGTACAGAAAGCAAAATGAGTGACAAAGGAGAAAAAAAAAACATGAAGCAAAATAACAGAAAATCTCATCTTTCCACTTCTTGGGGTTGATTTCAGTAAATCTCATTTCATGTGATCATATACACATAGCTATTGAGCTTTTGTGATCCTCTCCTAAGAATATTCTCCTTGGGTCTCACTGTGTCCAGAGTCCTGTGTAATTCATGTCCAAGTGTATTTTTTTGTCTTTTACCCTCCTCCAGTGTGTTTATTTGTAGAATTATAGGCACTTTCTAGTTACAACAAATGAGGGGAACCATGCAAAGTATGTTTCTTTGGGTCTGGCTTACTTTGCTTAATATAAATCTTTCCATTTTTTTCCATTTCCTTATGAATGGTACAATATCATTCTTTCTGATGGAAGCATAGAACTCCACTGTGTATATATATTCCATATTTTCTTGATCCATTCATCTTCTGAGGGACATCTGGGTTGATTCCATATCTTAGCTATGGTAAATGCTGCAATGAACATAGTTGTGCTGGTAGGTTTAGTGTGGCCTTGTTTATTATCTACTGGATAAATGCCCAGGAGTGGAATTGCTAGGTCATAGGGAAGCTCTAAGTTTAGACATTTGAGGAACCGCCATACTGCTTTCCAGAGTGGTTGAACAAGTTTACATTCCCACTGATAGTGTAGTAGCATTCCCTTTGACCACATCCTTGCCAGCATCTGTTATTGTTAATATTCTTGATAATGGTCATTCTAACTGGGATGAGGTGGAATCTCATTGTTGTTTTGATTTGCATATCTTTTATGGCCAGAGATGTCAAACATTTCTTCATGTGTCTATTGACCATTCTTACTTCTTCTTCTAAGAAGTCTCTCTTTAAGTTTTTGGCCCATTTATTAATTGAATTGTTGTTTCTCTGAGGGTTTATTTGGGAGGGGCTAATTTTTTGAGCTCTAAGTATATTTTAGATATAAGGCCCTTGCAAAGAAACAGTTTCACAAAGGCAATTTCTTTATCTCAGGACAGAACTGTCGCTGAAATCCATGAGACTCTGCATCTCCCCATCTTAAAAAAAAAAATTAAACTGCCTTTTCAGGCACCAATGACTCTTGCCTATAATCCTAGCTAAGCAGGTGGCTGAGATCAAGGACTAAGGCTTGAAGCCGGCCCAGGCAGACAAATCCATGAGACTCTTCTCTTCAATATCTAGTAGAGAGCTGGAAGTAGAGATGTGGCTCCAACCTTGAGCACAAAACCCAGTGAGATGGCAAGCCTACTGAGGCTCTGAGTTCAAGCTCCAATACCAGCATGCATGCACACACACACACACACACACACACACACACACACACGCCTTACCTTACTTCTCCCCAACTCCCTCTTCCTTCCATCACAGCTAACGTTCTTTGAATAAACTGACCCCACTCTTCCATCTCCTCACTATCCCTCTCATTCCTAAATCTCACTTTTGTTTGATTTCAACACCACCTCCCCCAGTCCACCACCACCCCATGCCCACTAAAATCACTCTGCAAGAATCATCAGTGACCTCCTCAGGAAACGCGGAAGGCTTTTGTCAGTCCTTATCTTGGCTGATGTTTTCCTGGCATTTGACACCGTTGACCTTTCTGGAACTCCCACTGGCTAGCTTTAACAGCTTGAGTCCTCAGGCTCTCATCACACTAAGAAACCTGCCTGCCTTGCAGACTAATGTGTCTTTCTACAAGCCCTCGCATGTCCACCACACTCTCTGGGGCCAACCCAGGTCCTCGGCTCACCCCATCAGTCCCCTGATGTCCCCTGCATATCCTGTGCCAAACACACCACACAGACCTGGTTGACACAGTGCCTCCCAGGTGCCAACCTATCTGCTAGCAGACTCGTCTTTCACAACATCCCAGGGGACTCTAGCTTCAGGTCCAGGCAGAGCTCCACTCTGCCCTGCTTGAGTGAATGCACATTCTCTGCTACCCAGAGTTCTCTATGTACACACTTGGGTGATTCCTTCTCAAACCTCGTGCCAGAAGGAAACAATTTGCTTTCTCTGAACGCTTGTTTCTTACAATTAGACAAAGACTCTAAAACCTGTCTAAAACCTGCCTTTTTGTCTTTTTTTCCTGGGCCTGGGCACTGTCCCCGAGCTTCTTTGGCTCAAGGCTAGCACTGTACCACTTGAGCCACAGTACCACTTCTGGCTTTTTCTGAGAAGTTTATTAGAGATAAGACTTACACAGACTTTCCTTCCTGGGCTGGCTTCGAACCACGATCCTCAGATCTCAGCCTCCTGTGTAGCTAGGACGACAGGTGTGAGCCTCAGGCACCCAGCTTCATTTGCCTTTTTGTCTTAGCTTAAGCCAGTAAGTTCGGAGCCAAACTTAGACCTCCGTTGTAAGAAAT
The DNA here is from genome assembly GCF_023159225.1 of Perognathus longimembris pacificus. Classification (NCBI taxonomy): domain Eukaryota; kingdom Metazoa; phylum Chordata; class Mammalia; order Rodentia; family Heteromyidae; genus Perognathus; species Perognathus longimembris. The sequence continues at coordinate 9,617,999 of NC_063162.1, read as the reverse complement.
AAATAAATTTCTGACTTCTGCTTCCATCTCTCCTTTTCTACACAGTTCTTCCTTTACTGTTTCCAGGTCCCTGTGGTCCTGCAGGTGTGTCTTTCCTGTAACACTGCCCTTGCCCCATGGAAGCAGGTAGAACACTGGGTCTATTCCATCCCTATCTCAGCAGGAACTCAAGCCCTCATCCAGCCCCCAGTCCCCAACTCCAGGGCTCATTCTAAATGCTGGAGCCTCCTTCTGCCCCAACCCTGGCCAGCAACAGAGTCCCAGGACATAAGCAGTGAGTCTAGCCAGATGCTCCAGGGAAGGGCACCCCTGGCCACCTCCCACCGCCCCTTGCATGACAAATACACTAATAAAAGGGGCCAGCTGACAGAACAGGAGTAAATGTCACTTAATCAGAGACTCCCAGCAGAGGGAGCGCTAGGGAGGCCCTACAATGGCACCCTCAAACCCACAGCTTCACACTACAGAGGTCGCTTGTAAGAGTCTGACATGCTGCGTGGCCTGCTGATACCACATTGCCCCATGTGCAAGGCTGACAGACATTTCATGGGTACTTCCTGGGAACCACTAAAGCACCCGGCTGCTACTAAGCAATGGCTGCTCTCAATTAGATAGTCATCTCCTAGGAGAACAAAAGGTCTGTGGAGAGGACTTGCTCCCAACCAAGCAACGCCAGGTATGCTCAGCCAAGATCACCCGACTCTGGCCAATTCACAGGTGTATAAACAAAACATATGAGCTTGTCTTGAGGTTATTTGTGACACCATTAACAAGTAGCTGAATCAACATAGCTCTCACACCTACTCTTAGGATGCTAACAAACAGGAACTCCTTATACGTTGCCTTCTCTTCACGACTCTGAACAGCTACCGACCCAGGGAAGAAGGGAGGTAGGGAGGAAGGAAGGAGGAAGAAAGGAGAGATGAAAGGAAGATCAGGAGTAGGAGACTCTCAGTCCCCTTCTATCAGCCTGAACAGTCTGACCTCAGCAAAGTGGAGGAGGGAGGGGGTCTGGGTACACTTGGATTGTGAAGCTCTCTTTCTGGAGCATAATATATACTTCGGCCATTCTAGGCTGATTTTGAAGAACTGATCCCATAAGCCGTTGTCCCAGCCCTGCAAAAGTCTCACACGCTTACTCATCAGCCTGAAATTGGATAGGGGCTACAAAGCCATCTCTGTTGGTTTCCGTCCCTGTGACAGGCAGACAGGCTTAAGCTGGTGCCTAACTGGGTGCCCAGTCCCACAGCCAACCTGCCACATGAGCCTGCTAATCACACCCTGCTGATCCTTGCCATTCACCAGGGAAAAGCATTTTACAGTGTCTCATTAAAACTGGGAGAGGGATTAAGAGGTCCCTTTCTTGATTAATGACTTTCTCTGCCTGAAAGATATAATCCTATCTCTAACCCCAAATAACTAGAAACAAAATTAAATTTCTGCCATGAGATCATTCTAGGCACGTGTTATACCATGCCCCTAAGTCTTCTTTCCTTTACATATTTTATCCAGCTTAAAGGCACAAGATGTTCTGAGTACCCAAAACCAGAACTGCTCTGCAATAAGAAGCAGCAGGGACTGAGAAGAGTTTTTCTGGCTTTCCTAAGGCTCTAGTAAGTCTATACTTTTAAAAGAAGAACCACTTGCCATTTAGGTAAATGCACATATAGGTATAAAATGTAGATTCTAGAACTGATCAAAAAATTATACACCACAATCAAGAAGGCTTCATCTTACAGATGCAAGGCTGGTTGAACATTCAAAAATAAAAAAAATGTAATTCACCACATTAACAGAGTTAAGACCAAGAATCACATCGTCATCTCAGTCGACGCCCAAAAAGGCTTCGACAAAATACAACACCCATACATGTTAAAAGCCCTGGAGAGAATAGGAATAGAAGGAACACTCTTTCAAACAATAAAAGCCATATACAACAGAACAACTGCTAATATCATATTAAATGGGGAGAAACTAAAAAGCATTTCCCCTAAAATCAGGAACAAGACAAAGATGCCCACTCTCCCCGCTTCCATTCAATATCTGCTGGAATCACTAGCTATAGCAATAAGGCAAGAAGAGGGCATTAAAGGGATCCACATTGGAAAAGATATCAAACTATCCCTACTCACAGATGACATGCTCTTATACCTGAAAGACCCAAAAAACTAAGCCCCCAAATTCCTAGAACTAGTAAACCATTTTGGCAAAGTAGCAGGTTACAAAATCAATCCACAAAAATCAGCAGCTTTTCTGTATACCAGCAATGTACAACCAGAAAATGAATTGACAAAGCAATTCTAAGCAAAAGAAGCAGCGCAGGAGGTATCACAATACCAGACTTCAAGCTCTATTATAGAGCCATCGTAACAAAACAGCCTGGTACTGGCATAAAAGCTGACCTGAAGATCAATGGAATAGACCCGGAAATAAATCCACATACTTACAGTCAGCTGATGTTTGACAAAGGAGCTAAAGACATACAATGGAAAAAACATACCCTCTTCAACTACTGGTGCTGGGAAAACTGGGCAGCCACATGTAGAAAACTCAAAGTGGACCCTAGCCTATCACCATACACCAAGATCAACTCAAAATGGATTAAAGACCTCAACATCAGACCTGAAACCCTGAAACTACTGAAGGACAGAGTAGGAGAGACACTAGAACTTATAGGCATAGGCAGAAACTTCCTGAACAGAGTCCCAAGGGCACAACAGATAGAAGAGAGACTCAACAAATCCAATTACTACAAAATAAAAGTTTCTGCGCAGCTAAAGACATAGACACTAAACTAGAAAGACAGCCAACCATATGGGAAAAGCTCTTCACCAGGACAGCAACAGACAAAGGCCTAATATCCACCATCTACAGAGAACTCAAGAAACTAACCCCCTCCAAACCCAGTAAACCAATTATTAAATGGGCAAAGGAGCTAAAGAGAGACTTCACAGGAGAAGAGATAAAAATGGCAAAGAAACATATGAGGAAATGTTCAACATCCCTGGCAGTAAAGGAAATGCAAATAAAAACAACCCTGAGATACCTCCTCACTCCAGTTAGAATGGCCTACACTCTGAACTCAGGCAATAACAAATGCTGGAGGAGATGCGGAGAAAGAAGGACCCTTCTCCACTGTTGGTGGGAGTGTAAACTAGTACAACCACTCTGGAGAACAGTATGGAGGTTCTTCAAAAAATTCAGCATAGACATACCCTATGACCCAGCCATCTATCCTGAACAACAGGATCCAGGATACCACAAAGACACCTGCACATCCATGTTTATCGCTGCACAATTCACAATAGCCAAAATATGGAACAACCCAGATGGCCCACTACAGAGGAATGGATCCAAAAAATGTGGTACCTGTACACAATGGAATACTACATAGCGATTAGAAATGATAAAATAATGGCCTTCGCAGGGAAATGGATAGATCTTAAACAAATAATGTTGAGTGAGACAAGCCTAGAACACAGAGAACAAAGGTGCATGGTCTCCCTGATATGTGGTTGTTGGGCGGGGGGAAACAGTAGAGATCATGTCTATAAAACAACAAACTTCTTTTCAAATGGTATTTTCACATGTTTTGGTCAGTGACTTTACAGTATGTCTCTAAAACCAAACAATTACTAAATAAACATAAAAAAGTCTAGGATAGACCTATCAGAGGATCACAATAGCTCAATAGTTATGTACATATGATTATATAAGATAAGGCTAAGCAAGATGAACTCCAAGAGATGGAAACAGGATTTTATTGTTGTTGTTACATTTAATGTACTAGGTGAATTTCCTTTGGCGTACCCCCTGTGGTCACTGTATATGACTTTGGTACACTGGATATTGTATATATGCTTATCTGAACTAGGGAAGGGAAAGAAAAATGAGGAAGGGTGTAACAAATAAGACAAGAAATGTACTCACTACCTTATTATATAACTGTACCCCTCTGTACATTACCTTGCTGATAAAATTTAATTTTAAAAAATGTAGCTTCTACAGCTACATAAAAAAATGGGTGCTGGTAATGCACACCTATAATCCTCACTACTCAGGAGGCTGAGATCTGAGGATCACAGTTCAAAGACAGCCCAGGTAGAAATTTTGGTGAAATTCCTATCTCTAATTAACCTTTAGAAAGCCAGAAGTGGAGAAGTGACTCAAGTGGTAAAATGCCAGCCTTGAGCAAAATATTCAAATAAGAGTGTGAGACCCTGAATTTAAGGCCTGGTAGTAGCACACACATATACAAAATCAGAACCAAATGCTTCTTTTATTGACTTCATTGATTAACCCTTCCATGTATCTGTTATCATGAGTAAAGTCAGAGCATCATGGATTATTCAAGAACACTGAGTGAGGGCTGGGAATATGGTCTAGTGGCAAGACTGCTTGCCTCCTACACATGAAGCTCTCAGTTCGATTCCCCAGCACCACATATATGGAAAACGGCCAGAAGGGGCGCTGTGGCTCAGGTGGCAGAGTGCTAGCCTTGAGCGGGAAGAAGCCAGGGATGGTGCTCAGGCCCTGAGTCCAAGGCCCAGGACTGGACAAAAAAAAAGAACACTGAGTGAAAACTTATCCTTAACAAAGACAGTGATGCCAGATAGCATTTAGGTCATCAACTGGGGTTAGCTGACTCCCAGTCCAGTGCTCTCCAGTACCACACACTTGCATATGCAGATGAATGCTAACCTTCTCCATGTGAGGCATTATGGGAAATCCAGAGAAGATGCTTGCTTCACACCCATTGCTGCCCTTTCTACTGCTGAGAGGTGACAAGGTGCATACACTGGTTTTCCAGAACTCCCTTGCAGCTAAAGTTCAAGATAGGATTCAGGGCCAGTAGTCACATGTACTTATATAAGGTTTTGATTCAGAACTCATATAGAGAGATATGCATTCATGAAACTAACTTGGAAGACATTTGTGGAAGAAAGAGGTACATTTTGCTGGTAGAGGTTCTGGCACAAATGTGGTTCTGGAAATAAGGGCTGGGGAAGGTACCCTCTTCATTCAGGACCTTTCTGACATGAAGAGACTATACCGTCCTTAATGGTCCAGTTCTACTTTTTTGGATCATTGTTGGAGGGTAGCTTCAAGTCTATTTCTTCAACCACCTCAACCATTTGTGGGCTAGAGAGATTTCCTAATTAATCACACCTACTTAAGCCAGAGTAGATTTTGTTCCTCTGTAGTTAGCACTAATGAATACTAGAGAAAGTAGAAGACTGTTTAAGGAAGAAGAGAAGAGCAGGAGGAGGAAAGAGAAGGGGTGTAAGGGGAGGCATGAGCTGTCCGTAAAGGCGGAAGAGCTGGGGCGTCACAGCCCACAGAACCACCTCCGGGTTCATCCTTAGGCGCCATCTTAGCCACATGTGGCCCCAAGACTGAGAAACAGGTGGGGCCAGCTGGGTGACTTCCAGGCATGTCCTACATTGGGCGCTAGTTGTTGGGGTCTTTAGCCCCGCCACCCCCGGCGCTCCCCCGACCCGCGGGAGACGGGAAGGCACGCCCCGACCAGACGAGCCAAGGAAGGAGAAGGGTCGGCAGACTGCCCACACCCAGCCCTCCCTCACTGGAGGACAATCATTCGGCCTGGGAGTCAAGTCAGCACAAGATCTCGTTTCTTGGGGAAGTACGTGCCACTAATATAAGGCACAGGAGCCAATCAGGTCTAAGATTGGCAGGAAGGGGAGGCATGAGCTGTCCATCAAGGGCGGAAGAGCTGGGGCGTCACAGCCCACAGAACCGCCTCTGGGGTATAACCAAAGACTCTTGTAGCAGCTGTGCGTTGTTGTTAGGCACCGCCATCTTAGCCACACGTGGCCCCAAGACTGAGAAACAAGCGAGGCCAGCTAGTTGACTTCCCAGCGTGCCCCACAATCTCAACCATTTGTGGGCTAGAGAGATTTCCTAATTAATCACACCTACTTAAGCCAGAGTAGATTTTGTTTCTCTGTAGTTAGCACTAATGAATACTAGAGAAACATGAATCACTTAAAAGATGTATTAGCCAGATGCCAAAGGCTCACACCTGTAATCCTAAGCTAGCCCAGGAAAGACAGACTGTGAGACTCTTATCTCCAATTAACCACCAAAAACCCAGAAGTAGAGCTGTGGCTCAAGTGGTAAAGCACCAGCCTGGAGCATGAAAGCTAAGGAACAGTGCCAAGGGCCTAAGGTCAAGCGTCAGTACTAGCACACAAAATTAACTAATTTATTATAGGTGTGCATCTGAGTGTATGGGGAGAGAGATAGATCGAAAGAGGATTATTTATCTGATATGCAAACTCTCCAGTCTCCCCTCTTCTGTTATTTACTTCTACATCTTGGACTTGCACCCCATCATTATATCCAACCCCTAGATGGAGCTGTTCCAGAGGAGGCCATGAGGCCAATGACTAGACCACCCCAAGACTTTCTGACAGGGAAGAGTTGAAGATCCTCATGTTGGAAGAAAACAGGGGAGCTTCCCAGCGAATCATGGAGAAAAGAGTCTTCTTTCATTTAGGGAAAACATACTCAGCACAGAATAGATGACATCTTGCGAGCACTGAATATGGGCAAAGCTCTGTGAGGTGCTCTGCTCCTTGTATATTCTGAGCTAGGAAGGAGATAATATTCAGAGCTTATTACCAGAAGAAAATGATAAGGACAGCGATGAGGGGAGAACATGCATGCCTCCTGAGAGTGCAGAGGAGGAAATATCCCCAGTTAGTAGATGGAGAAAACTTTATGGAGGAAGAAACCAAACTGATATTGTATGAGGTGTGCCATGACCAGAATGGCACTTTATAGAAATGCCACAGCATCATGCACAGCTTACAGAGGAAAATGCTGTGACAAAGGAAAAATGAGAGAGAGTTAGGCGAGTGGAGCTGCATGGAAAAAGAGGAGGAAGAGATTACACTGGAATGAAGATATAGAAGATCCTGAAGGGAAGAAACCACCATGGCAACCTGAGAGGGAAGAAGGAGAGAGAAAGAGATCAAATCAGAACTTCTCAGTCCTTGGGAATAAGTGGGAGGTAGAGAAGGAATGAAGAGAGACTGATAGACAGACAAACAGAGAGGGGAAGAGAGTGTGTATATAGTGTTGGTTAGAAAAGAAATCTATTGCATTTGAAGATGAAAGCCAATCCAGATTAGTGAGTAAAAATGGAACATATTAAGTCACAGAATTCAGAGAAAAGCATGGTGGGAAAGCAGATTAGATAAGAGGAAGGAGATAGTGAGCCGTCCTGATTCCGGCAATAATCACACAGGGAGTTTAAAGCAGCCTGGAAGGACAATCTGATCACATAATATATTCTTTCCTGGAACTACTAAAAACAAAAAATGACCAAAAAAAAAAAAAAAAGAAAGAAACAAGAGACTGAATATATCAGGCAGTGAAAGACAGGGAGCCCAGAGAGTCAGGAAACAGCTGAGATGAGACAACTGTTCCCGGTGCTGCTATGCCAGTCTCGAGACCACAGCAGAGTGTGAACCTGTGCAGTACCTGCGGGAACCTGAGTCCAGGCAGAGCAGAGCAGCTACAGCCCACAGGGCAGAGGAGACAGCTCATAGAGGAAAAGCCCCAAAGACAGCAGAGTCCTGATCAGCATGTGCATGTACAGACACACCCCAAGACCAGGGAACAGACCACTCAGAAAGATGACATACCACCAGGCTCACACAGCCTGGGAAAGGGCCTGGTTCCCTCACACCTCATGGGGTGGGGTCCTACTTCAGTAGTGAGAATAGGACCCAGACAAAACACTGTGTGGGGCCCAACAAATCATAAAAGCAAGACGTTAAAGGACCAGCCATTTCTAAATAAGGTAACCATACCCCAGAACAATGTTCAATAATATTTACAAAATCTAACACCTGCGGGGCTGGGGATATAGCCTAGTGGCAAGAGTGCCTGCCTCGGATATACGAGGCCCTAGGTTCGATTCCCCAGCACCACATATACAGAAAACGGCCAGAAGCGGCGCTGTGGCTCAAGTGGCAGAGTGCTAGCCTTGAGCGGGAAGAAGCCAGGGACGGTGCTCGGGCCCTGAGTCCAAGGCCCAGGACTGGCCAAAAAAAAAAAAAAAAAAATCTAACACCTGGGCTGGGAATGTAGCTTTGTGGTAGAATGCTTGCCCAGCATGCATGAAGCCCTAGATTTGATTCTTCAGTACTACAGAAACAGAAAAGGCCAGAAGTGGACCTGTGGCTCAAGTGATAGAGTGCTAGCCTTGAGCAAAAAAAAAAAGCTCAGGAGCAGTGCCCAGGCCCTGAGTTCAAGCACCAGGATTGGGAGGGGGGGAGAAATTAACACCTAAATGGTAAAAGTCAAACATCTGGAAACTAACAGAAAATAGGTATTCAGGAAAAGCAGAAAAATATCCCTGTCTGAGGAGAAAAATCAGCCACTTTAAATTTACCCAGAACTAACAGAGATGCCAAAAAAGAACATTAAATAATTATTATAACTGTATCCCATAGGCTTGGAAAGAAAGCAGCTACCTCTCAACTTCTCTGAGGGCAGCATTGCCCTGATAGGAAAAAAATCTAACACTTGCCCATCAACTGCAAGGCCCTGAGTTCAAACTCCACCACTACCAGAAACAAAGGAAACAATCTATGGGTACACACAATCTCAAAATATACTCAAATGCACTAAAACAGTACACACTCTTACACAAGTGAGTATATGGTAGATAACCTCACTCACTTAAAACTCTTGTAAAAATGCAATAGTTCTGACAGAAAGCAAATTACTGTTTGGGAGTGTTGTAGGAAGAGAAGAAAAGCCAAAGGAGCATGAACAGTAGATTTCCAACCTTGGAGATGGATGAATATGCCCTTTATTTTTATTATTATTATTGACTTGTTCCTGATCCTGGGGCTTGAACTCAGATCACTGTCCCTGAGCTTTTTTGCTCAAGGCTAGTGCTCTATCATTTTCAGCCACGTGCCACTTCTGGTGTTCAAGTAGTTAATTGGAGATAAGAATCTCAGGGACTTTGCTGCCTGGGCAGCTTCAAGCCACGATCCTCAGATTTCAGCCTCTTGAGTAGCTAGGATTACAGTCATGAGCCACCAGTACCTGGCAACAATAGTATCGTAATGAAAATAAAAGCTCATGCAAATTTACAGAATGGTCACAAAGACCTGGCCAGCCCCACTTGGAAGGAGGCCAGAGGAGGGTACTCAAGGGGGTGGTGAAGGACAGAGAAGCAGACCAGCTGTATGAGTTCTCTGAGGCTCCTAGGGCCCCCAGACCACTTGGTTGTCTCACTGATGGGGCATGACTAAGAAGACACTCCCTAAACATACGGAGATCCACTCCCATCCTACAGGGAAAGGCAGCTGACTCTCAAGCTTCTGAACTTAAGTTTTGGGGAGGGGCCCTGAATGGTCTCCTCCCTACTTCTCACAACCATTTCCAAGTCCCTGCTCAGAGGACTTAAATTTTAGGACCACCAGAAAGCAGGGACTAAGACAGCTATTTCATATCTCCCTGCTGCCTGCAAGAGAAGACACTGCCACCCCTTGTGCTCTCAGAAGAGCGAGTGCTCGTAGAGGAGCTGTCCTGAGCGCAGCTCCGTGAGCGACCGCATTCCCTCACTTTACAGCCAACATCACCATCATATTCTGTGAGGGGGGCTTCACATGTGAGCACTTCCGCCATGCAGAGCTCTCTGGCTGCCCATCACACATTTGATGCTCCTTACAGATCTCTGGGGGCTCCTCGTCCACAAAGCATAGAGGGATAGGCAGATACCTTCACTGACCACAGGACTAATACAAGCTTGAGTGGCCAAATGCTTGCAGACTCCTCTAACTCCACAGGCCATGTTCTGTCTCCACTTCAGGCTGGATTCAGGGGAAAAAGTGGGCACAGATGCCTTCAAAAAGCCAGCTGGTTTCCAGCATGAGGTGAAAAGAGACACAGCAACCACACAAAGCAAATGACCTTTGCCATAGCCTCTGGCCACTAAAATTGGGCTGCAGGCAGCCTCATCTTTGGGACCGTCTGTTGGAGTTTGTACTTTTTCCTCCAACTTCAATGTCCATCTTAAACCCCAGGACTTCTCCATGCCAAGGGAGGACTTCCAGGACACAGAACTCTCTTGGTCCAGGAGACCCTGGATGGTTGGTTGGTATGTCTCCTAAGTGGTCACCCTCATTCTGGACAAAACGTCAAGGCCAGACACAGCAATGGCCAGCCTTAGTCAAGCACATGACATGGTCTGCAGTCACCAAAATGGTGACACAGGGTCTGCTCTGATTACTTAACCCCAGTCCCCTCAGAGCGTGAAGCACGTTTCCTTTGGCCCTTCCCTGCAAAGGCCTGGGAGTTGGGGAAAGGCAGCTCATGTGCAGCAATTCACAATTAATTTACACTGTCTGAAATGTCCCTCTTGGTCAGTATCATTCTTCACCTGGTTAATGAAAGGATTGATTTGAAGAACGCCTGTGATCATCAGAAGCAGGACGGAGACGTCCTCCTCTCACCCTTCCACGGGAATGAGCGATGAGTCTCCCTGCAGCCGACGCCCCCAGCTCTCCCCACACAGGTGCACCTGCAACCTTGGCTTTAATGAGTCTCTGTCTTCAGAGGACATAACTGTATCCCTGCTCTGGATTTCATTCATAAGATCACTTACATTGAAAAGAACAGGCTTCTAATTGACTCACTCAGCTTACTGTGGGGCCACATGGCTCACGCAAAGCAGAGTCCTAACCCGACAGGAACATGGGGAAAGCCGATAGTCTGATGGGATCCAAGCAGTGAGCTGACTCGTGTGTGGGTGTTGTGTGTGTGTGTGTGTGTGTGTGTGATGCACTCTCTCTCGCTCTCTCGCTCTCCTCTCTCTCTCTCTCCTCTGTACAGAGGCTTGAACTTAGGCCTCAGGCACTGTCTCTTTGCACACAAGGCTGGTGCTCTACCACTTGGGGGCACCGATCAAGTTCTGGCTTTCTGGTGGTTAACTGGAAATTAAGAGTTTCAAGGACTTTCCTGCCAAGACTAGCTGAGATCCTCAGATCTCAGCCTCCTGATGAGTAGCTAGGATCACGGGAGTGTGCCCCTAATGCCCAGTTAGCCAGATGCTTTTTTAATAACTATCTACTATGCACCTCCAAGTAGCTGAGAGACTGGAGGGAGGGGAGAGATAAGAGGCAGAGACTGACTCCCTGACTACCCACCCACCCAGGCTCTGGGGCTCAGCTCTGCTTTTCCAGATGTTATTCATGAGGAGTTAGGATTGAGAAGCTGCAGGTAGGTTCCTGTTGGCTCCAACGCTGTACATTTCCTTGTGTGGGAAGAGGAGTACTGAGCACTCACTAGCCTGAAACCCAGATGCCCTGTGGGATCCTCAAGAAACATCGGAGAGGCTGGGGATATAGCCTAGTGGCAAGAGTGCCTGCCTCGGATACACGAGGCCCTAGGTTCGATTTCCCAGCACCACATATACAGAAAACGGCCAGAAGCGGCGCTGTGGCTCAAGTGGCAGAGTGCTAGCCTTGAGCGGGAAGAAGCCAGGGACAGTGCTCAGGCCCTGAGTCCAAGGCCCAGGACTGGCCAAAAAAAAAAGAAAGAAAAGAAAGATCGGAGAGAGAGAGAGCCAGGTGCCGGCTCCTCGCTGCATAAACCTCAAGGAGACGCATCATAATCCTTAATGCGTGCAATAATGAGCATGCAATAACGAGAGGGACACCGGATGTCATCCTGAGAGGCGTGGCTCCTGAGGGCTATCTCACATGATGTGAAGGGTCTTCCGCCAGGACCAAAATGCCCTTGTGCCTGAGCACTGTGCAGCTAAAGGCCTCTGATGCAGTGTGGGGCTGGTCACAGGGCCATTACTCACCTGAACTTCTGTTAACGAGGTGGTCCCCTGGAGGACACCCACATTTATCATCTGATTAGGAAAGATTATCTATTTTTAGATAAAACATATATCCTCTAACAGGGATGGACAGTTATAAATAACGTGGAGGTCTCTAGGCGATGCCCCAAACATCATGATTTAGGCTGAAAGAGAAAGGCTTTGTGATCACTGTCCCTTCGCTTTCCCCAGAACATTTTTCATGTTTAGGTGCTGTCACCCCAGGTAAGTGATCACCTTGGCTGCATCCCATTTCCTCATAAGCTAAGGGGAGGAAGAAGTGTCACCATCAAACAGGTGAGATCAAGGCTCAAGGGAGGAGAACCAGGTATCTGGGGCCTTTGCCCAGCCATCAGTTAATTAGTCCACCTCTAACTTATGATTTATAGTGACTGAGGGAATCACAGAGATGGCTTCAAGTGAGGTCTCTACTCAAGCTAGCTGATAAAGGAGGGACTGGCTATGGTTAAGCATTCCTCAAAGGCCCATGTGTAAAGGGCTTGGTCCCCAGGCCATGGTGCTGTCTGGGCTGGGGGAGCTTGAAGAGGCAGAGCCTAGCCAAGTGCTGGTGGCTCACACCTGTCATCCCAGTTACTCAGGAGGTTGAGCTCTGAGGTTCACAGTTCAAAACCAGCCCAGGCAGAAAACTCTCTGAGTCTCTTATTTCCTATTAACCAACAAAAAAGTCCAGAAGTGGAGCTGTGGCTCAAGTGGTAGAACATCAGATTTGAACAGAAAAGCCAAGCAAGAATGAGAGGCCTTGAGTTCAAGCTGCAGTATTAGCGCACATGCAAGCGCGCACACACGCGCACACACACACACACACACACACAGAGTTAAAATTATTTGATATGGTATTTGGGGCAATATATTATAAATGAGAAAGTATAAAAGCATGTACAGGAAATGAGGCTTCTATACCTCAAACTAGTAATATGAAAGTACCAAAACACTGTTAAATGTTTATAAAATTTAATACCTAGGGTAGCAACTAAAAACTAAACAGAGATATACTCAACACTAAAGATAAATAAAAATGGAATTCTAAAGAATGTTTAAGTAACTCAGGATAAATGAAACAAACAAGAAAGAACAAACAGAATATTAAAAAGATAAAAAGGAGCAGGCATAGTGGCTATTGTGAGATAGAGATCAGGAATTTAAGGCAGACCAAGTTAAAATAACTTTTTCAGCTTGGGTGCTAGTGGCTCACACCTGTAATCCTAGCTACTCAGGAGGCGAAGATCTGAGAATTGTGGTTCTAATCCAGCCCAGGCAGAAAAGTCAGAGACTCTTCTCTCTAATAAACTACTCAGAAAAAGTCAGAAGAGTTGTGACTCAAGTGGTAGAGTTCTAGCCTTGAGCAACAAAAAGCTCAAAGGCAGAGCTCAGGCCCTGAGTTCAAGCCCTACCTAGATCTGGCTCCAAAATAATAACAACAACAACAACTTACTCAGATCTGAGACATATATATGCCAGGCATGACAAGACATTCCTGTAATCCAACCTATGTGGAAGGAGTAAGTAGGGGGATTATAGTCTGAAGGCAGCCCTGGAGGAAAGTGTGAGAACCTTTCTGAAAAATAAGTAAAAAGGAGTAAAGATCAAATGAAAGAGGGATTACCCAGCAAGCACAAGCACCGAGTTCAAGCCCCAGTACTGCCAAATAAGTAGGGAAGCAAGTAATTAAGTGAAAATAAAATAGCCATCTTAGCATTTAACCATTTAGCTTAAGATATCTCAGTATGTAGGATCTTCCAAAATTGGGGGCAGGGGTGAAAATTTAAAATACTTCTAGTGCAAAGCATTTCAGATAAAGGATACTCAACTCAGATTCCTTATGAATAGAAACATCTAAAAATCTAAAACAAAATGTTAGCAAATAGAATACAGCAATATATAAAAAGAATTATATCGCCAGGCACTGGTGGCTCACACCTGTAATACTAGCTATTCAAGAAGTTGAGATCTGAAACCAGTCAAGGCAGAAAAGTCTGTGAGACTCCTGTCTCTAATAAACTACTCAGAAAAGGACTGGGGATATGGCCTAGTGGCAAGAGTGCCTGCCTCATATACACGAAGCCCTGGGTTCGATTCCCCAGCACCACATATACAGAAAATGGCCAGAAATGGCGCTGTGGCTCAAGTGGCAGAGTGCTAGCCTTGAGCAAAAGGAAGCAAAAGGAAGCCAGGGACAGTGCGCAGGCCGAGTTCAAGGCCCAGGACTGGCCAAAAAAAAATAAAAATAAACTACTCAGAAAAAAAGCTGGAAGTGGTACGGTGGCTCAAGTAGTACAGTGCTACCCTTGAGCACAACGGGGTTCAGGGACAGAGTTCAGGACCTGGGTTCACGCTCCATGACTGGTCCCAAAAAATTATAGTACACAATCAAGTATTATTTATGCCACAGATGCAAGATTGGTTCTATTGTAAAGTCAATTAAACAATGTAATGCACCTTATAAATAGGCTAAAAAAGTAATTACATCATCATATCAATTAACACAAACACCAGAATTTCACAAAATTCAAAATACATTCATGATTTAAAAAGAAAAAAACTCTCTGAAAAATGGAAATTCAGGGGATTTCCTAGCTTAATAAAGAGCATTTTGCAAAGTTATATAGCTAATATATACTTATTGGCAAAAGACTAGATTCTTCTTAAGACTAAGAGTAAAGCAATAATCTCCATTCTCATAACTCCTTTTTTTTGCCAGGCCTGGGGCTTGAACTCAGGGCCTAGGCACTGTCCCTGAGCTTCTTTTGTTCAAGGCTAGCCCTCTACCACTTGAGCCACAGCATGGCCTTTTCTGTTTATGAGGTACTGAAAAATCAAACCCAGGGTTTCATGGATACTAGACAAGCACTCTACCACTAAGCTGCATTCCCAGCCCATCATAACTCTTATTCAACATAGTGCAAGAAGATCTAGCTAGTGCAATAGGCAAGAAAATAAAAATAAAAGGCATAGAGATAAAAAGAAATAGAACTATCTCTATTTGCAGATGATGCAATTGTCTATGGATAGTCCCAAAAAATTATGAAAATCCCTAGAAATAACATGAGTTTAGCAAGGTTGCATCACATAAGCATAATAAATTTTAAAATTTTTAATCCATTGTATTTTCATATATTAGCAATGAGCATATCAATATGGAAATCAAAAGCACAAACCCCCATTTAAATTTGCTCAGAAAAAAACTGAAATAATTAGATGTGAATCTAATTCTAGTTACCAACTGAAAACTACAAAATGCTGATGAAAGAAATTAAAGGATGGGGCTGGGAATATGGCCTAGTGGTAAGAGTGCTTGCCTCCTACACATGAAGCTCTTGGTTCGATTCCCCAGCACCACATATATGGAAAACGGCCAGAAGGAGCGCTGTGGCTCAGGTGGCAGAGTGCTAGCCTTGAGTGGGAAGAAAGGGAAGGTGCTCAGGCCCTGAGTCCAAGGCCCAGGACTGGCCAAAAAAAAAAAAAAAAAAAAAATCAAAGGATGGCTAAGTAAATAAAGAGCATTTCATGTTCAGAGTTAAATGTAATCACAGACTAAAAGGACTTAACAGATATCTACAGAACATCCTGCCCAACAGCCATAGAATATACATTCTTCTCAACAACCCATGGAACTCTCTTGAGCACAGATTGTAATGCCAACTTTTCACAAATGCAAGAAAAATTGAAATAACTTCCTAAATTTTATCAGACTACAATGGAATAAAACTAGAAATCAACAGTGAGAAAAATGACTGCAAATATCCAAGTCCGTGGAGATTGGACACCTTTGAGTGGTCAATGGCTCACTGAAAAAAATGAAAAGGAGATTTTTTTTTTAAATAACTAGAATCAAATAAAAAGGAAAATATAATTTACCAGAATTTACAGCAAAGACATTGCTAAAAGGAAAGTTCATAGTTATAAGTACCTACATTATAAAATCAGAAAGAACCAGGCACCAGCGGCTCATACCTGTAATCCTAGTTACTCAGGAGGCTGAAGTCTGAAGATCTAAATTGAAATCAACTTGAGCAGGAAAGTCTGTGAGACTCTTATCTCCAATTAACAACCACAACCCCAAACAGGAAGTAGAGTGGTAGCTCAAGTGGCAGAGTGCCAGTCTTGAGTGAAAAAGCTAAGGGACAGTACCCAGACCCCTGAGTTCAAGCTCTAATACCAGCACACACACACACACACACACACACACACACACACACACACACACAGAGCCATGACATGATCTCTTCAGAATGGCTAAGCAGGACTGAGTGGTGGCTTTTGCCTCTTTTCTGATCACCTTTAAGCTAGGACAGAGAGAAGCAGAGCACCACTGAGAATATAGAAATGATGCTCCTGACAAGGGGGCCAGCACCACCAGCACCAGAGGCCCAGGGGACCAGCTATAGATCTCCTTGGAACATTTAAAGGAGGCCGGCAAGAGAAGGATGTCCTGTCTGTGGCATCCAGGGCCCTGGCTCACCTCTCAGCAGCACGGACCTCAGCCTTGGTGGGCACCATCTGTGATCTCTTCAGCACCAGATGCAAAGCCTAGGCAGACAGGACATCTTCCAAATCTGTTTTTCCATCGAACAGAGAAGGAAGGAGGCTGCTTTTAGGAAAATAATTTGTTTGGCATTGTATACCAAGACACTCTAGCATTTCAGCTCAAGTAAAAAATAATTCACTTGCTTCTAGGAACCAAATCTGAGGAAATAAAACAAATTGAAGTCAAAGGCCAGGAAATGTTCTTTACTGTTAATAATGAAAAATTGTTAGCAATTTAAGCATCCATTAAGGGAATAACTAAGTAAATTATGAGAGATATAATTACAGCTGCATGCTAGAATAGGTCATCATCCTAATTGTGGTGAAAAGTTGTCAAAGGCTTGCAAAATACATGGTGAAAAAGTAGACTATAGAGTTAATAGTGGGAGTTGAATTGGTCATGGTTCTTTTCTCTGGAAAACTGGCCACGTAGGAACTATAAAATTTAACAACAACAACAACAATAATGATACAAGCTGGACACTAGTGGCTCATCCCTATAGTCCTAGCTACGCAGGAGGTTGAGATCTAAGGGTCACAATTTGAAGCCAGTCCATACATCCCAAAGGTTCTTATCCTCTATTAACCTCCACAAAGCTGGAGGTGAAGGTGTGTCTCAAGTAGCAGAGTGCCAGCCTTGAGCAAAAGAATGAATAAGGGACTGTGCTCAGGCCCTGAGCTCAAGGCCTAGTATCAGCACAATAACAACAACAACAACATGTTGCCCAAAGTAAAGGATGCTGTTGTTGACTTCAGGTTTCCTCTGAGAACCTAACCTCCCCCCTCCTCCTCCTCATGAACAGAGCCCTTTGAAGCTGGAGAGTCATGCGACTGCTTGCCTTATAGGTTAAAGGACTGATCTGTCACCTGAGTCCTTGAGTCTTGCTGGACAGAATCAGCAGGTGGGATTTGATGGCAAGACAGAAGATGAAAGAAGGCTCCAGTAATAAGCAGTTCTCAGTCCTAGAAGCTCCTCTGAGCTCAGCATTTCAGCGTGGGCTGGTGGAATTTCCTTTGCAGTCAAGATTCAGCCCGCCAGGACCTAGAAGCAGAAAGAAAGGAGTCAGCTGGGCAGCTGAGCACCCTTGATGCTCTCCCCAGACCCTTCTACTGGCCCATCCATGGTCAACCTACAGCCATCTCTCACGAGCTACCTTAAGGGTAACATCTCCCGCACGGACTTCCCTTCCATACAAAAGCCTTTGTTAGGTTGTGATTCAATAACCAAACTTACAGCCAAGTGCCAGTGGCATAACACTTGCTATTTGGGAGGCTGAGATCAGGAGGATCACCACCAGCTAAGGTTAAAAAACAATTGCAAGACTCTCTCTCAAAAGGAGAAGCTGGGGCTGGGAATATGGCCTAGTGGCAAGAGTGCTTGCCTCGTATACATGAGGCCCTGGGTTTGATTCCTCAGCATCACATATACAGAAAATGGCCAGAAGTGGCGCTGTGGCTTAAGTGGCAGAGTGCTAGCCTTGAGCAAAAAAGAAGCCAGGGACAGTGCTCAGGCCCTGACTTGATGGCCTAGGACTGGCCAAAAAAAAAAAAAAAGGAGAAGCTGGGAGCGGCGGCGGCATGCTCCTGTCATGCCATCTACCACGGGAAGCGGAACAGGAAGTCGGCCTGCATGCCCGCGTGGGAAGTAAGGCTCTGTCTCAAAAAAGCAAGCAGTGCAATGAAAGGGCTGGAGGCACGGCTCAGCAGTAGAGTCTGCCTAGTTAGTGCCAGGTCCTGAGTGCGAGTCCCAGTATTCTAAAAAATGAAAGGAAGAGGAGGATGAAGGAGAAGAAGAAAAGGAAAAGGAAAAGGAAAGGAAGAGGGTGGGTGGGCCCCGGCAGCCAAACACATTTGTGAAATAATTCTTGTTCTATCTCCATTTAGGCAATTAATATTGCACAGTAGTATATTAAAAGGCTCTTAAAGTCCTACAGTAAAGGAAAATAGTTCCCCACATTATCTGCCTTTTTTGTCATGGAGCGGCGCCTATGGACTTCTCTCACAACACACACAGTTCTGCTCCCCAATTAAGTGAACATTGTTGGGATGACCATTGATGGAATTCTAGTGTTTGACCTTGGAGTAAATTTCCTTTGGACTGAAAAACACTTTACTCGATTGTGGAACCAAGGGCAATTTTTCTAGGAACACTTCATTGTCTCTCTTGTTTTGGCCATTTTTTTTTTCTTTTGTCAGTCCTGGGGCCTGTGTGTTGTCCTTGAGCTTGTGCATTCTAGGCGAGGACTCTACCACTTTGAGCCACACCACTTGTGGTTTTCTGGTGCTTAAATGAGGATCAGAGTTTCATGGGCTTTCCTGCCTGGGCTGGCTTGGAACTGCTATCCTCAGATCTCAAGCCTCCTGAGCAGCTAGGATCACAGGCGTGAACCACCAACCAGCACCCGGCCTCTCCTAGCTTTGTCGGAGTAGTGTGGGACTATTATTTGCATGAACGATTAGTCTTATTTCTTCTGGAAGTGATTCAAAGTTCAGACAACTAATTTTTCATCACTTACTCACTGTGTACCTATTGAGCCCCTACTGCATACACAGTATTTCAAGTCTTCACAACCCGGAAGGAACTGCTATTACGAAACAGGCTAGCCAAGAGTGGGTTCCTTTTCTAAAAGTATGCAGAGCTCAAGACTTGCACTTCGTGGCCTGCCTGTTACGAGAGCCTGCGTTCTCCTCTCGCCCCCCTGCAACACGGGACTCTCAATTATTCCTGACCTGCATATTTGACATTGCATGGGTTTCAATTTGCTGTCCCTAATTGGAATCAAATATTTCTGACTCTGGAAATAAATACTGTTAAACAGAAGCTCGTGTGTAGAATAAATGGATGCCTGTTGCTAGGGAGACATCGAGGAGAACGAGAAGCAGCTTCCAGCCTCACCGCTGCTTCCTGGGCTCCAGCTGAACTCCAGCAGGGGCTGGGCAGGTACAGAACCAAGAGGAGCACAAGGTGTCTGCGGGCCAGGCAGCTGCCTCTTCTTGCATCCCTCTCCGCAACCGGCTACAGGCTGGGCTAGGTGCATTGTTCAAGGGGAGTTAGGAACCTCCATGGTTGGTTTTGGTTTTTGTTTGTTTTGTATATTTTGTCAGTCCCGAGGCTTGAAGTCAGGGCCGAGGTGCTCTCGCTGAACTCGTTTTGCTCCAGGCTAGCACTCTACCACTTTGAGCCACAGCTCCACTTCTGGCTTTCTGGTGGTTCATTGGAGATAAGAGTCTCACGGACATTCCTGCTGGCTGGTTTTGAACCCCGATCCACAGATATCAGCCTCCTGAGTAGCTAGGATTACAGGCATGAGTCATCAGAGTCCAGCTCTTCCATGTTTTTATGAAACCCACAGTTTTTATCACTGGCCACTAAAGGTGGGTTGAATAGTTTTCTCTAAAAGTCATGCCACTTGATGACTCTAAATGTACATGGTATTTGATTGGAAATGTAATAAAGTACACATATTCTAAAGATAAAGACCAAGAGATCAAAGCCAGGCACTGGTGCCTCACACTTATGATCCTAGCTACTCAGGAGGCTGAGATCTGAGGATCATGGTTCAAAGCCAGCCTGGACAGGAAAGTCTCTAAGACTCTTATCTCCAATTAACCACACACAAAAAAAGATGTAAGTGGAACCCTGGCTCAAGTGGTAGAGTGCTAGCCTGGAGCAAAAATGCTAAGGGACAGCACCCAGACCCTGAGTTCTATCTTTAGTACATACACACACACACACACACACACACACACACACACACACACACTCACAGAGTAAGATGAGATCAGAACAGATTGAGTGGGTCCCAAATCCACTAATGTCATAATAAACGAGAGAAAGGCACACCAAGACACACAGAAGGCAAGGTGGAGAGAGGCAGAGGCTGGAGGAACTCCAAAGATGACAGTGCCTACTGAAAGCCAGGCTCCTCAGAGACTCCAGAAGGACCAATCCCACAGCCACCTTGATTACAGATGTCTGGCTTTCAGAAGTACAAAAGATTAAATTCTGGTTGCGTTAAGCTGCTCAATTTGTGGTAATTAGTTATGGCAGCACCAGGAAACAAAAACAGCAATGAACTTTAATTTTTAAAAAATACCATGGAGCCAACAAAATTGATTTGTGTGCCTGTGAGTCACCAGTCACACTGGCTGGGGTCAAAGGGCCCTTCCTGCCACGTATTCTTCTCCAAAATGATGACATCAGTTCCCCCAACAACTCTGCATAGACAGAACCTCTACTGAGACCCCCAACTGCATTTCCAACATCCCCTAGGGAACCTTCATCTGCAAGACTTGACAGCAGTTCCACTGCAGGTGTCCACACCTGGCTATGTACCTTATCGCAGAATGGCTGTGATCTTGCAAGCACTGGTGAGCGACCTGCTGACCAGGCCAGCTCCTAAAAGCCAAAATATGAAATATTCAAGAACTTACCCTGCTGACTTTTAAACTATGTATCTCCTGAAATCAGACCAAACCGGAGTATTTATGCTGCTGGAAATAGCATAAATAGGGGTTTGTCACAGCGAGAGAGTCAGTGTACCAGCATACCACGGAAGCCCCCACTTTCCAGACAAGAAAACCACAGAGGTTTCATTTCACCCTCTCCCTGCACTTCCTATCTAGCCTTCAAGTCCCACTAATGCTCTCTGCAAAGGGCCACTGGTGTCCTCTCCTCCCCTTCCCCACTGTCCTGGCCCTAACTCGGCCCTTACCCTTCTTGCTGTTGAGCTACTGCAGGGGTTTTGTAACTTTCACCCTGCCACCAGTCATTCCTCAAATAAGCAATGACATAGATGCCTCCCATTAGACATTCTTAACATCCAAGCACCATCATTTGGCATTCGGAGCTCCTCTCATCTGAGCTTCTTCCCATTGCAAGTGGCAATGATTCAATTCACATAAGGGAGCTTGCTAATTCACTGGGAAATGAGTCTGCAGGTATAGCTGAATCAGGGCTTGGGCCTCACTATTTGGCTCAGCTTCTCTTTGCCTAGTTTCATTCTCAGGTATGTTCTTTTCCCATTGGAAACAAAATGGCCAGAAGCTGGCTGAATCTCATCCTTCTAGTTCAGCAGAGTGTGACAGCATAATTGCCTTCATCTTCTCAGTCTTTTTCAGCATCTCTAAACTCATGAAGTGTGACCTTGTAGTTTCTCACAGGAAGGAGGCAGAATCCATTTCCCCTGTCTCTTGATTGTGACTTTAGTCATGTGACTTCCTTTAACCAATGGGATGATAGCAGTTGTGAGGCAAGAGAGCTTTGCAAAAGCAAAATCTATTTCTCGTTGCTCTGCCCTGGCACTGTGCTCAACTACTCCAACCACCCCCTGCCATAGCCAGGTCTGATCAGCAGACTCCCAACCAGTGCTCAGCCATGTACACACACACAGGCCCAGCTAGGCCCTCCAATTTCCACAACCTTGAGAGCTGGATAAGAGTTCATTGTCATGTGCTGCAGAGGTGATGCAGTTGCTCATTAGACACCATTAAACAATGGATGCACTCAGCTAACTCGTGGCAGAGGACATTTCTTTGAGTCTATACAGCCACATTGGGTTTGCTTTTACCCTTGGCTCAGCTCTAGCACAAGGGATCACAAAGTCTAATTGAATAGCCTGGGTCCAGATAGCACAGTTCACCACCATTGATACAGACTCTGCAGAAACCACAAGAAAGGGGATGGCCTCATCCTCTTACGACTGGGTGATTGTTCACCCCTATGCCACTGGCTGAGCCAAATGGGGGAGGACTGACCATCGGCTGGCTTTGCGTCCTCAAGTCACCTGGTCCAGAGCAGCAGATGCTGAATTCCTACTTGTTGAACTGAATGTGTGTTGTGACTTACCTCACTCCACCAACCCCGAGCCCAACAAAGCCTTGGAATCCATCCTCTGCCGGTGACCTCATTCCTGAGAATGGCGCTGTGTGAACAGAGGAGACAAGAGCGCTACTGCCCTCCACCAGCGCCGCCACAAATCCCACTTCTTGGCCCAGCATGGAGGTCACAATCCACAGATCAACCTAAGGTCCTTCTTCTGGCCAAGAACCCAAAATAAGGAGGCGATCCACTCTTTCTCCAGGAAAGGAGGTCCACAGCCCCTCCCGGTGGGAGACTCACAGAGGCAATGGCTGTCCCCAGGGACTATTTGGTCCTTTTTTGAGTAAGTGACTTCTTTGAACTTGACTTTGCTGGTGCCTCCAGCAAATTAGAGCCACAATTACAGTATGAGCTAACAGGATTAGTCACGCACAGGTATTCTGTGCACATACTTGCTTTCCCTGTTAAAGGACATCCAGGGGAGCAATGGAGGTGAGAGAATTCCCTCCCTGTCTCCTCAAACCCCTCCGGCGCAGAGCCACAGATCAAACACAAGATTCTCAGCTACCCTGGGACTCCAAAGAAGCAGTGAGTAATGTCAAGTTAAGCACCTCTTGTGGTGTATTTGGGACATACATGTACTAGTGTTTTATTTGATAAATACAATAATGCTACTCGGGCAGGATTTCAAAATGCGGAGGAAGCTTAGGATTCTGGAACTGCCTCAGGAAGGGGAGGGGGAGGGGGCGGTCCTAACAGTTGACAGAAGGAAGATCAGAGCACCGTAATATGAAATCATCTAGGCTATTTGGGGTTCACAAATGAATGTCCAAACACATGGCATAAAAACCCAATCACATACTCAATGAAATTCCCACAAAATATTTTTCAAGGGTATAATAGCTTGGATAAAACCCATTAGCACACTTAAATTAATTCTGTACTCACCATAATAACATATCTCTCTCCTGACTTGCTCTTCTCGGGGGGAAATATTTGACCACTTATGTCAGTCTCCTGCTTGATCGCGCGGGCAGACCAACTGTGTGACATTTATTGTTTTTTGATGAACGACAGAGCTCTCTCTTCTGGGCTATTCACTGCTTTGTTTTCAAACCTTACCTAATTGTTCCATGATTTTTGATGTTTTGGTTCCCCCTCCCCTTTTCCAAAGAAATGAATGCAAAGTGTTTATTCTCCAAAGGCGGTAAACAGAGCTTGTGGGTCTGGTTTCTATGACAACCCCACTTGATGCAGCAAACCTAGATTATCTCTAATGACAGACATGAAGTTTAAATTGCACATTCTGAACAAACAGTGCTCTGCTGACCTTTTATTGAAAAATGGAATACAGGGTGATTAGCATAATGTGTTATATAAAAAAGGAAAACCATGTATTGGTGAGCATTATGTACCAGTGATTAGCTGCTCGGCTAGTCTATAACAAACTGCTTGCCGGGATGGAGAGCTTGGGAAATTAAGATTTGCCATCTATCATTTTCAAATTCGGTCAAATCTGCGGTGGTAATTGCACTAAACAGTTTTCAAATAACACATGCGGCTGTTTCTCTTACTTATTCAATTGAATCTTCTAGCAGGGGAGCAAGTAAGGAGAAGGAAATTTTACCCATTGTACAAAAACAATAATAATAATAACTGTTGGCTTTGATCGTTACTCTGAAACAATCTCTGCCTCTTAATCCCCTCATGTAATTCCTGGAGAAAGCTTTGGGTCTTGAAAGCCCTGGCAACCACCACCTGAAAACCCATCAGTCAGCACCTGGAGCCCAGGCTGGTTAACGGGAGGAGGGTTGGGTAGGATCTACCCACTGGATCCTGGTGCCCCGTTCTGTGCTCTTGTGAACCAGGAAATGAATAGCTGGAAGTCACCTGCGAGAAGTGAGCTATCTTGTGCCTCTAATCCTAGCTACGCAGGAGGCTGAGATCTGAGGGTCACAGTTTGAAGCAAGCCCAGGAAAGAAAGTCCATGACACTCCAATGAACCATCAAAAGGCTGGAAATGGAGGTGTTGATCAAGTGGTAGAGTGTCAGCCTTGACCAAAAAAGCCCAAATGAGAACACAAGACTCTGAGTTCAAGTCCCAATCCTGGAACAAAAGGAAAAAAAAAATCTCCCTTGCACCCTTAGCTTCCTTCTAGCATTAGGAAAATCATCCAGTCTCTCCAAGACATGAATTCCTTGTCTACTCCGTGGAGAAAGCAGAACAGTACCCCTCTCACTGTGGGGACTAAGGGAGTAATACCACAGGGTTGTCAAAGCTGGCCTGCAGTGACAGGCCGCTGCCTGCAGTGCTCCTGGGTTAGGACACGTCCCAGTGCTACCACAACAATACGCAGCATCTGCTTGGTCCCCCAACCACACTTCCTGAGCACTGACTTCTTAGGATACTCAAAACCTCAAAGTCCAACCAGCAGTCCGCATCAACACTGTTGGCTGTGTGGTTTTGTGTGCATTTTTCCATCCCTAAGAAATAATACAAATATCATTTGATCCTCAGAACATCCCAGTGAAGAAGAGATCACACTGATCATTTCTCTACAGACGGGGAAACTGAGGCTGGGAGTCACAAACAGGTGGCTGAGTTGGGCATACTGGAGTTCGTTATGGCACCTTCTAATTGTCACAGTGTCCTTGAACACTCTGCTGGTGGTTATGGCCAGTAAGCCCTCTTCTCCAGGGCTCTCAGTCACCTGCCTTCAGGTCCCAACTTAGCAATGAAGCACTTGCAGGCTCAGGCAGCATATTTGGTCCCATCCTCCACTCTGGCCTTGTCCTTGCTGCCCACAAGTCCCTTAGGGGACAGGCCTCCCCTAGCTCTTACAATCGTGCTGGGAACACCATCTCCCCTAGGTACCCAGATCTCAAGCTAGGCCATCCCCGCCAGCCTGGCTTCCTCGGCCTTGGTTGCACTGCGGTTCCAATGGTACAGCAACCCTCTCAGTCAGGTCCAAAGCTGTCCCCAAGAAGCCACCTGAGCCCCAAGTCTGACAACA
The DNA here is from genome assembly GCF_023159225.1 of Perognathus longimembris pacificus. Classification (NCBI taxonomy): domain Eukaryota; kingdom Metazoa; phylum Chordata; class Mammalia; order Rodentia; family Heteromyidae; genus Perognathus; species Perognathus longimembris. The sequence continues at coordinate 9,592,744 of NC_063162.1, read as the reverse complement.
CTTGCCAATACAACTACTTCTGTTTCCTGGTTTTAAAGGGACTCAAATTCCTGAAGAAGTTGTGGGAAGACCCCAGTGTCTCCAATGCTCATCTCTGCCTCCAGACAAACATACCACCCACAAACCTTACTATCACCCAATTGAAAATATCCTTCACAGGGCTGCGAATATGGCCTAGTGGCAAGAGTGCTTGCCTCCTACACATGAAGCTCTCGGTTCGATTCCCCAGCCCCACATATATGGAAAACGGCCAGAAGGGGCGCTGTGGCTCAGGTGGCAGAGTGCTAGCCTTGAGCGGGAAGAAGCCAGGAATGGTGCTCAGGCCCTGAGTCCAAGGCCCAGGACTGGCCAAAAAAAAAAAAAAAAAAAAGAAAATATCCCTCACAAAGTTTTAAAATTCCCTTCCTAATGGCCTGAAAGCCAGGCATCCCCCAGCTACAGAACTATGTGACCTCACTATCTGTGCTATTTGTTTCGTTTTGTTTTTGTTGACAGTCCTGGGGAGTGGACTCAGGGCCTGAGCACTGTCCCTGGCTTCTTTTTGCTCAAGGCTAGCACTCTACCACTTGAGCCACAGTGCCACGTCTGGCTTTTTCTATCTATGTATGTGGTGCTGAGGAATAGAACCCAGGACTTCATGTATATGAGGCAAGCACTTTACCACTAGGCCATATTCCCAGCCCCCTATCTGCGCTATTATTACTCTCATTTCTCAAGGAGATCCTAGGCTCAGCAGATCAGGTGACTTGCTCAAGATCTTACAACGGATGTAGGCAAAGGCCTGAACCCATTCAGACTCACCCCAAACCCAAATCCAAAGCTCTTTTTCCAGGCAGTGCCTCAATATCAGGAAAATCTGAAGTGATCAATGATTATGTATGAGTTCAGGAATCATACACACCCCAATTTACCAGAGTCACCAACCACAGCTAGTTTTATAGGCTGAGTTACCTATAAAAGCCAAGGATTTACTTGTGACAACTGGTTATCCTTCAGAATACAGTTGTGAACAGGTCCCAGATGAGGGAAACTGTGAATTCTATCACTTCCAGAGCAGAGCACCAGTTGATTTGACAAACAGTCCTGTCTCTGGACTGTTAGCTCTCCTTTGAGGTTCCCCGTGGGTACCCTGATCTCAAAAGGTATCATGTCGTCTAAACAAAGGAGAGACCACCTGAGCTGCCCCAGAGGCAATTCAGCTACCTCCAGCTCAGGTCAGAAAACTTCATCACTGAGAATGCACCAGCTTTCTCTGGGAAGCCAGATGAGCAAAGCCAAAGCCCCAAACCAGCTGCATTAGACACATGACATTTGTGACAAGCTGTGCAATCTTTCCATCATGGGAGAAGGATGCCCTTGATCCTGAACCTTTTGCTACAGAAAGCTGCCACCAGCCTTTCTGGAAAGTGACGGAGAATGCAACACTCCTGTCTGCTCCAGAATTGGGCAGGAGAGCAAAGAGGGCATCCAGGGTGTTAGCTATGCCCTTCCTGGGGCACAAGTTATCCCAAAGCCCTGCAATGCAAATTGAGGCAGAAATGGACCGGGAGACATCACTTTTCTGTGGAGAAACCTGGGAGGCAGCACCTGGTCTGTCATGAGCAAGCTTTGCCCTGGGCACAGATGTCAGACATGCTTCTGTCTTTCCATAATGTCAAAACAGACCTACCAGCTACATCAGTTTCATTGCCTTTGCTTCACCAAGTGCTCCTGGTGTCCCTGGGTAATCATGACTGTGACACTCACAAGTTCCATGGGATGGAATGTCATGGAATGGGGTCACAGATTTAATTACTAATATCGATAACACTCAAATCACACTTCCCACGTGTCACACAGGTTATAGACAAGTTGAATTAGGAGTAAAAAGGACATCGGATTTTGAAAATCAAGCCAAAGACCCAACACAAATTATTTAAGTGGTCAGATATCAGGTTATGAGTCAATCACAGAACTGTCAAGGCATAGGGTCTAAGTGGCTTTGAAGTGGGCAGTGTGAACAGCAAGGAAAATCCCAGTGAAGTCAGCCTGGGGACAGGTGAGAGTTTGTCACCTGGCAATCTCTAGAGTAGAGGTTGTGACAAATACATTGGAGGGGTCCATGAAAAAGTAATGGGCCAGCATACCATATTACAATCTGAGGTATAAGGGAGAAATAAGCCAGCCTGGGGCTCACAAACACACTCACACACATACACACTCATACACTCACCACATGCACACTCACTGTGTGTGCACCAGGAGAATAATGACAGCTTGTACAGAGCCACAGCTGAGCCAAGCACTCTACCTGACTCATTCACATACACCTTGCAGTGCTATAAGAAAGGAACATAGGACTTCTCCAACTCCAGATGAGAAACTAAGGCACAGAAGGACAGGAGAGATGGAGTTCCAGAAACCAGGCCATATATAACCAGAAACAAAGAGCAGATGATCCCAAATGGTGCAGTGAGAAATATCAATTAACCTGTAAACTGGGTTTTTGAATACTGACCACACTGAGTTGTCATGGGAAAATTATCAGGAATAATACATATGATAGAAAGAAAGCAAATTATAGGTATTAAAATGTAAGTATTTGCCATCTATACTCTCCAAGCCCCACCCCCCAAAAATGATCTCCTTGTCAAGTCCATGTGGGTTTTGTGATACCCATACAAAGGTGAAAGTTGGCCCAAACAAGGCCCGATAGCAGAATTAATCAGATGAGACAAGGTTGGAAAGAAGAGCACACAACACACAGATTTCCTGAGGGAGTTTGGTACTAGGACTGGGGCAGAAGTAATTGCAGATTCCATACTGTATGCAGCGCTGGAGAGCAGAGGGTAGAGAAATAGGTCAGAAGAACTCGGGAGTGAGGCTGAGGATTCAACTCCTGCCTTAGACAGACTTCCAGATGTTGTACAAGCACTTCAGCTTCCCTTTCTGGCTCCTGGGGAACCAGCTATGTTTCTTTGAAAGTGTCTTTCACAGACACAAGACCCATCTGACCCAGGAAGAACTTACACGGATGCAGCACTAGACTCAGGTATAAATACTAAATGAGAGACCATTCTTGGGGCTGCTGTTAGCATTACTAGTGAGCAGCTCGAACAGGTGGCTGGTCTAGCCTCACATATAAGCTTCGAATCCCCAGGTGCCAGTCTAGGAATATCACCTAGTGGTAGAGTGCTTGCCTAGCATACATGAAGCCTTGGGTTCGATTCCTCAGCACCACATACATAGATAGAAAAGGCCAGATGTGGCGCTGTGGCTCAAGTGGCAGAGTGCTAGCCTTGAGCAAAAAGAAGCCAGGGACAGTGCTCAGGCCCTGAGTCCAAGCCCCAGGACTGGCAAAAACAAAACAAAACAACAACAACAACAAAATGGTGCCTCATCTCCTTCCCTACACTAAAGACCTACTGGCCTGTGTCTGGCACTTTCAAGGGGCTCTCACCTATCTGGTATTAGGATACTCATGGAGATACTTCCTGGCCAGGGCATGATGTCCAGGAACAAAGCAGCTCTGAATTGAAGTGGAAGTTTCCAGAATACTGACCCATGAACTCCAACACTCACCTGTCACGAGTCCAGGTATAGCTGCAAGTCACATGATTCACCCCAGAAAACCGAAAGGACCTGTGGTCATCACCCTGCTGTTTCTTCAAGTTGCTCTGAGACCATGGTCAGCTAGTGACAGGTTCAAGATGCCATCTTCCTCTGTGCAGAGCCGCGCTGAAAACTCAGGAGGCAGTGGGAGTCAAGGGAGGTCACAGAGCTGTGGGGTGCCAGGCTCGGGGCATCTGGGACCTCCTTTGCATGCATCTACTCAGACGGCTATGAGGGCAGATAGTATTTTTGGACCAGCAAATTTTCAGAAAAGACAGAGTTACTCTATTTTGTACTGGTGATTTTCGTGGGTGTCATTCTTCCCTCCAAAAATAAAAATTCCCTAACTGTCCCCAGGCAGCCCTAGCTAATCCAAGGCTTATGTTGAAGCGCTGAGCACACAGGGGCCTCTCCCTCCGGCCATTGTAATGAGAAGACCTCTAATTCACATCTGGTTCTTGCTCCAGAGGATAAAACTAGAGCAATAAAGAGGAGAGTCTTAGGAGAGAATCACAAAGGTGCAATGCCTAAGCACCTCTTCATGTTTATATAAAACAACATACATGCTGAAAAGAACTCCTAAGATAAGGAAGCAAGAAGCTTTTTTAATTTTTTTTTCTTTTTCTGACGATTCCATATTCTTTACCTTATATACTGTGTATTACATGCACATCTGTGGGAGGGTGGGGGAAAGGGCACAGAATTCGAGGGAAAAGGGTGAAAAAGTGCAGCGGTGGAGCACACTGGACATTGAGGAATGTAAACTATACAACTTGTGGGTGGGGAGCGGAAGAAGAGAATGGGAGAGAATGAAGGAACAGATGACACGGTAGGAAAGGAAATGTACTTATTACCAGACTCATGTGAATGTAACCCTTCTGTATATCACCCCTATAATAATAAAGTAAATTTAAAAAAAAAGAACTAGAGCAATAGCTTGTCCATCCTGCTCAGCAGAACACAAAGATTCTCCAAACCCAGTTCTAGCACACGCACCACGACACTGTGAGCCGAGCCGGTAAGGCACAGCGGACTTTCCCTGAGGCCCTCAACTCTGAGGACCGTGCTCTGTGCCATCTACTCTACCTGCAGATCACCAGTGTTTCCCTCCATTCCTCCCTGCTTACCCCATCATTCCCAAGGGACAAAGCACTTGCCTTCAAACACCAACCCACAACACAGCAGCCCAGACAGGGAGTCATAGGTTGTGTACTGCATAACTTTGCAGAGGCAAAGGCTACCATGTTCAGAAATGGGCACTGAGCCCAAATCCCACCAAGACCTGGCTCAGCCACGTGTTCAGAGGCTTGTTAATAAGAAGTGGGAACACGGCCCTATAGCTCCATCATTCAGATGAAGGAGAAAAGGGAAGAAGCGGGGGAGGGAAAGAGTAGGAGGGAGGGAGGGAGGGAGTAGAAATATTAAGGGAGGGAGGGAGTAGAAATATTAAGGGAGGGAGGGAGGGAGGGAGGGAGGGAGGGAGGGAGGGAGAGGGAGAGTGAGAGGCGGGAAGGAGAGATGGAAGGAGGAAGAAGGGAGGGAGGGAAGGGGGAGGGAGAGGGGGTGGGGGAGGGAGAGATGGAAGGAAGAAGGGAGAGAGGGAGGGAGGGAGGGGAAGAAGTCTCCATCCCACCTGAGATCCCCAGGCCAGAGAAGCAGAGTGGCCTGGGCAGGCTGGCTAGGGAACCAGCTCTGGAATGGTACAACATGCCCAAGACAGGAAGCCTCTTTCAGTCCCTCTTTGTCTACACATGTGCCACAGAAGTGTGGATTTGAGTGGCCAGTTGGGTATTAATTAGTCATACAAGGTGAAATTGCACAGAGCAAAGGAGACACCAGCAGACTACAGCAGTGGGGTCTTCCATCTGCAGAATGGAGATGGAAGGGAACCTTCTCTGAGAACTACTGAGGCTGAAGGTTGCTAAGCAGGAAACAGGGACTGTGGAAAGAGAAGAGGGCTGGGAATATGGCCTAGCGGTAGAGTACTTGCCTCGCATACATGAAGCCCTGGGTTCGATTCCTCAGCACCACGTATATGGAAAATGGCCAGAAGTGGCGCTCAAGTGGCAGAGTGCTAGCCTTGAGCAAAAAGAAGCCAGGGACAGTGCTCAGGCCCTGAGTCCAAGCCCCAGGACTGGCAAAAAAAAAAAAAGAAAGAAAGAAAGAAAAAAGAAAAGATCCAGACCCCAGGGCAGGAGGCAGGGGTAGTTCCAAGAAACAGAATAGCCCAGTGTAGAAGAGAGTACTTACTGGAAGATTCCATTAATATCAATTTCTAGGAAATGCAAATGAATCTTTAGTGACAGTGGTTGCAGTAGAGGGCAAGAGGAAACTTGAGGGCTGACTATTACCCCATTATCTTCATGGGTGTCAAACATCGGTGTATACATTTGTCAAAACCCATCAAATTGCACTCCTCGTGCACAATTTATTGCAAGGCTGCCACCCCCTGATAAAGATGTTAAAATGAATCCTTGAAGGCCATCGTGGCTGGGCCACAAAGGGGAGAATAAGAGGCTGGGTGGGAGAAGGCCAGCTCCGCTGCCACTAGAGACCCCTGGTACGTGGCCTCTGGCTCATGGTAAAGCAACTAAGTACTACAACCCAGGTGAGTAACGACACAGGAACTTACTGTCTCAGTTCAGGAGACCAAAGCCCTAAGTCAAAGTGTCAGCAAGCTTGGCTCCCTCTGAGGACTACAAAGGAGAAACTTCCGGGGCCCCTCTCCTGGATGCTGGCAGCTGCTAGCTATCTGTGCTGTTCCTTCTTTGGCTTGTAGAAGCATCACCCAATCCCTGCCTGTGTCTCCATGTGATCTCTCTACATGCGGGTCTCAGTCCATAATTCTCCTCGGTAATCTGTACCCTGTTCCAGAATGACTTTCACCAACTACATCTGCAACGTCACATTCTGGGGTACTGGCAGTTAAGGCTCAACCTCTCTACCTAGAGTGGGGTGAGGGATATAAACTCAACCCTAGTGTGGTCTGGATCTTGAATGTTCACCAAGACATGAGTGGGTTGAAGGCTTGACTCCCAGCTGATGGGACTGCTGGGAGGAGGTGGAACCGTTAGAAGGTGGAGCCCAGTGAGAGGAGGTTAAGCCACTGGGGGCAGGCCCCAGAAGGGCTTACTGGAACACTGATACGGTTCTCTCTGTGTTTGTTTTCCTCTCTCTCTCTCCTTCCCAGTCACCATGATATAAACAGGTTTGCTCCACCATGAACTCCCTCACCGTATTCTGCCTTGACACAGGTTCAAAGTGACAGAGCTAAACAGCCATGGATTAAGACCTCTGAAACCGTGAACCATAACCCATCTTTCCTCCATTTAAATGGAGTATCTCAGGGATTTTGTCGCCACAATGGTGAGCTAACTAACTCAATCCCACCACAGGCAGTCTGTGGAATAAAAACTGAGTGACTTGGGGAGGGAGGCTGGAAGGCCTGAGTTCGAATTTACTGTGGCTTTCCTAGGAGCCCAAGCAGCCACTGCAGCTCTCAGAGCCTCTACGTTCTCACCTGTAAAATGTGCTCATTGCCCAAGGATGGGAGAGTGTAGTTAGATCCTCTGCTCCTGCTCCAGTTTGAAAATAGCTAAGGAGCTGCTTCCCCAAAGGTCAGGCTGTACGTTCACTTGCCACTCCACAGACACTGGGGACCTAGTGACGGAGGGAGACCTAGCCATGAGCATTGCCACGCAGCACGGCGAAGGGTGTAAAGGTCATGAGAGCACAAGGAAGCCAACCGCTGCATGGTGCCATCAAGAAGGGCTTCAGAGGGGCTGGGGATATGGCCTAGTGGCAAGAGAGCTTGCCTCGTATACATGAGGCCCTGGGTTCGATTCCCCAGCACCACATATACAGAAAACGGCCAGAAGTGGCGCTGTGGCTCAAGTGGCAGAGTGCTAGCCTTGAGCAAAAGGAAGCCAGGGACAGTGCTCAGGCCCTGAGTCCAAGGCCCAGGACTGGCCAAAAAAAAAAAAAAAAAAAGAAGGGCTTCAGAGGGCTGGGGATATAGCCTAGTGGCAAGAGTGCCTCGGATACACGAGGCCCTAGGTTCGATTCCCCAGCACCACATATACAGAAAACGGCCAGAAGCGGCGCTGTGGCTCAAGTGGCAGAGTGCTAGCCTTGAGCGGGAAGAAGCCAGGGACAGTGCTCAGGCCCTGAGTCCAAGGCCCAGGACTGGCAAAAAAAAAAAAAAAAAGAAGGGCTTCAGAGAAGAGGTGCCTCAACACCCGAGGTGTGCCACAGCTCCTCCTCAGGCCTCAGAGTGGGGTGGCATAGGAATTAAAATAGTGGCCCCTCAAAGGTGTCCTCACCCTAATCTTAGGAGCCTGTGGATGTGGCGCCTCAGAGAGCCAGGGGCTTTCAGATGTGGGTAAGGTTAAGGTGTTATGCCAAGTCTCGCGAGACCACCACCAAGAAGACCACCGAGACTCAGACATTCCGAAATGCAATAGCAAGGTAAGACTTTCTTCAAGCGGGGCCGCGGCCCGGGCCTTGTCCTACCCACCGACACAGACACAGCGGAGGTTAGGAGGCAGCCCCCAGCTGCGATTACACAGAGCTTATAAAGGCAAAAGACAAAGTTACAGCAATCAGGTGTTTAAACAAGCAAGATTACGAGTACAAATCTGATTGGCTCAGGGCTCGAGGCATTCCAGGGGTGGCTAGAGTTAAGCATTCCCAGTCGTTAGAGTTCTCGACCGGCTGGGCCCTAATAAGCTTGTCCTGGGTTTGCTCACAGGGCCTGCTTATCTCAGGTTTACGTGGTAAAGTGGGGTTCGCGTGGTAAAGTGGGGCCTGACTTCAAAGTCTGGCTCTTCATCTCCCCGCTTCAAAGGTCCTTGAGATTATCTTCATCTTGGGCCCCATCTAGGCCCATGTGTTGTTCCTGTAGCAGAACTCTGTACACTGGGCATAAAGAAGAGAGGTTTATTCTGGCCCATGGTTGTGGAAGCTGGAACTCTAAGTGTGTGGCACTAGCATCTTTCGTGCTTCCTGTGAGGGCATGGAGCTGAGCTGCCTCCACTCGAGGTGGGAGGCAGAAGGACAAGCTGCATATACAGAAGTGCAACCACAAAGGCAAGGTCACCTCTACCCATGGGCTCTCACAGGCCCCCAGCCAGCTCCAGAGGAGCCACAAGCTGCACAACAAGGCATGAATCCCTCTTAACCACCCGATCTCCTCTTACAGGCTACATATGGCCAGGGTCACCACAGTGACCACCAACTTGGATGGATGGATGGATGGATGAATGGAAAAAGTGGAAGAGGAGGGCTGAGGATATGGCTCGGAAGTAGGGCATTCACCTAGCATGCTCAAAGCCCTGGGTTCAATCCCCAGCACTGCTTAAAATTTTTTTTAAGTAGAAAGGAAGAGCAGATTGAAGAAGAGGCAAATAAAGAAGAAGCAGGAGAGCTGCAGAGCAGGAGAGTGACCCACCAATCACCTGTGGAGTCAAAGGAGGAAGAGGCCAGCAGCCAAAGATCACAGGCCGCCTCTAGAAGCCAGAAAAGGCTCAGAAGCAATTCTCTTGAGGACCACCAAAAGGAACATGCCCTGCCAATGCCTTGGCTTTAACCCAGAGAATCCTGGGTCTGATTTCTGACCTGTGCATTGTAAGGTAATATTGTTATGTTGTTTTTACTCACTCGGTGTGTGATCTTCTGCATAGTAACAAAAACTGAGCAGCAAAGCCAGGCACCAGTGGCTCATGTCTGTCATCCTAGCTATTCAGGAGGCTGAGATCTGAGGATCATGGTTCAAAGCCAGCCCAGGCAGAAAATTCCCCACGAGACTCTTATCTCCAATTAACCACTCAACAATTGGAAGGGGTGCTTGTGGCTCAAAGTGGGAGAGTGCTAGGCTTGAGCAAAAGAGCTCATGGACAGTGCCTAGACCCTGAGCCTTACAACTGACCAAGCAAACAACAATTAAAAAACAAAACAAAGCACCTGAGCAGTGCTCAGATCCATGCTTTGTCCCTGGGAGGAGAGGGGCTCAGGCAGGGGAAGGAAGATGTGGGATGAGCATGAGGCTTCCTGGCAGAAGCACTGGACTAGACGTTGGAACCTCAGATAAGAATCCTCACCCTCCGTCTCTCCCCCTTGGAGCCAAGCACTTACTGTGACCGCATCATAGGAGCTTTTGATGCCACGATGGATGGGCACGGGCTGCTCTGGAAAGAGCTGGGGAGCCTCCATGCTCTTGGCTGGGGCTTCTGATGTTGGGCAGGGGACTTCAGGGTAACACTGAGGTGGGGCCGGCTGAGCGGGCAGAGACCTCATCGTATGGACAGACTCACTGTATTGCTGGAAGGAAACTTGGAAAATGAAACCAAAAAAAAAAAAAAAAGAAAGAAAAAGTGTCACGGTTCCATGGAAGGCAAGAAACGAGAGCCAGGATGTGAGTCGGAGTGCTGGTGCCAGGATCAGAAGCTGGGCACTGACTGCTTCTGCTCAGGAACGATGCAGCCCTTGCGGGTAGATTTCTGCTCTGCAGCTGCACGTTTCTGGACAAGCTTTCTGCGTCAGCACAGCTCTGGACCACACACAAGCTCTCCACCTTCCACCTTCCTGAAACCTGGCTTCGAGGCAGCTGGGAACCCCACCGCTCTGCATGCCCCCTGGGGCCACCCCAACCCCACAAAGCTTATGAGGTAGTGGCTTAGGCCACCAGCTGAACCACTCCTCGTTCCCAAGTCAGGCTAGAAAGGCTTGTCCTGCGCAGGGATTCATTTCCACTCTGCAGCCAAAGGGAATACGCAGCTCAGATGGGGGCCTGGCTATGGGGCCATCTGCACAGACAGAGCTTCCAGGTGGGCCATGGGCTGTGAGTGGGGGTCAGGAACTCATCTTTAGAGCCCAGAGCCCGTTTCCTGGTTAAAATCATCTTCCGAGTCTTGGACAGCTCACAGACTATTGTCAATGCATCCACCTTCAGGCTCCCACCCAGTAGATGGCTGTGGTCACACTCTCAGATCGTGGCCTGGTGAGTCCAGTTGGAAATGACAAAAGCGGATCTGCTGTGGCCATTACCTCACTTAGGAGGAGTCGGCGGGTTTTGTACACATGTGAAGAGATTCTAAGTGCAGTGTCAGCCTCCAGCATCTCAGGGCCCATGGCAGAGAGTTCAGGGGAGCCCCTCACATCCCCCTTCGAGCGATGACACAGTGTTCAGAATGCCACTTGAGAAGGCTTCTCCTTTCCGTCTTCCCAGCAACGGAAGTGTCCATCAGTGGCGGTCCTGGGAAATGGCTCTTTCGAGGTGGGTGAAACACAAGCAAAGGAGCAATTGGAGGGAGGCATGGTTCCGCATGAGGGCTGCTTTCAGCTGAGAATAGAAGAAGGGAAGGGAAGGCATCCAGTCTAAATTACAGCTGCACACTTAGCACTAGAACTGGCACACGCCTGCTGTAGTTAACAACGCCATTGTAAAAACAGGCTGCGGCCTCTGTACCCCACGGTGCCTGATACAAATTCAGCCAGACACCCAGAGCCCTGGGGCAACTGTCTCCTACCCAGTTCTGTGTCCCAGGGCTGGCCTGTCCCTGTGGCCTCAGCTCCCTGCTGGGCTTGTCTGATGGAAGGTCCTAGCAAGAGGTTTATGCGGGTGGTAGGGATAGGTGGAGAATCTTCTTGCATCTAGAAAAAAATGCAGAGAAGCAAGGGCCAGCTCCCCGCCTTCTTAGACACTTTCCAGCTAGGAGTGGTCTACCCTCCGTTCTCTGCTGCTAGCGCTGAAGTCCTGCCCCCCACAGGGGAGGGAGGGTGTTCTTTTCTCTCCCCTCTGTAAACAGTCCTTGAGAGTTCTCCCCAGGTCCCCAACTTGGGTGTCCTCTGTTTCCTGCAGGATCTAAAGGATCCTCCTCCTTCAGGAATCCCCGGAACCACTCCAGCCTCCATCTTGAGCTGCCACAAACACTCGAAGTCTGTTACTCTCAATGTAGAACAGACATGTCCCAGGCTTCAAATGGTAGCAACTTTTCCAGGAAAGACCATCTGGTTTGCCAAGCTACTTTCTGCCCTGGGGGCACAGACCAGGACATCCGAAATCCTTCCGGTCCACACAGGGCCTGCTAGGCAAGTTAAGCTGGTCACACCTTTCCCTTCCAAGTTCATGGCACCTGAAGGCAGTAGTGAGGATGCCAGGAAGGTTGAGGGTAGAAGGAGAAACACACAAGCATGCTCCAGGATGTTACTGTTTCTTGGCACTTTGGGTAAGCCCAGTGCACAGGTCAGCACAGGAAGTCACCAGTGTGTGCAGGAATGGTCTACAGGTGACCTGGGACGTGGACTGTGGAGCTCACCCACGGCCGGTCACGTCACCCATCTGAGCCCCACTAGGGAATGGGGAGCTGAGGCTGTTGCAAATGCTTAGCCGCCATGGACCCGGTGTAGGCTAAGCACTGTGCCTGCCACCCACCTTTGGGACTGCCATTGCTGCAGTGGCACCAGGACTGTGGCATGTATCTTGGAGCACGGGGGCTGCAGAACTGGCTCTGCATTGGAGCTGGAAGAGACCTGGCATAGCAGGGGCATTTGAAGTCTCAGTGTTGTTCTCACCAGTGGAAAGAGGAGCCACACTAATAGCCAGACATTGGGGAACCACAGACATGATGTCTCTGGGGAAAGGGGCCTCAGCAGGAATCTTGGAGGAACGGGAAGAACTTCCATGGAAAAAAGAAGGAGCCAGAGAGGGGAGTCAACTTACCCAACGAGCATTCTGCCACTGAGTTGAGTGTTCTGACATTGAGGCCAGTCTCCCTACCACCCAATGTGAACTCAGCTCATGTGCCTGCCCTCTCAGCCTTGTAGCTCCGCCTCCTCCAGATGGCCACAGTGGGCCTGAGGCGCCACTAGGACAGGTGCCAGTTGAAGGACCCAGCTGCCTGGGTCTGCCATCCAAGTCCCTCAGAGTGTATAAGGCTCACAAAAAATGCCCACTGGCAACTGTGATGAAGCCAAGCGTCACCACTAGAGGAAAAAACATCAGACTGAGCCCAGCCTCAAGCTGCCTGAAATCTGCTGTATGATCATTCTTTGGATTTAAATCCCTTTAATTCTGCAAACCTTTATGGAGTAGCACTTTTAGAACCAGACATTGAGGAACAAGGCCAGAAAGATGAGTTCAAGTCAGTAGCAATAAAGCCATATCCTCACATTGGGAATGCAGACAGGGGAGCAATTCTGTATGCCGGGGGAGGGGGGGGGTGGGGGTGAGGGGGAGGGGCGCAAAGGAGCTGCAGTTGAATTGGGTCTTGAAGGATACATAGGAGTTTGTCAAAAGAAAAGCTGTTTGAGGAAAGCATTCCAGCTGAAGGAAACCGCATGAGTAAAAGAAGGTGCGGCAGGGTCAGTAGAAAGCTGAGAAGTTTGTCCTGGCGCTGCAGAGGCTGGCTGGGCCAAGGGTACAGAGCAGCCAGTGCCTAGGAGTGTGACCATGTTCATTATCATGCTTCCTGAGCAAACCAACTGCCTAGTAGTTGAGAAGCAAGAGTCCAACCCATGTTACAAAGCAATCCCTGAGTCCAGGAAAGATGGCCTGAACTGGGGAGTGGGGCAAGGCAGACCCCGTGCCTTAGCCGTGTGTGTGTGTGTGTGTGTGTGTGTGTGTGTGTGTGTGTGTGTTGCTGGGGATTGGACTCAAGGCCTCATGCTTGCTAGGCAGGCACTCTACCACTTAAGCCATGCTTCAGCACCTTTTGGCCTTGGTTATTTTCAAAGCAAGGTCTCACTTTTATAGCCAAGCCATCCTGGGCTGCGATCCTCCTACTAGTGCTTCTTCATGTGGCTTGATGGCTGGCAGGTGCCCCTGCCCCTCACCATTGTGCTTCCTCAATAGCTGGAATTACAAGCACACCCAACCACTGATTGAGGTGGAGTCTCTCCAACTTTTCTGCCCTGGCTGGCCTTAAACCGTGATTCCCCCACTCGCCACCTCCTAAGTAGCTAGAATTACAGGCATGAGGACCACACCCGGCTGTGCCACCAATAACAGAGGGCCCCCCTCCCCGCCCCCAGGAACCATCCTAGAGCTCAGTGAAGACCTTGTCCCCTGAGATGCTCACATCATGGAAGAGAAGCCAAAACTAAACAAAATAAGATAATGAATCAGATGATGAGAATTTCTGGGAGTAAACGGCCATGCAATGCAGCCCGCCGCCTCTCAGTATGGTGAGCGAGCAAAGGCTAGCTTGACACTCTAGCATTGTGGAAAACAAACAGAAAACATAAAGGGAGAAAAAGAAAATGAGACAGAGGGGCTGGGAATATGGCCTAGTGGTAGAGTGCTTGCCTCGCATACATGAAGCCCTGGGTTCAATTCCTCAGCACCACATATATAGAACAAGCCAGAAGTGGTGCTGTGGCTCAAGTGGTAGAGTGCTAGCCTTGAGCAAAAAGAAGCCAGGGACAGTGCTCAGGCCCTGAGTTCAAACCCCAGGACTGGCAAAAAAAAAAAAAAGAAAAAGGAAGAAAGACAAAATGAGACAGAGTCCTGAAGACCCATGAGCCTAAGCTGTTAGCTGTCTGTCTCTTCACAGAGAAAGCTGGACATGGCAGAGAGGGCTCTTAACTAGCAGAGCTCTTAACTAGACAGGCCCTGCCTTGTAACACAGCCTCTTCCTTAGGGAGGATGAAATTGGAAATGGTTCATGAAAAGTTCACTGACTTGGCCACCTGCCAATCCACAAAGAGTCCGGATTTCCGGTGTCTCCCTCCCCACCTGCTGTCTGGGGTCTCACTCAAGTAACCTGGATCTGAGCCTGGCCACAGATGCCCCTCCTCCCTCCCAAAATGGCAGCTGGGGGACCTCCCTGGCCCATCCCCCAACCGGGTCCCACTTGAACCCCTTGGTCCCAAGCAGAACCGTGCATATCCCTCAGGACCTCCCTGGATATGTGCAGCTTTCATTTCCACCAAATCCATTTCTCAGCCCATGACTCAGAGTTCAACTTTAAAAGCCTGCCATTGGACCACAGGAGACACAATGTTTAGGCCAAAAGAAATCAGATACATAAGTGTAGCTCTCTCTGGAAAGCCTGCCCATAAAACATTCCAGCAACCATTGGGTATGGAACTCACATACAGTGTGTGCATAAATCCAGCTCACCACTCAGTGGCCCTGGGAGATCCTCCTCTCCTTCCAGCTGATGGAGGACCCTGGTGCTCTCAAATGAGCAACTCTGTTCCAGCAGCACACAACAAGACCTTTCCTCTCTCGGCCCACCACCTGGAAGGCTCCCAAAGACTGCTTAGTTTTGTCCACAATGAAGTCAGTGATCGGGGTAGACTACAAATCACACCTGAGGGATGAACCGTTAAAATTGCTAAGTGAGCCCTAGCTGAAAACTGAAGTCACATGTCCACATAAAATGACAGTGTGGGCATGTCCTATGAAAAATGCTGGGTTGGGCATGTCCCCTTGTGATTCCTCTACAAAGCCCACTAACAACATGAAGGAGCCAAGTGCTCATGCCTGTAATCCTAGCTACTCAGGAAGCTGAGATCGGTTCAAACCCAACTCGAGCAGAAAAGTCCATGAGACACTTATCTCCAATTTACCAGTAAAAAGCCAGAAGTGGAGGTGTGGCTCAAGAAGTAGAACACCACCTTGAGTAGAAAAAGGCAATTAAGAGTGTGAAGCCTTACTTTTTAATTTTTATTTTTTGTTCTCCAGTACTGGCGCGCGTGCACACACACACACACACACACACACACACACACACACATTTAATTATAAAGGGATTTTTGTTTCTCTTCTTACTGCCTTTAGGTGCTTGAAATGGAATCTAGGGCCTTGCACATGGTAAGCCTGCTCCCTACCACTGAGCTCCGCCCGCCAGCCCCAAAAAGGGACCCTTCAAAGAAATTAACACATAGGAACAAGAGTTTGGAAGGTGGTAACTGATGAGCCACAAAGGGTGAGTGAGAAGGTTGAGGCCCAACCTCATCCACACAAAGGAATCCCCCAATATGAAGGGACTGTACACCAGGAACCCCCTGGTGCCAGAAGTGAAAGTGGGGTTTAAACCAAAGAAGCACCCTAATTCGAATCCAAATGATATCTCCCATCCTGCACAGCTGGCCAGGCACCCCTCCTGCCTCAGCAGAAGATCTCAATACTGGTCCTCTGCAGAAAGTCAGCTTCTAGGCTGGGGGACACTGAGAACTCCCCTCTCTACAGGGACAGAGGGACTGTACCAAATGTGGAAAATTCAATGAAAACCTAAATATTGTATATCAAAATATGCAGTCTCCCCTCCCACTGAGATTTCAGAATTTTGACAAAAACAAAATCCAGAGGTTGGAAAATTCTTCACAGGGCAACCTAAGCAACTCCAGAGAACAGAGCTAAGGGCACAAACATGTTTGCCTTGTGTCTTCTAAGGATGGATGACAGACATGACAAAAAGTTGTCTCCATTTTTACTTCAGACACAATTTCATATACAAACTTGTATTATCTCCCAGTGTTTCTAATTCAAAGGAGGGGAAATAGAATGCTGTATTTGACACATCTGATTGCAAGTTTTCCAGAATCTACTTATGTTTTTACTGTTATAATTATTTCTCAACACAGCTGAACTGCATTATCCCGGACCCGAGCACTGCACTCTCCAATGAGAACCACCTGGGTTACTTTTCAAACCACCAGTCCCAGAGGCCCAGCTCCAGAGATTCTGAGACATCCTAGTTTTAAATAAAAAGACCCAGACAATTCAGTGTACAGCAGGTTAGGAAAGCCTCTAATCATCCTCTCGGATACTTTGGTTTTATGCCAGTCCTGAGGTTTGAACTCAAAGCCTGAGCTCTGTCTCTGAGCTTTATGGCTCAAGGCTAGCCCTCTACCACTTGAGCCACAACTCCACTTCTGGCTTTTTGGTGGTTAATTGGAGATAAGAGTCTTATGAACTTCCTTGCCCAGGCTGGCTTCAAACCATGATCCTCAGATCTCAGCCGTGTGAGTAGCTAGGATTACCAGCATGAGACATCAGTGCTCAACTGCTCTCAAATATACTTAAATAAGATTGAGCAAGCAAATGGGTGAAATAAGGGAGAGGATAACACTGTTCAAAAGTAAATGTACTCATGACCTTGCCTGTGTAACTGTAACCCCTCTGTACATCACAGTAAAAAAAAAAAAAAAAAAAAAGATTCAGCAAGCAAGGTGTCAAGATACCTAAGAAAACTGTTCACATGAAAGACTGAAATAATCGACTTGGAGGAAACAAACTTCCTGCAGGAAGAGAAAATTTGGTTGAGGGGAGACATAATTGATTTTTCAGTTAGATCATCTTAGGTTTGTAAAGAGATTAGACATTACATTAATCTATGACATCCGAACAAAAGGCTGTTTTAAAAAGAGAAACATTTAAAGAACCAAAAAAATAACCTTAAGATAGCAAAAAAAAAATAGCAAACTCAATAGAACATTTGGAAGTTCAGGATGAGTAAATGAGCTGATCATGGTGGCTTTATACCTGGAATCCTAGCACACAGGGTCACAAATTCAAGGCTGGCTTGGGCTACATGATGAGATCTTGTCTCCAAAAAAAAAAAATCACCTGCTCTCAAAAAGATGAGGAAAAAGGTAAAGAAAGCAAACAAGGAGAGAAAAATGAGATAATGACCTCAAGAAGTCTACCACCAAAATAACAGGCACTTCACAAAGAAAGAAAAAAACAGGAAGCAGCAGGATAAAACATCAAAGAAGTAATTAAAGATGAAGGCCTTGAGTGTCCAGATTAAAAGGTTTGCACAGTCTATCTGCACCGTCAAAGGAAGCTGACCTGCATGAAGGCAACAGATGATGAAGTTGAGTCATTGAATTTCCCCCCACTAGATGCTAGACAGGTGATCAAACAATCTAAACTTTTAGATTATTTTGATTTCCATTCTGAACCCTGTACCTGGGCTAACGGCTATACCATCAATGATTACTTATATAAAAAGCAGAATCGGCATTTCTGGACTTAAAATCAAAAACTTTATCTCTGTTGTACTCCTCCCCCAAATGCCATTGGACGTATTCCACCCAAGTGAAGGGAAATCCAGGAAATAGGTGCCGCACAGGCAAGAGACCAAGGAGAATAGCCAGGAAGATATGGCAGGGAGCCTCCAGGATGATCTCCGAGCAGCAGACCTAGACAGCACCTGCTCCGGATGAACCCAGAGAGTTCTCTGCCTCCTTTGCCATTCCCGCCACTGGAGTGTGAACTTGGGACAGGACCTCTACCAACAGATCTCAAACATGTGAGACTCACTAGACTCACTCCTTTGTAGAAAGAAACAGTGTAAAGAAGCAGATGTCAACAGAAAAGCATTTTCAGGAAAAGGTACTGAGGAAGGAGTCTGGGGCAGCAGGAGTGGAGGGATGGGCATCCTTGGTTTCCAGCCTGAACCTGGCTGCAATCAATGTCCAAGCCTGACTCTCCTCCCTCCTGAAGAATCTGGAACTGGAAAATATCCTGTAACAAGTTCCTCTTCCAGCCAGAGAGCATTGTAGTTCTGAAGCAAAGGCCTTGGGGAATAGAGTGTAAGCAAACATTCAGGGGTGAATTCCTAAGTGCAATTGTGTGGCAGCCTTGCAGCCCAACTGCACATCTAATGGAAGTCCCCTAAAACGGTATCGCCAAACCACGTGCAATCATCCTAGCTACTTGTGTGCTTATACAGCTAAGATGGTCAGCATTGCCAGACACTTTAGGCTTTGGCTACAGGACCAGGGGTCAGCAGTCCTGGTCTATCTTGCTGGACCTCTGAGACCCAGTGCAGGTCACTGTCCTGGCCAGCATGACTCTGTGAAAAGTGGAGATGAACAAGGCCTTTAGCAGTCCCCTGGCTATCCTTCATCCTCCCACAAGCCCCCTGGCCTCCCCTAACTTATAGCACTTAGCCACCACCCTCCTAGACAGAGTACAAGGGGCCCTGGCTTCGGGAAGAATTGGGGCTTGGGGTGGGAGCATTCCAGGAAAGACCTGCAGATCATCCTCGGGGCTCTGAAAGCCCTACTATAAGCCCAAACTATTGGACTCGGTGAGCACCAAACCAGCATTTATCACACTTAAGCCTTTAGAGCAATAAGTTCTCAGGGGTCTTGTTAAGTCTACAATTAAATCAGGAGGGTTGCATGGGCCTGAGAACCAGCATTGTGAATGAGTTTCTAGGTGATTCTTTGTGTTGTACCAAATCTCGGGCCCTAGATCCTGAGAGCCAGTTATATTTCCTCCTTCTTCTTCTACTCTCCTGCCCGCCCCAGTCCTTTCCTTTCCCCTCTCCTTTCCTCTTTTTTCTTTCCCCGCTCCCCTTTTCTCTTCCATCCTTTTCCTTCTCCCTCTCTTTCCCTTCTCTCTTTCTTATGTCATCTCTCTCTCCCTGTCCCCTCCCTCCCAGCTCTTCCTTGCCTTTCTCCTCTCCCTCATTCACTACTCCAGGAGTTCTTTGGCTCCCTTAGCTGTGCTAAGAGGTAGAAGCCTGGACCTGTTCCTGAGAGCTCCTGAGAGGGTCTGGCTCTGTATCTTTAGAGGTAAAAACAGTATTCTCACAGGAGGCCTGGAGTCTGGCAGTGGAGCTGGGCTTGCGCATTCCCTTCTCAATAACCACGGAACGATTCCTATTAACAGCTCATCAAAGGCAATTACTCCTCCAAGGAACAAAGGCATGCTGCAATCACTCTCCTTCCACACCTGCAGCCTGGCCCCCATCCCACTCCTGAGGGGGCCCGGATTTATCCTCTCCCGCTGGTCTTCCTCTGAGGCTGCTCAGTGCCCCCAGCATGGAAGGGCCTGGGGGAGTCCTCACAGTCCTTTCCTCCATGGCACTTCCAAGGGGACACTTGATGGCCACACACAGAATCATCCAAAATGGGCCCCGCCTGGCTTGCAGGAGAAACTCCCAAGTGCCCGTGCTTATGAGTGAGTTCAGGTATCCTGGATCCTAAGAGCAGGAAAATAAAAATGACCTGCAATGCCACCACTCTGCATCAGAATGCCTGATAGTCATTTTAAAAAAAGAAAGCCATTCAAAGGAGCCAAACAAGAGGAATAAGAGTCTAGGCAGAGTGGGTAATGCATGCCAATAATTACAGGTACTCAGGTGTCCAAAATCAGGAGGATTGAGTTGTAAGGAGAGCCCCAGCAAAAATGTTAGGGAAACACCTATCTCAACCAATAAAGCTGAGCATGATGGTCTACAACCCTATGGTATCAGCTTTGATGGAAACCACAGGTAGGAGATCCTGGTCTGCAGTCAGCCTAGGGGCAAAAATGCCAAACACTACCTGAAAAATAAAGCAAAATAGAAAAGGCTACAGGTGTGGCTCAAGTGGGAGAGTGCAAGTACAAGGCCCTGAGCTCAAACCCCAGTACTTCCAACACATACCCCTCAATTAAAAAAAAAAAAAAAAAGTAGGGCCTACACTGAGTGAGACTTACTATAGCCTGCCCTTCCTCTGTGTACCTAACCTGCCACAACATTAAATGCAAAGAAGGTACAATTATTACCTCATTCCCCAGCTAAGGAAGCCAGAGGTTAGGAGATATTACCTGGGGTTGTTTGTGTTTTTCTTTCCAGCAAATTGGTTTTCACTCCACCGAAACTGCTCTCCAATCTGCAAACAAATTCTCATGGGTTTTCCTGCTTCAATGTAAGCCATGTGAAGTAGGAAGTCAAGTAAGGGAACATCTTCATGACGCTGGGTTAAGCAAAACTTCCCTAACATGGATACAGAAGAGCAGGAGGGCAACACCTCCCCATCGATAGAGCAGGCAACTGTGTACTTATTCCGGAAGTGATGTGCACATAATTTGTGGGCACAGGGTGGGGAAAACAATGGACTCTGTCCTCTGAATCTCAGGGATCTGTGCTCGGGTGGCTGATGGCTGCTCTGACCCAGAGCCAAAGTCTAAAGGGCAAACAGCCATTGTGTGGGAGGGCCCTCATGGGAAGGCCCCTCCCCTTTTAGCTAAGGTGACTACCAGATGGTTTCGGGGGCCAGCATCCTCCCTGTATTTTTTTTCATTTTTTTTCTCTTGGACCCATAAATAAAGAAGTAGAACATTCAAAAGGAACCACATATTTGGAGAAACTTAGAAAGCAGCTTCACATGCTCGAGAAAATGTGCGGATTTAGGACAGATGTGGGAAGGTCACATGTTTACACCTCAAACTGACCCTTGTCACCGAGACAACCCACCACAATCAAAAACTGAAGTCAAGGAATTGGGAATGTGGCTTAGTGGAAGAGGGCTTGCCTAGCACGCATGAAGCCCTGGGTTCGATTCCACAGAGTCACATCAACAGAACAAAGCTGGAAGTGGCGATGTGGCTCAAGTGGAGGTGTGCTAGCTTTGAGCAAAAAAAAGCTCAAGGATAGTGCCCAGGCCCTGAATTCAAAGCCCAGGACTGGCAAGAAAAAAAGAGAGAGAGAGAGAGACAGTATAGCAGAGAGAAAAGGTGACACACACACAATGGAGAAAATGTTTACAAATCATTTGTCTAACAAGAATGAATATCTAAGTTACAGAGAGCTAAAATATAACAACAAATAACTTGGTTCAATAAATAAACAACGTACTTGAATAGCAAAGTGCCCCTGGTGACGGAGGCTCACCGGTGTCACCATCTCTGGCTGGAGGAATTAGGCCCATCCCGTGTGACCACTGGGAGAGGACTCTTGCAAGTTGACACCTGGTTCCCCTGCATGTTGTCCAAGGTGCTTTTTTCTATTTGCTACTTTTCCGTGTGGCCTTGGCTATATATAATAAAAGCTAGTCATCATATATATAACTCTTTGTTGAGTCCTTCTATTGAATCACCAAGTCTGAGAGGATATTGGAACACACACACACACTACCATAAAAAATGGCCCCTTGATCCTGGACTCACTGTAGACCTAGACCTTTGTCCTAGCCGCAGTTCTGGGTGGCCAGCCTAGGAACCATTAGAAAACCACCATGTAGGCTCTTGTGGCTCATCTTGCCTACACCTTGAGTCCACGGTCTGGAGCCAGCCCTGGAAGCCAGGTGGTTGACTAGAGCCTCACTTGGGCTCAGGGGTAAGTCACTGAGAGAACTTCTCTCACCAAAAGTCTGGACAGCTGAAGTTCAGCACCAGCCTGGACACTGGCCTGAGGAGCTCTCTTGGGCACACATGCACGTGCACGCGTGCATGCACACACACACACACACAGTATTACCTAAAATGTAACCTACAATTCACAGACTCTATATGAAGATCCCTGGTCTGATCTGACAGGAAGGCCTTCTAAGTATCACGTTGTACACTCCTATCAATAGCCCAACAGAACCACGAAGCCGGCTCTGCCACCGCAGAGTCGATGTTGTTTGCACCGGTTCCCTAATAGCTGTAAAATTGCAAACACCAAGACTAATTTTCTCTCTGCAGACAGAGATAGAGGGTAACATCAAGTATGGTTATTAAATTTCCATATTTAGACATGTGAAGCCAGGCTCCTCAAGGAGACCTTGGAAGCTAGTCATTCCTAATAATCAGATCTGCAGCTATGCCCATAATTCTCTCCACATTTACTCAGGCACTCTACTACTTGAGCCACACCTCCACTTCAGGCTTTTCTTCAGGTGGTTAATTTGAGATATGAGACACAAAGACTTTCCAGCCTGGCTTACTTCAACCCTTGATCCTCAGATCTCTGTCTCCTGAGTAGCTGGGATTACAGGCATGAGCCACCAGTGCTCAGCCAAGGGAAGGTTTTAAATGTGTCACTGTTAACTGCACATAGCTGTATTCACATTATTGAAGATTTTAATCCAGGATGAGAATTTCAATATTTTACATATCAAGCACAATCTACTTAACTGTGTTATAGCTGAAGCATGAACATTTCTAGAACTATTTTGTTTTCTATTTAATTTGCTGCTGCTTCTTTCTTGCTATCCTTCGGTTAAGGAGGGCATTTTTAAGGTTTTTTTTTTTTGTCTCCAGTGATTTCAAAGTTATATATTCTACTTACTAGGAATGGGGACAGTGGTGACCTGCTTAAGGTCAAACAGCCACTTAAATATTCATAGTTTTGCATGAATACCTAATGAGGCTCCAAGCTACACAGTGTCACAGCCCTCCCCTTCAGTAACACAAGGCCTGAGACCCATCACCTGCAATTTCAGCCCATTTCCCGAGTTATTACATCTAAAACTAGATTTCTATTTCCTGGTTGCTCCTTAATTTCTGTTTTTATATATTGAATTATTATTTAGACTTATACACATGACTGATTTATATTCTGTTTTACAATTACTTCTTTTTTTTTTTTTTTTTTTGGCCAGTCCTGGGGCTTGGACTCAGGGCCTGAGCACTGTCCCTGGCTTCTTTTTGCTCAAGGCTAGCACTCTACCACTTGAGCCACAGCGCCACTTCTGGCCATTTTCTGTATATGTGGTGCTGGGGAATTGAACCCAGGGCCTCATGTATACGAGGCAAGCACTCTTGCCACTAGGCCATATCCCCGGCCCCTTACAATTACTTCTTATATCCTACATTTTCCTCCTCGGCTTAAGCTCCCTCTTAATTAAATGAATAATTGGTGATCTCTCCCAGGAAGGCCCCTGAGTGTCAAAGCCTTTTAGACTCTGAACAGGTCTCTCTTGTCACCATCATTTAGAGAGCTCTCGGAGGTTCAGCTAGCATTTACTTACAATGACATCATTATTACATTGTCCTATTGTCTTCTGGTATCTACTGTCCCTAACTTTGTTGACATCCTGGTCATTGTTCTTTTGTAGATCATTTGCATATATCTGTTCTAACTCTCTCTCTCTCTCTCTCTCTCTCTCTTTGATTTTCTGCAATTGCATTCATTTACATGTTAGATATAGATATTTGACTCTTTTTCTTTTGGAGATAAAACACTTTCTTTTCAATCTAAAGAGACATCTTTTATCAATTATAGGAAGCCCTCGGTTCTTTTTCTTCTTCTTTTTATTTATTTTTTTGTCAGTTGTAGGGCTTGAGTGCAGGGCCTGGATGCTGTCCTTGAGCTATTTTGCTCAAAGCTAGAGCTCTACCACTTTGAGCCACAGCTCCATTTCTGGTTGTTTGAATGGTTAATCGAAGATAAGAGTCTCATGGGGACTTTTCTTCCTGGATTGGCTTTGAACCACGATCCTCAAATTTCAGCCTCCTGAGTAGCTAGGATTACAGGTGTGAGCCAGCAGTGCCCCACCAGCCATTAGCTCTTGAATGTTACCTCTGTATTATTCGCCCCATATGTGTTCCCTGGAGATGCTTACTACATGTGTTGAACCTTCTCATTCTCCCTTCCATGTGTCTTATACCTCTTTCCTATTGTCTACCTTTGTATCATTTGGTATTGCTTTTGACTTTCACCTCTAATTTTCTTTTTGCATCTAACCTGCTTTGTAGTCTATCTACCAATCATCTTTATTTTAGCAGCTCTTTCTCATTTGTATAATTTGATACATTTTTTAAACTGCTTTTTCTGTCTAGGCACTAGTGGCTACCTACTCAGAAGGCTGAGATCTGCGGGGTCCCTGTTTGAAGCCTACCCAGGCAAAAAAGGTCTGTGAGACTCAATCTCCAAAATAAACAGCAAAAAGCCAGTGGCTCATGCCTGTAATCCTAGCTACTCAGGAGGCTGAGATTTGAGGATCATGGTTCAAAGCCAGCCCAGGCAGGAAAATCCCCCCCTCCCTTTTTTTTTTGCCAGTCTTGGGGCTTGAACCCAAGGCCTGAGCACTGTCCCTGGCTTTTTGCTCAAGGCTAGCACTCTACCACTTGAGCCACAGTGCCACTTCCGGCTTTTTCTATATATGTGGTGCTGAGGAATCGAACCCAGGGCTTCAAGTATATGAGACAAGAATTTTACCACTAGGCCATATTCCCAGCCCCCTCTGAGATTCCTAATCTCGAATTAACCACCGAAAAATCCAGAAGTAGAACTGTGAATCAAGTGGTAAAGAACTAGCTTTCAACAATAACAACAACAACAAAAAGCTCAGAGACAGAGTTCAGGCCCTACATTCAAGTCCAGGACATGCATAAAAAGATAAACCAGGCTGGATGAGTGGATCAAATAATAGAGTGCCAGCCAAGTAAGCAAGCTGAGTGAGCAAATGAAGCCCTGATTCAAGTCCTGGTACCAGGAGGCGGGCGGGGGGTGGGGGGGAAGAGGGCTAGGGCTGGGAATGTGGCTTAGTGGTAGAGTGCTTACATAGTATGCATCGAACCCTGGGTTCGATTCCTCAGTATCACATAAACAGAAAAAGCCGCAAGTGGCACTGTGACTCAAGTGCAGTGCTAGCCTTGAGCAAAAGAAGCTCAGGGATGGTCCCTGGTCCCCAGGACCTGAGTTGAAGCCCCAGGACTGGCCAAAAAAATCTTTTTAGAGGGCCTGGGAATATGGCCTAGTGGCAAGAGTGCTTGCCTCACATACATGAAGCCCTGGGTTCGATTCCCCAGCACCACATATATAGAAAACGGCCAGAAGTGGCGCTGTGGCTCAAGTGGTAGAGTGCTAGCCATGAGCAAAAAGAAGCCAGGGACAGTGCTCAAGCCCTGAGTCCAAGCCCCAGGACTGGCCAAAAAAAAAAAAAAAAATACATATATATTTTTAAAGGAACCAGGAACTCCCTAGTCCTTTACCTCTTGGCTAGAGATGACCCAAAAGACCCTCGGTCCTGCTTTAAGATTCAGGAACTTGAGTTTCCCCAAAGCCATCCCAAACAGCAGGCTTATCTTAACTTGCAGAGCCTCTGGAAGCTGTGCGCGCGCTCGGCAGGCTGAGAAGCCGCCTGCTCACAAGCAGCTGTCCTGGTGCATGATGTTTCTATAGAGAGCCCAGCCACTGGCCAAACAGGCTAAAAATAGTCTCCAGACTCTGACTCATTCAAGCCAAAAGATTCCACAACTGGCACGGCGGATGAAAACCTAAAATATCAATTGTCTCCTCCAGCTCCCAGGGCCCTTTGCTCTATCGGCAAGAAAGGTTTGTTCACTGAGCACTTGCCAGATGGGGAATCTGACATGGGACCCCGAGTTCTGCCATGGCTCATCTCTACAGCAGCAGGGAGGCCACTGAGATCAGCCGTGTACAGGACAGCTAGGCAAGAACACAACCAAGAACTACCTGAAAGCATTTGAGTGCTAAGGGAAGAAACTCTGTGATAGATAAGGAAAGTTCTAGAGTGCAATTTGCCCAAGGTCACATAGCTCATGTGGTGGACAGAATAAAACCAAACCTTGTGCTGGGCACTGGTGGCTCACGCCTCTTAACCCTCAGGAGGCTGAGATCTGAGGGTTACAGTTCAAAACCAGCCTGGGCAGGAAAGTCTGTGAGACGCTTGTCTCCAAATTAACCACCAGAAAACTGGAAGTGGCGGTGTGGCTCCAAGTAGTAGAGCACTAGTCTTAGGGAAAATTGCTCAGGGACAATGTCCAAGCCCTGAATTCAAGCCCCACAACTGACAGGAACAACAACAACAAAAAAAAAAAAAAGAACTTTGAACATATCACCTTCTGTGGCAAAGGAGAAGTGAACCTGGAAATGAGATTAAGGTTAGTGCTTGGCTCATCGTGAAGTGCAGAGGAGCCTGGGTCATCCAGGAGCACTCATGCCGTCATGAAGAACACCCCCCCGCCTTTATTGGTAAGAGGGGCAGGGGAATATAAGACCACACACAGAGAATCACAGCCCCCACCTCTGGCCTTGACGCCAAACCCTAGGTCACGTTTACTGCAGTAGAAGTGGGATAAGGGGACCTAAAATTCCATAGACCATGCAGAAACAATGTTGTATTTTGGACCTATGCCACAGTTACAGTCTTATATTGTGAGCTCTTGTCTATGCCATTAACTGTTAGTAGGAAACATAATTTCCATTGGCCATGTAATAGTATACCATAAGTCGTGCCATCACTTAACTGCTCTTTAATTAGATCATTACATCGTTCTCAATTCTGCACAATTACCCACATCCTGCAATACCATTTTGGCTGGAATCTCTGACTGCATCTTGGATTACACTCGTGGATACAATGACATTTTGGTTGGGAATGGACTGCTTACATAATGGAAGTCCAATAAGAGTATATAGTGTAGTGACGTTGTGGTTATTGTTTTGTTTTGTGTTCTGTTTTATTTTTGTTTTGATTTAGAGTGTATTTGGTCAGGCTTGCCTCAAATTTGCAATCCTCCTGCCTCTGCCTCCCAAGTGCTGGGACTATAGACATGTACTCCTACACCAGCTGATCTAAATTTGTGTACTTCTCTCAAAAACTGAATCACCTAATGGCATTTTTCCCAGGCCATACCCTGTCATTAAAAAGTATAACTGTGTTTTCCTAGAATAGATTCCTAAAAGTCATACCTCTATCCAATGCCAAGGAAAATCTGAGACCTTAATGGGTACTGCCAAATGGCTTTCCAAAAAGTACACACAAGAACGTATGTGCTTCATCAAAGTCCTAAGAAATCTGTTATCATAGTATCTTACTTTAGTTCTCCCTTCTTTGGCTATGAGAGAAATTGAACCTTTTTCATATATTTATAAATCATTTTATTTTGCCTTTGAATCATTTTCTTCATGCACTTTTCCCATTCTCTATCTATGTGTTAATTTTCTAACCAATTTGTGCCTTATGTGTATAAATGTATGAATACTAAAAGATAGTAATTCTTCGTTCTGGCGTGGGAGTGCATAAATATAATCCAACTAATTGGGAGGAAGAGGTAGGATAGTCTCAGTTTGAGGCCAAACCAGGCAAAAGTTTGAGACCTTATCTGAAAAACAAAGTAAAAACAAACTGGGATGTGGCTCAAGTGGTAGAGTGCTTGACCACTAAGCTCAAGGCCCTGAATTCCATACCCAGTACCACTAAAAGGAAAAGAAGATAGTAGCTTCCTATTCCCATATATACAACAGATATATTTTCAAAAGTATACTTGTGGAAAATAATTTGCATGCACATTTTTTGTTTCAAGAAAATATTTGTCATAAATAGTTGTTAGCTGTTCCCTTTAGCACTTTAGTGTTCATGTTTGAAGTGTTTTCTCTGTTGTCAAATCTGTGGTTTCTCCCTTTGGAATTTCACCCAGCATCTGAGTGGTTTGAAAGACGCCCCCATCAATCAGAGAAAGAATAAATATGCCCATGCATTCTAGCTTGTGTGAATAGTTCCATTTCCTATCATTTACTTAACTCTAACAATTTCATGATAGCCATGAATTGCTGACCACGAAGGCAAAATTCTTGTAACTTTTTGAAGTTGAAAACGCATGGAAGATTCATATCACAGCCCCAAGAGAAATCATCCCAAAACAAGCCCAAATGTGACACTAATGCACACCATCCTTACATCCAACAGGCTGTTCACGAAGGGCGGGGAGCCCAAAGCAGCACTGCCTCCCTACAAATTGACCCACATTCAAGGTTTCTCATCCCACAATGCCACCTCCACTGAAACAAGTCAAAAGGGTTCTCACCTGGGGCTCCCCCTCCCTCTCTATCCATCTTACTGAGGCTCTTTCCCATGCTAGGTAAACCACCACGGAGCTACACAGAGCACCTGGGGCAGTAGTTCTCAACGTCAATATCTGGTCAGCTCTGAATCCAGTCCTCAGTATTATCTCAGTCACAAAGGACAAAGATGACATTTCACATTTTAAGCAACATCAGGTTACCCAGGCTGCTCCTATACTCATAGCCTCAAGTGATCTTCCTGCCTCAGCCTCTCAAGTAGCTGGACTACAGGTGTACACCACCACACTACCTTTCTTTTTATTCTTAAGTAGCTACAAAAGACTATCACAAACCTAAGAGTAAAGTATACTGAATGACAGTAAAGGACACCTATGTGTAAACCATTCTTCTACCATCATGTTTAAATCTCCCTCCCAGCCATCCAGACTCCCCAGGGAAGCATTGTGCTGAACTTTATAGTCACTCACTTGATCCTTTCGACAGTTATGCCATATGTATTTGTTACCTTAAACAGTATTTTGTTCTCAAAGTGCATGACTTTTAGCATTAAAAAGGGAAGTTTTGGAAAGGAGAAAAAAGCCAGGTGCCAGTGGCTCATGCCAGTAATCCTAGCTACTCAGGAGACTGAGATCTGAGGATTGCCATTCGAAGCCAGTCTGGACAGGAAAATCTGTGACTCTTATCTCCAATTAATCACCCAAAGGCCAGAAGTGGAATTGTGGCCCAACCCAAGTGCTAGAGTAGTAACTAGCCTTGAACACAAAAGCTCAGAGATAGCACCCAGGCCCTGAGTTCAAGCCCCAAGACTGTCTCATACACACAGAAAAAAAAAAAGCCACTCATGTCACCCTGGGGAGAGGGGCTAGTGGTTCCACTATGGTTGTCTCTAAGCCCCTGTGGAGCAGGTGCCTTATCCCTAGGGCTCAGAGCTTGGCCAGAGTCATGACAAGGACAAAGACAACATCTTGCCGACTGATCCCATGTGCCCAACTGCACCTTGCCTGTGTGTAGAGGCCCATAGCTGGAGGAGGAGGAGAAGCACTTCCCAGCCCTGGCAAAAGTTTGGCTGGCAGGGCGGCAGAGCCCAGAGCCTAACAACAGCACTCTGTAGCAGCCTGGCCCCAGGCCAGGCTGCCTCATTCCCTGGAGCTGACCTCATGCTTCTGAAGAGCTCAAGCTGCCAACGGTCTGTGCACAGCCTCTCACTAGTCAGTTCTACTGCCAGCAAAGGAAATGGCCGGGCTGGGGGCCTGCGGAGAGGTGGGAATGCAGAACTCAAGGAGTCCTCTAACTTGTCTCCCTGCCCGCCAGAGGCTTCCGCCCAGCCTGCCAGGCACACTCCAGAAGAAAGCCCACTAGAGGCCCATGTCATTTGTTTTCCTTTCTCCGGTGGCCCAGGGGAACCTGTGCAAATACTTCATTCTCTTCCTGTTTCCATCCCAAACTCCTAGAAGGTGGACAGAAGACAGCCAGACTTCATGGGAGGCTCTAGGAACATCTCTGAAGGCAGCTCTGTGGCCTCAAGGCTGAGACCTGTGCTTAGTGACAAAAGTAACTATATTTAACCCAGAGCTGGCACAGCTGCCCATTCTGCCCTTTCCACGCTCACTAATGGCAACCACGAGGATACTGCAGCCCAGCAAGAGCCTCCATGCACTTTAACACTACTTCCAGCCTTTTCTGTCCAACACCTACTTCGCACTTGATATAGGGCAACACGAGCAGCGGCTGGATCCCAAGATAGACTTGTTGCTGGGCACCGATGGCTCACGCCTGTACTCCTAACTACGCAGAAGGCTG
This sequence comes from Perognathus longimembris pacificus, assembly GCF_023159225.1. Lineage (NCBI taxonomy): Eukaryota > Metazoa > Chordata > Mammalia > Rodentia > Heteromyidae > Perognathus > Perognathus longimembris. The sequence continues at coordinate 9,562,871 of NC_063162.1, read as the reverse complement.
AGATCTGAGGACTGTGGAAGCCAGCCCAGGCAGGAAAGTCCATGAGACGCACATCCTCCAATTAACCACCAAAAGCCAGAAGCGGAGCTGTGGCTCAAGTGGTAGAGCAGCAGCCTTGAGAGAAAAAGCTAATGGACAGAGACCAGGCCCTGAACTGAAGCCCAATACTAGTGTCGGTGTGTGCCTTTGTGCATGTATACGCACATACACAAACGTGCACATGAAAGAAAGTAAAAACAAAAAGAAGACACTCTTGTTCCTTCCACATCTTCCAGAGTATCTCTGTACTATCACCACCACTCACTCTCTCGGCTGCAGGTCCCAGTCAAGTGTTACTAAACTTGTTCATTGTCCTCAATCAACCACAAGGGCTTAAGAACCTTGAGGGGGCAGGAGAGGAGGCCAAAGTTTATTTTTCTTCCGCCCTCTGGTGGGACCTGGAAAGGGGGTGGGGGTGTGCGGTACAGACACAGCAGCTGACAGCTTTAAACTTGCCTTGCTGAGTTCTTTCTTAGAACAGCGGCTCCCCTCTTCAGAGCTTGAAACGTCTGCATACCTTGAACGTCTGTGAGCTGCAGGGCTGTGTGTAGAAAGTGGAATTTTCCATTTATAGAATAATAATCTTCATACCACTCTGGGGGCCAGCGTTCTCATGTAAGAGCTCAAGTTCAGTGTCAGCAAACCTGCCAGGCTTCCGCGGGAAGCCCCACGGCACTCGGGCTCTTTTTATTTATTTTTGGTGGGAGAGTGGGGGAAAATAAGAGCCAACACAAACTTGAAAAGGAAACTGCCTTGAAAAGTGCAGAATATGATGGGCCTGGTTTCAGGTCTTCTATCAATCACTGGGTGTTAGGAGGTGAGAAAGCAACTGAAATAATGATCTTCAAGCTTTAAGATGACAGGTGGTCAGGTGGTCAGAACAGGTGTCCCTGCGCTGCCGTCCAGTCCTTGCCTGTGCCTGCCAACAGGCTCTCAATGGCTCCTTGCAGACAGGGGCCCAAGCCTAGAGCACATAATTTATCAGTTCAGGCTGGAATTTCCCACCAGGGTGCTGAGAAAGCCACCCAGTCAGGACTGATGAGGCCAAATCCTAATTATGACAATCACACAGTAACTATGCAATGTTCTTGTCTCTAAGTCTCATTTTCTCTTGTCTCTGGGCTGAAGATCTCAAAGACTCCTTCTACAAGAAACTTGATTCACCCACTCATCCATTCTAACATTAGCGGTCTCCCCTACTGGGTACAGATAGACCCAAGTGGGTCCTAATGAGAGCTACCAGCACCAAGCACCCCACCTTTTTGTTTCAATGGACCTAAGTGAAGAAGGAAAGCCTATTCCTGTGGCTTTGCCAAGCCATCAGAGCCTATTTTCTTGTCTCCAACACAAAAGAACCCTCAGCACCTAAAATCTTTCCTACTTTTGATTTAAAAAGGAAAAGAAAAATGCCTCCCTTTTCTGGGAAGGGCAAGACCACCTTCCTCACCAGAAATCATCTAACTTTTATTTTCCATTGTTTTTTTTTTACAGAGGAAAAGAAGTATGTTGTTTTAAATTATTAAATTATGACATGGATTTCCCAATGTGCTAGGCACATTTCTGTACAATATCAAAGCTTGGGAGGTTAAGACAGAAGTCAAGTCCAGCCTGGGCTCCACAGCGAGACTTAGTCTGAAACAAACAAAGGTTGGATAGGTTTTGTCCTTCAAATTGCACATGCACCCTAGATTTCCATCCCCCCACCCCCCGTGTGAGGAGGGGTTTTAGATACACACAGCCCACTGTTGTCCTAGGTCTGTGGTTCAGAGGGAAGAGTTTCTGGCCCAGGCCCCCACTCTCATCTAATTCAGCAGCTAAAGGCCCCGGTCTCTGAACACCTGTCGGAACGCTGCTGTTCTGCATTCCTCTGCTACTTAACACAGCAAACTCCTAGCTCCCCGAGCCTCGGAGATTCGTGGGAGGATTTCACCCAGCAGAAAGCACTCCAGAGAGGTGTGCAAACGGAAATTACTGGGTCTCTGGGTAGCTCTGATTTAAGATCCGGGGATCGCGCCCAGTGCTGCCTCCAGCAGTTTTGCTTGCCGATGCTGACCAGTAGGAAGGGGGTGGGGGGTGGGCGGGAAGGAGGCCTCGCGGGCTGAGTCCGGGGAAGTAATGCATCCCCGGGTCGCCATCCCCATCCAGTCCTCGGCAAGCCTCGCCTGCCCGTCAGGCAGAAGGCGCCCCAGGCCTGATCACCTGTTCCAAAAACCCAGGGTCCGGAGCGGGGACGCTGGCTGACACCAGCCTCGGCTCCCGCCGGCTCCGGCCCCTCTCCCTGACTCTCCACTCCCCGCCCGCCCCCCAGCTGCGCGCGCCGCGCACGCCCCCTCCCCGGCTTCCACCAATCAGCGTCCGGAGCGGCGCCCGCGGTGCCAGGGCTCTGATCCGCAGCCAGTTAGCGCCGCGGCCCCGAGGCGGCGCCGCGCCCGCCCCTTCGCAGGATGAAAGGCGCCCCGCAGCTGGCGAGGCCGGCGCCGAGCCCGGGGCCCGGGAGGCGCGCGGGCCGGAGCGGAGCGCGAACACCGCCCGCCCGACCCCGGTGCGACCGCCGGCGCTCCGCCTCCGTCCGGGGCGCAGGCGAGGTAGCCGGAGCTGGGGAGCGCAGGGGGCAGGGCCGCGGCGGCGAGGAGGGGTTTGGGGAGGAGCGGATCCGATAAAAGGCAAGCGAAGCGGCCCCACCCCGCGGCAGGCGGGCCGGCCGGCGGACAGGCTCCGCGCGCGTTCCGTCCGTCCGTCCGTCCGTCCGTCCCGCGCCGGCGGCGGGGAGGCGGCGCGCGGCCCGCGGCCCGCCCATGGAGGCTTTCCCCTGGGCGCCCCGCTCGCCCCGCCGCGGCCGCGCCCCCACGCCCATGGCGCTCGTGCCCAGCGCCCGCTACGTGAGCGCCCAGGGCCCGGCGCACCCGCAGCCCTTCAGCTCGTGGAACGACTACCTGGGGCTCGCCACGCTCATCACCAAGGCTGTGGACGGCGAGCCGCGCTTCGGCTGCGCCCGCGGCGGGGACGGCGTTGGCGGCGGCGTTGGCGGCGGCGTTGGCGGCGGCTCCCCGCCCTCCTCTCCCTCGTCGTCCTGCTGCTCCCCTCACGCGGGGACGGGGCCCGGGGCGCTGGGCCCGACGCTGGGGTCGCCTGACTACGACGACGACGAGGAGGACGACGACGACGACAGCGACGACCCGGGGTCCCGGAGCCGCTACTTGGAGCTGCGCGCTCTGGAGCTGTGCGCGGGCCCCGCCGAGGCCGGGCTGCTGGAGGAGCGCTTCGCCGAGCTGAGCCCGTTCGCGGGTCGCGCCGCCGCGGTGCTGCTGGGCTGCGCGCCCGCCGTCCCCGCCCCGGCCGAGGGGGCGCCGCGCGAGGAGCGGGCTCCGGCGTGGGCGGCGGCGGCGGCGGCGGAGCCTCGCGGCGGGCACGCGGCCCCCGGGGCGGCCGCCGCCCGGCTGCTCAAGCCCGAGCTGCAGGTGTGCGTGTTCTGCCGGAACAACAAGGAGGCGGTGGCGCTGTACACCACCCACATCCTCAAGGGCCCCGACGGGCGAGTGCTGTGCCCGGTGCTGCGCCGCTACACGTGTCCCCTGTGCGGCGCCAGCGGCGACAACGCGCACACCATCAAGTACTGCCCGCTCTCCAAAGTGCCGCCGCCGCCGCCCGCCGCCCGCCTGCCGCCGCGCAGCGCCCGGGACAGCCTGCCCGGCAAGAAGCTGCGCTGAGGGCCGCCGCTGCGCGGGGGAGCCGGGCTCCGCTCCGCCCGGGCCACCGGGGCAGGGCCGGGGCGCCGCCGCGGGAGCGCGATCCGGCGGCGCTGGGAAGGGGGCCGCGGCGGGCGGGCGGGCGGGCGGGCGAAGCCGGCCGCGGCGGGGACTGGACGCTGGCATCCCGGGTCGTCTCTGCAGTTGGCCGTTTGCGCGCATGCAGAGCGGCCAGGCCGCGTGTGTTGCACTCGGTGAAATACGGCCACGAAGAGGCATCTCGGATCCACTGCCCCGCGTCCACCTATTGTAGGTGCGCGTCCGTCTGACATCGTCTCTAATCTTGGATGTTTTCGTTTTATGAATGGAGACACTTTACTAGGCCTAGAATATTTTTTTAGCCTTTGAACTGAGCCTTAAGCTGTGGATTTTATGGAATGTTGGCAAGATGACATTGTTTGATGCAATTAATATTTTAGTTTTTGTCCCTAGTTGGTTATTCCAGGTGAGGCAAGCCCCTGGTAGCTTCAGTTCTGAAAAGTGGAGGTTTAGTACCCCATCCAGTATTAATTGGGGAGGGTTCCCTCCTTGTGGCTTGTTTGTTCTAGCTGGAGGTTAAATGCACAATCTGTAGCAGGTAGAATACAGCTCCTCCTTTTATGTACCAGATCTTTCATTATTGGACTAGCAACTTCCTAAAACTTGTGCCAAGTCATAATCATAGTGTGTATATACACTTGGATATGGTGCTGTTTAAAGGACTTGTGTATTTATACAGTAATAGTATATGAATTCATCTTATCTATGGCTCCTACTTGGCATTTTCTCCATGCACCCCCCCCCTCCCATTCCAACTCTGTGAATGTGTCTGTTAAGATCAAAGAAGAGAAAATTGAAGTGTTCACTGACTGCTCAGTTTCAGGGTTCCTAAGTGATGGAGGAAAGCTCAAAGCTGTTGCTTCTCCGACTTTAAAATACAAGTTGGGAAGCTAATGTAATATAACCTGAGCTCAGGAAGGTTCCCTCTGGGCTGTCTGGCTTCTGGCATCCAGGGAGTATACCAGGATAAGCCCTAATTAAAGGAATTGTTGGGGGTGGGGGTTTGGACAAGAAACATGGCCTCCCTGGTATTCTCATTCCTACTGGAGAGACCCTTATGTGCAGAGGCTCCTAACAAAACTTTGAACATTTGTTTTTAAATCCAACATGTTGTGTGCCACACACTTGTAGCTTCAGGCTATAAGACGTACAAGGCAAAGATGGAAAGTGAGCTAAGAGGAACACATCAGAAATGCACAAACCACTATCTGGGAACACCAGCAAGAGATTTAGTCTTAAACCTGTGAAGATTTCAGTTTTAGGGTACTTCCACAAACTACTGACTTGATGTGAAACAGAATGCAGACTGGGGTAGAAATACTGGGTAGCTTGAGAGCGGTTTGGGCCAGAAGGAGGTGGACCAAATGCCAGAGCAATGGTGAAATACTTTTCTCAGCATGGGAAACGTCCATCCCTGCTAATTTTGTCTGGCCTTAGCTCAAGCTTAATAAAATTATGTAATTTTTCTTTTTTTCTCTTTTTGCTGAATATACTACTCTAGTTCTTTGGGGGGGGGGGTGTGAATTTTTCGTGTCAATGTGAATTCCCATTACCTCCCACTAGTCTACCTTTTGAAGTCACTATGAACCAGCACTCGGCAGGACAAAGGACTAACAGGCGGCACATCAATTCAGCTACTTTGGAAGTTTTAAAGACTTAATTTTTATAGACTTTGTAAGGTCTCCAGCTTGTGGCTGTAGCGGCCACAGTACTGGAGTGCCTAATGATATAAGAGGATGTGTCTAATGGCTATTTGCTATCCTGGTATTACTATTTTACCTGAACTGGAAAGGCTGACTGGTTTCTATGAAGTCCTGGAGTCAGCTGGAACATGAGCTATTACACCAAAATGCTATTTTAAAAGTACCCCATCATCACTTTGCACCATGTCAGATTTGCCTCAATTTTCCCAACACTGTAATACTTGGGATTTATTATATGAGCTTGTTACTGTAATAGTTTAAGAGTAAACTTCATTTATTTAAAAGTAATGTTACTGAAGATGTGGCTCATGGGGTAGAATGTCAGTATTAGGTTAAAAAGTCAATGAGTGAGGTCCTCCTGAGTTCAAGCCCGGGTACTGGCACAAAAGAAGCAGGGGCTGGGAATGCAGCTTAGTAGTAGAGTGTTTGCCTAGCATGCATGAAGCCCTAGGTTCGATTCCACAGTACCACATGAAGTGGAAGTGGTGCCAGGGCTCAAGTGGTACAGGCACATACCTGTAATTCTAACTATGAAGGTGGCTGAGAAATGAGGACCGCTGTTCAAAAGCTAGTCCTTGAGACTCTTACCTCCACCAAAAGCCAGTTGTGGCCCCAGTGGTAAAGCCCTAGCCTTGAGTACAAAAGCTCAGGGACAAAGCTCAGGCCCATAGTTCAAATCACAGGACCGGCAAAGTAATAATCACCATGGTTGTCATCTTTGGAACTCAATCTAAACCTAATGTTTCTTGATTGTTTACAGTAGAAAAATCCAGTTTAAAAAGTGATCAAATTTTGAGAGAATATGCTGTATTTGGCAAAAAAAAAAAAAAAAAAAAATGGTGTGTGAATCCCCAAAAGAGCTTTCACCAGGGACAGAGGCGCAGGTTGCCTTAACCTGCTCTTTTCTGCTCATACTTATTTATCTACCATTTGTCATTGCTTTTTGCCTAACACATATTAAACTGGGACCATACACTATTAATCCGTATCTCTAATTTATATATACTTTGTGGCATAGTCCTGACTTCCTAGTAATTTGGTAAAGAATTATTTCTTCCTATGGTCTTGTAGTTTTATATATAGACAGTGGCATTGTTTTGAGGTATGGTCTTGTTCAGTAATCCACCTGAGCCGTAACTTGCAATCTTCCTGCCTTGTCCTTTAAGGTGTGCTGATCACAGCCATTTACTACCATGCCAATCACCAATTTGTTCTTGACTACTAACATCTCACATTGCTAACCACTCTTAGAAACCAGTGGGTATGGTCTTCTTTTGGGAGACAAATGATGACTCTACCTTCATACTTTTCTGTATCTAACAGCAGTGTTCTGGTTTAAAACTCATGAAGCCACTGAGAACATGGAGACCACTTGGCAGATCTATGGGCAGGTTGGCTGTTCAAGATTTCCTGATACACCTGTTAATAAACATAGGGATAGGGCTGGGGATATGGCCTAGTGGCAAGAGCGCTTGCCTCGTGTACTTGAAGCCCTGGGTTCAATTCCCCAGCACCACATACACAGAAAATGGCCAGAAGTGGCACTGTGACTCAAGTGGCAGAGTGCTAGCCTTGAACAAAAAGAAGCCAGGGACAGTGCTCAGGCCCTGAGTCCAAGGCCCAGGACTAGCAAAAAAATAAAATAAACATAGGGATAACGAGACAGGGTTGGGTCACAAAGCAAACAGCCTGACACTATTCTGCCCTTACTGTATTCTGACTCAGGACAAAACTAGGGTAAAAGGAGCAGGATACAACAAAGACTTGTAGTAGTACAGAAAAGGTAGGTTTACAGAAATAGTGCCTCGAAATCTATTATACATGTTTATGATTTAAATGAATTGCCCTGATAACGTTGCCATCTTTAAGTTCAGAAAGCAAAGTCCTCCCCCACAAAAGGCTTATTTTTATTAAGACTTTTATATGAGAGCTAGAGGCTTTGGCTCGGTGGTAAAGTGCCTGTCAAAGTACAGGCCCCAAGTTCAAATTGCAGCTCCATCAAAAAAAAAAAAAACAACAAAAAACAACCTCAACTGTTAACATACTGAAATGTCAGATATCATCAGGAAGTCTTTCACATGATTTCTATAGTTGGTAGTATCAAAAGATGATTCTGATGGTTAACAGCCAGCCTATAACCCTAGCTACTCGGGATGCTGGTACAAAGCCTTATCTTCAACTGATCATCAAAATAAGCCAGAGGTGGAGCTGTGGCTTAAATGGTAGAGGGCAAAAAGCTTAGCTTAGTTAGGACAGTGCCCAAGCCCTGAGATTCAAGTTCCAGGACCAAGCAACACCACCCCTCCCCTGAAAAAAATAGAAGCCTCTAACAAAACAAATAGCATCCACACTCCCTCCTTCTGGCCTTTTAGCTGTACCAACAGCAATTCTTATCACTACTCCCTAAATTTTTAATGCCCATAGACACTAACATTCCTTTATTTCTAACTTCAAAAAAATCCAAAGGTGATACTTTAGACAGACCACATACACACTGTATAATCCTAGCTACTCAGGAGTCTGAGATCCGAGGATCAAGGGACTCATATCTCCAACTAAATACCAAGAAGCCACAAGTGGAGCTGTGTGTGGCTCTAATGGTAGAACACTAAAAGAGCTCAGGGACAGTACCCAAGCACTGGGTTCAAGCCCCAGGACTAACATTTAAAAACAAAAAAGCTGGGGCTGGGGATATGGCCTAGTGGCAAGAGAGCTTGCCTCGTAGACATGAGGCCCTGGGTTCAATTCCCCAGCACCACATATACAGGAAACGACCAGAAGTGGCGCTGTGGCTCAAGTGGTAGAGTGCTAGCCTTGAGCAAAAGGAAGCCAGGGACAGTGCCCAGGCCCTGAGTCCAAGGCCCAGGACTGGCAAAAAATAAATAAAATAAAAAATTTTAAAATAACATTAAAAAAAAAAAGCTAAATAAGGAGCTTCACTTACAGATGAAATAACCTAGTTGTATTTCTAGTTGCTTTCTGTGTTGTATTTAAACCATTTCTTGGTACCTAAAACAGGTTACATTCATAAACCAACACTAAAACAAATTCTGTTAAGTATTTTATTTATCATTGAAGAAAAAAAAAAAAACACAGCAGCAAGTTCTGTGTTGGCTTCAATAAGACCAAATAGTTAATCTTTAACATCACTACTGCACTCCAAAATTGAAGGCAACACAGTCATTACTACAAATTACTTGTTGACTCTATCCTGAAGAGAAAGAAAATTAGGAAACAGAATTTTAAACAATTCCTCCAAACCACACATTTATAAATATTGTCATATTTTAAATGCTTAAAAGGCGTGAATTCTCCATTAATGGAAAAGCAGTTTGCTATTGGCAACAGAAAAAAAAAAAACAACCTCAGCAACAATTCAGCAAATGTTATAGAACTTAAAAGCCATACTACACTGGATTCCCACCAAGCAGCAGCACGTCACGCCATGACAATGACAACTGCATACCTCATACTCACCTCCTCAATCAAAGCTACAGAAAATCGTACTGTAGCCATGCATGTTTACTGCATTTCTCTGATCCTAAAAACAAACAGTACCTCAAATGCCTAGAAGTACATGTTACAACCAGTAATGGTGTGACAAGTTCCAGATCCACTGGCTTAAAGGGTTTCCAAATACATCTTATCAGAACCTTACCTTATCCCAAATTAATACCAGATATTTCAAAATCAAAAGAAAAAAATCAATTGTATACCAAGATAACAGGTATTACTCAATACCTGAAGGGTTCACATTTTTTATTTTTTTAGTTTTTTTCTTTTTTGTAAACAAATGATTGATGAAATAATGCAACACCTTAAATTCCAGAAAATGGCATGGTTTCCCAACCCTCTGTGGATACGGTGCATGATCAATCTGTTATATAGGGTTAATACAAGTTCATGCTTTTTTGTGTTATGGTGAGACAACATTAAAGAATCCAATTTAGACTGGTTGAAGCACAAGTATAATAATTCTTGAATGTGGTTAAACCTATGTAAAACACAAGTTTGAATCCATCATCTTGAGACTTAACGTCGTACTGTGGTCCATCCATCTTCATCAGTCTCATTTTTAGTACGACGAAGAGACTCCTTATCTTTCTCAGCTCTCCATGAGGCCTTTTCTTTGTCACCTTCCCTTTCACGATCTCGGTCTCTTTCTCGATCTCTTGAGAGAGCAGGGGGAGGAACACGACGGGGTGGATCTCGCTCTTCTCCCCGGTCATCTTTCCTGTCATCAGAACGTCTCCAGGAGCTTACTACAAAAGACAAATTAAAATAATAATAATAATAATAAGAGAAAAAGCAAGAGATTATGGGGGGGGGGGAGACTGCACAGGCAAAATGACTGAGGGCTGGGGCTTATATATGGTAGAGCACTTGCTTACATAAAAGGAGAACCTAGGTTCAATCCCCAGCACTACATAAAAACAAGAGTCCAGTACAAGTGGCTCACACCTGTAATCTCAAGAAGCTGAGATCTGAGGATCAAGGTAAATAAATAAAGGGGGTGAAAATTAAGAGGAAAAAAAATTAAGTGTTATGTTACTCTACATCCTATTGTTTTAAACACAAACTGAGGCAAAGAAATGCTTCTGCCTGAAATTACTCAGAAATCCTGTGTTGAAGACTAATACAGGATCACTCTAATAAAAACTCCACATTTTTATTTTGATATTTACAATAAAAGCTTTAAAATACCAAACTTACCAACCTAAACAGAAAATAAGCAGAAATCATTGGCCAAAGAAATGTGCTAATAAATTTTCAACACAAGATAACAAAAATATGGCTGAATAGAAATTTTAGGGATTTTTGTAGCTACTAAGGACGCTGAAATCTGAGGATCACATTTCAAAGCCAATCTGGGCAGGAAAGAAATTCTGAGACTCTCAGTTCCAATTAACCATTAAGAAGCTAGAAGTGGAGCTGTGGTTCAAACAGTAGTAACAGCCTTGAGTGAGAAAAGCTAAGGGGCATCTCTGAGGTCCTGAGTTCAAGCCACACTACTGGTGTGTGTACATGAAAGCACACATGCACACGAACACACATATACACAACCAGCATTTGGGGCCTTATTAAAATTTTAACAGCAAATTAGTCATAAAATATTCAAGTTCAGCCAGGAGCTGGTGGCTTGCACTGCAATCCTACTTATGCAGGAGACTATGATCTGATAATCGCAGTTCAAAACCAGCCTAGGCAGGAAGTCTGTGACACTCTTATCTCCACTAAACTACCAAAAAAAGCTGAAAGCAGAGCTATGGCTTAAGTGGTGGCCTTGAGCAAAAGAAACAGGGACAGCACCCAGGCTCAGCATAAATAAAGTTTTAAACTATGCTAACAACCTTATTCTTTTGTACAGACAAAATTTTAGAACATATGAAACTTATAAGGGCTTGGCTCAATTCGCAAGAGCACTTGACAAGCAAGTTCAAGGCTGAGTTCAAACCTCAAATGCTACCCAAAAACATATATACAAAAAACAAAAATGTTGTGTAAACAAGCACTGCCTACTGAAGTTTCAACTACTCCAATTTTAGAGAACAGCCATGTTTATCCACTAGAACATAACTTGTAAATAACTGATTATTCATTTTCATTAAACTTCATAAATGTATGTTAAGAAATGAGCTCAGTACACAATCTGATCATGAAGTTCTAAGTGGAATAAATACCAACTGTTTAGTTTTGAGTTCACAGAAATCTAGAAGTTCATTAAACCCTCCTCACAGTTTTCCATCCACCAGCAGCTGTAATGACCAACCATAGACCATACCTTCTTCTCGTTCTGATCGCAGGGGTGGTCCTCTCCGCTCTCGGTCATCTCTTAGCTCTCGTCTTTCTCTTAGATCACGCCTGTCATCTCTCTCACGTCGACGGTCATCCCTATCCCTATCATCACGGCGACTTGAGTCTCTCCAGCTTGAAGACTCCTCAGCTGGTCCTCTTCTCCAGCCACCTTCATCCCTGTAACCATCAAAAGGAAAAAAAGTTGCTTATGTGGTATTACTGGTCTAACTTTCCCTCAATCACATATATTTAGGCATAGAGAACAAGCAAAAATATATGAAAGATATACTTTCTCCCACACAGTAGCCACTACACACGTGGCTACATAAATTCAACTTAAAGTCAGGGCAGCTAAGCAGCACTACCTACATCCCAAGCACTCAATAACCACACGTGGCTGTTGATTGACAAGGTGGTTAATATAAATACAGAACTTTTCATCCTTGTAGAAAATTACACTGAGAAGTGCTCTCAAAATTTACCAGCATGGACTACTTTGGTAGAGGAAAGAAGCTAGAACTTACTATTTATTTTCTAGGAAGGAAAGAGGAAAGGGCAGACTGGGCAATGGTAGGCTCACACCTGTTATCCTAGCTACTTTGGGAGAGATAGCATGAACAAAAACTTTTGAGATTCTCCAATTTAATGAATAGCTGGGCATCATCCCAGCTACAGTAGAGCAAGCCGAGGTGCTGGAGGTTCTCATCTGTAGCCCATGCAGGGAAGTCCATGAGACTCTTATCTCCAATTAATCACCAGAAAACTTAAAGTGGCACTGTGGCTCAAGTGGCAGAGCCCAAGACCAAGCAAAAAACACCAGAGCTTTTAAAAGGGCTATAGATGTGGCTTAAGCAGTGCCACACTGACTTTCCCAGACAGTAAGAAGCCCTGAGTTCAAGTCCCAGTACCATCCCCTCACACACACACACACACACACACACACACACACACACACACACACACACACACACACACACACTTCTGTAAGTAAGAACATCCAACAACCTGGGGGGTGGTCTTCTGAAGCGATCCTCACGATCCCCATCTCTCTCTCTCTCCCTTTCTCGCTCAGGGTCCTTGTCATTCTCCTCTCGATCTTGATTGTCTCTGTCCCTTTCCTTGTCTCTATCCCATTCACGTTCTTCTGATGGTCTTGATTCCCGAGGTGGACCCCAACTCTCTTCTCTGGCTTTTTCTTTCTCTCTCCATCCACCTGTATTTTTTAAAGAAGGATTTATTTTCCCCTCAGGACAGACGAATTTTCAGGGTAGGGGTGGAATCCACAGTTTTCAGTGTACTAGGCAAACACTACCACTGAGCCACACCTCAAGCACTCACGAGAAATCTCGTTAGCAGTGAACAATTAATATTCATTAGCATTCTGAACACTCAGATATTTCAATTTCCTTTTTAAAAGAAATAAACGTAAAAGTTATGCAAATAACTGCACAAACTACCTATTATTAATAGTTCCTCTAATATCCATCTCTATAGATAACAATAGTCTGAATTAAATGTCTCATAAAACTTAAGGTTACTGTTGAATTTTTCCTACTATGCACTGATTTCAGGTACAAAACCTATTCTGTTCTAATTGCAAGCAGAGTTTATTTAAGCAAAAAACACTAGTTTTTTGAGTTAAAGGTCCTAACTATAGATTTACTTATACCCTGTAAAATTTTCAGAGCCTTCATCATCGAACATCGAAGACTTTTTTCTTTCCTATTCCTGTCCAAACCCTCCCCTCCCCCTGCACCTATTCATGAATCAAGCATAAATGCTTAGATCCTGCCCAGTGTCTCACAAGTAGCTTTATGTCTGAACCTATGTATGTTATATAAAGCACAAAGATCCCAAAGTAAGCAAATATTTCAGTGGAAGCATATTATAGTTGCAAGGCTAACAAATACTATTGTTAACATTGATGTTAACATGTACCAAAGCATTAACCTAAACCCTCTGCTTAAATTAACTTTTTCACCATAGCTGAGTCATCTTCACTATTGGCAGATTTTTGACCTTGTAGCAATTTACAGTCACTGAGAGGAGCAAAGTATTTGAGTCGCCTGACACAGGATACCACCTGTCAGTCTGATCACTCTGCCTTCTAGCTGCAGCTCTTACTATATAAAGCATCCTTTTCAGAGCCTGCCTATTTAGTGCCATGCTACTCACATCTTCATGATTTTTGCTGCTGAATTTGCTGTTCAAAAATGACCTGAGTATATAGTACTTAGGTGTTATTTTTGTCCTAAGAAGAAACGTTGATAATATGTCTTAAGAAAATAAATGTGCTTAACAGAAAATTTTTCAGGCATGAGTTAAATAGTAATTTAGCATGAGTTCAATGTAATGAGTCAGAATTGCTTTTAAGTAGTAACCTAAAAGTTATATACTGACTAGCTAACAAAACAATGTGACCAGTCTCCAAGGAACTTGAATTTAGGATTCTTCTACATTCAGGGCAACATTATAAAGCCTAATTGCCATGATTTACTGAAAACCTACTATACCGTTTAACCATTTTACATACAGCCCAAAATTACACAGCTGGACAATGGAATACAATGAGACCAGAAGAGACAACAGGCCTACCATAAAAACCATTCAGAGTAAAATCACAGAAGCTTCTGCCTCTTGCAAAAAGAGTGGGAAGAGAATTGGTAAAAACCAGACACAAGAGTTTGAAAGGATGGAGACTCAGACTCAAGCATGACCACAGGAAAGATGAAACTGGATGGGTATAAGGGTCATTAATACAGCAAAATGGCCCACACCTGTAATCCTAACTACTCAGGAGGCTGGGATCGTGGTTCGAAGCCATCCCAGGTAGAAAAGGCTGTGAGGCTCTTATCACCAATAAACTACTCAGAAAAAGGGGCACTGTGGTTCAAATGGCAGAGCACTAGCCTTAAGCACAAAGAGGCTCCGAGACAGCACCCAGCCTTGAGTGAAAAAAGCCAAGCAAGAACATCAGGCCAAAGCTCAAAGACAAACAGTGCAGGTTTGGTGCAGGTTCTCTCTGATAAGCAGAAGTTGACCTAAAATGTCCTGGGATATGACAAAATTGGACAGGATTGTAGATACTCACACATAGTGAAAGCAAAAGAAAATGCACTCAGGAGAAAATCACAAAGGTGCAGTGCCTACATGCATCTTCATATTTATATAAAATAATATACATACTGAAACAACGCCAAGATATGGACCAAATGACTTTTTTTTTTTAAATGATTCTGTCTTCTTTACCATCTTATGTGTGGTTTATTGGAAGTGAATCTTTGGGAGGGTGGGTAAGAACACACAATTCAAGGGGAAAAGGACAAAAAAGTACAGCAGTGGAGCTTACAGGGCACTGATGAAATGAACTATACTACTCGTGAGTGTAGATGGGAGGGAAGGACTGAGACAAAATGAAACGACACTTTATGAAAGGAAACGCACTCATTACCTGACTCATGTAATCCCTCTGTACACCATTACTGTAATAACAATTAAAAAAGAAAAAAGAGCACCAGGCTAGAGATCAAACCCCAGTACTTGTACGAAATAAAGCACAAGAATATCATTACAGGGACTGGGAATATGGCCTAGTGATAAAGTGCTCGCCTAGTATATACATGAAGCCCTGGGTTCGATTCCTCAGCACCACATATATAGAAAAAGCCGGAAGTGGTGCTGTGGCTCAAGTGGTAAGAGTGCTAGCCTAGAGCAAAAAAGAAGCCAGGGATAGTGCTCAGGCCCTGCGTTCAAGCCCCAGGACTGGCAAAAAACAAAACAAAAAGAACGTCATTACAGAAGAGGCGGCTGTTTAGTGGTCTTATGAGTATGCTATAGCAAAGGGACACTTATGACAGGAAAGTCATTGCATGTGCTTATCTGTCTTTTCACTTTCTACATGTGAACACACCAAGATTCCATAAAGCATCAGTCTTTTGAATATCAGAATTTTACCTGGTTTAACAAATGGTCTCCAGGGACCAGGTCTTGAGTCATCACCACGTCTGGGGATGCGATCATCATCCATGTTTCTCCAAGGACCCCTGTCATCATCTGTACGTCTGGAAATTCTATCATCATCAGCATTCCTCCATGGTCCTCGGTCATCATCCAATCCTCTCCTGGGACCTCGGTCATCATCCAATCCTCTTCTGGGACCTCGGTCATCATCCAAGCCTCTCCGGGGACCTCGGTCATCATCAGCACTACGCCAGGATGATCGCTCATCATCAGCACCTCCTCGCCTTGGCCCTCGGTCCTCATCCAGGCCCCGTCTTGGTCCTCTGTCCTCATCAGCTGCTCGCCAGCTTCCTCTGTCATCATCTAGTCCTCGTCTAGGTGGCCTGTCATCATCCCCATGCCTCCAGCTTCCCCTGTCATCATCACCAATTCTTCTTGGAGGCCTGTCATCATCCGTGTTACGCCAGGAAGGACGGTCATCATCTGCCCCACGTCGAGAGAAACGGTCTTCATCGGGACCACGTCTAGGGCCTCTGTCGTCATCCAGGCCACGCCGGGGTATACGATCTTCATCTGGCCTGAGAGAAGATTCTCTCTCTTCATCATCTCCCAGACGCCTTGGTCGATCTTCATCTCTTCTATGAGGCCTCTCTTCATCCCGCCCTTCTCCACGTCTCCAATCCCTATAGAGCAACAGGCCATACTTTAAGACCAAATTTTTGGTAGGAAGAAAATGGATTCTTTGAATAATTATGTTCGATTTCACTCACTTTAAAAAAAATCACTTATTTTAATCCTGGTCCTTTAAAAAATGTTTTCCTGCAAGGCACCAATGGCTCATGCCTGTAATCTTAGCTACACAGGGGCTGAGATCTAAGGATCGATCATGTTTGATGCCAGCATGAGCAGGAAAGTCCATGACACTCTTACTTCCAATTAACTACTAGAAGACTGGAGTGGTGCTGCGGCTCAAAGTGGTCGAGTGCTAGCCTTGAGTGAAAATGGTCAAGGACAGCACGTAGGCCTTAAGTTTAAGCCCCATGACTAACTGAAGGGGGAAAAAAAGTTTTCCTAATAAAATGTAGCACAATATTCAGTGGCTTACACCAATACACAGACCACCACACCAAGCAGATAACATCTTACAATGGGTCATATTCACTTTCCTAGAAGCACCTTGGCAACTTCTAAATATTTGACAATACGCTTTCTAAACTTAATTTCTGGTTCAGGAATTAGAGCCTTGATTTTTGTCTACCATTTGTAGTTTAAATTTAAAGGGAAAAAACAATGCCATAGAACTATTAATACTTAGTCCTTAAACTCAATACTCAACTCAGGTTAGGGAATTAAGAAATCTGAAGTGCTTATTTCTCAAAATGTTTCTAAGTCCATCATCACAGTAATGCTTAACTATAAAACAGTTTAGTAATAAAAACACAATGGTCCATAAGTCTCTCATCCCAACAAAATAAGACAGATTTTTAAAATCAGGACTAAGGGCACTCTTTCGTAAGTCCACTTACTTCTCTGGTGGGCCTCTCCTCCATTCAGAGTCAGCTTCAGGTGCTTTTCTCCATGTGCTTTCAGAGTCTCTATCGCCCCAACGAGAGTCCTACAATGGGAACAAGAAGCAACACCGTGACAACTATAATGGAACAGCCACACAAACATTTTCATTCTTGGTCGTTGTGTGTGGGGGTGCATACCTATAATCCCCCAGCTACTCTGATGGTGGAGGTAGAAGAATTGAGAGGGGCGAAAAAAGGGAAAACAAATGTCCCTAATTAGGAAGTTACTCTACACTCACAAACTGAAAATATAAAGCTGATACAAGTAGATACAACTTTGATCATGAACACAATCATGTTCTATGAATGGCATCTACAAAATGTAACACATCTGTGATCCTACCTACTCAGTAAGCTGAGATCTGAGGATCTTAGTTCAAAGGCAGAAGTCCCTAAGACCAACTCCAGTTAACCAGCAAAATGTCAGAATGGAGGAATGGTTTAAGAGACAGAGTACCAGCTCGTGAGCAAGAAAAATGAAACAAAAATCCCTATGTAACCTAAAGCCAATTTCAGGAAGGTAGTTCATCAAATATAGGGATAGCATGGGGATGGGGGTGGAAAACTACATAAAAGACACTACAAAGCTGAGGTGATCTATGACCTTAAATATTTCAGGAATAAAAAGGACGACCTTCAGTCAGGAGTTGGCTCACACCTGTAATTCTAGCTACTGAGGAGGCTCAGATCTGAGGATTGTGGTTCAAAACCAGCCCAGGCAGAAAAGTCATGAGACTCTCATCTCCAATTAACCACTCGAAAATTGGAAGTGGCGCTGTGGCTCAAGTGGTAGAGTGCTGGGCCTTGAACTATTAGGCCCAGGGTTCGAGCCCCATGACAGACAAAAAAAAACAAACAAAAAACAAAAAACCTTCATCCTCAAAACTTTTATTTTATAGGCTGGAATCTAGCTAAATAGTAAGGAAGATATAAGCATGCCTGAAGTCCTAGATTCAAACTCTAACACCTACTCATACCCCACAGAAGATTTTTCAAGTATCCTAACAATGATGGTCTCCAACAGTAGTCAAAGACAAGGGTGGCCAGATAGTAAATTAGTTCCCCTGCCATCTTAACTGATTCTGGGCTATGTCTTAAAATGAAAGGAGACTTCCTCAAACTGATATTGTGGGAGAAAATACAGTCAATGTAAGCTATAAACATTATATGATGTTGAGAACAATCCTAGCTTCCAAACTTCTACTTTAAACTAAATAGGAGTACACACTGAAGCATAGAGCTAACAGAACTTTTAAAAGATTTTTTTAGCATAGCTATTAAAACCATTAAAACAAAAGGAATTAACTGACAAAACCTGCTTAAAGTCAGTAGTTAAATAGCAAATTGGTCCTGTTGTATATGCTCTAAACTGGAAGCTCAGAGAACCTGCTACAAAAAACAACTAGAGTAACACATAGAGGATTTTGTTAAAGACAAGACTAGACAAAATGGGGAAAAGTCATGAAAGTTTTATCTTTTCTAAACAGGAAACTAAATCCTCTTGATTAAAGGGCGAAAAGAAATGGGGAGACCCTCACACAAAACCAGGTATGGTGGCAAAAACCTGTAACCCCATCACTTGAGAGGCTCAAAGCAAGACTTTAAGTTGGCATATATAAAACTGTCTCAATATAAAGCAGTCTCTGAAATTTTCAAATTCCTTTTACCATAAAAATGGGAATTCTGTTTTTAAAGGAAGAGGTACGGGTATACAGCTCAGTGATAAAGCATATGATTACCAAGTACCCAGGATTCTCAGCATCCCAAGTGGAAAAAGTTTACAAGAAATTAAACAGTATCTAGAAAAGTTACAAGACAAAAGCTGGTATCAGGAACTCTCCCCCTCCCCTCTGACTCTGTATTAAAAGAAGGAAAGCTCTTCACATTCCTGAAATGACGTTTCAGCATGTCAAAACAATGAACCATTGTTCAATGTAATAAAGACAAAATCTCTTGATACACAAAGACTCTTAAATCCAGTCTTTGAAAAGGTAGACCAGATCAAACCAAAAACGTACATATTTGAGGCAATATTTGTTTATATGGCTATCAAACTTAGTATTAAAGGAGACCTAAGTAGAGAAAGAACATATGTATAAAGAGGCAGAGGATTCTACTCGTGTGTGTGTGTCTCTGTCTCTCTCTCTCTCCCCCCCCCCCCTCTCTCCCCCTGTGCTTGAACTCAGGGGCTTGGGCACTGTCCCTGAGCTTCTTTTGCTCAAGGCTAGTTACTCTACCACCTAAGCCATGCTCTACTTGCAGTTTGGGGGTAGTTTATTCAGACTTTCCTGCCGAGGCTGGCTTCAAACTGTGATACTTAGGTCTCAGCCCCAAGTAGCTAAGATTCAAACCTGAGTATACCGTGAAGATTATCAGACAGATTTGGGAAGAAAGTAGTAGAAATATCAAAGTTTTTAAATAAAAAGCACCAAAACAAGTGTTAGAAATTAAACCAATCAGGGGCTGGGAATGTGGCTTACTGGTAAGAGTGCTTGCCTAGCATGATGCCCTGGGTTTGATTCTTCAGTACTATATAAACAGAAAAGGCTGCAAGGGGCACTGTGGCTCAAGAGGTAGAATGCTAGCCTTAAGCATAAATAAGCTCAGGGACAGTGACCAGGCCCTGAATTCAAGCCCTAGGACTGGCAAAAAAAAAAAGAAAAAGAAAGAAGGAAAAAGAGAGAAAAAAAGTTACCACGCTAAACAAAAAACTCAAGTAAAAGACAAATTTTAAAATCCAAAGGGTAACAAGCATGACTATACAACAAAAACACAAGACGAAATGAGCCGAAGGGTAGACAGATCTAAAACGGTACTAGAGGTACCACACAGCCAGTTTCTTCACTTTCCTCAGAAGATCAAGTTCCCATAAATTGACAAGATGCAGACTCCTAAACCCTGACCCTGGCCAGGCACCAGTAGCTCATAGCTATAATCCAAACTACTCAAGGAGCTGAGTTCTGAGGATCACAGTTCGAAGCTCGCCCAGACAGGAAAATCTGGGAGACTCCAGTAACAATTAAAAGCCGAAGTAGAGCTGTGCTCAAGGAACAGAGCTAAGCCTTGAAAAAAGGTGGTCACGGATAGAACCCTGAGTTCAAGAGCCAGGACCAGCACTAAAACAAAAGAGCCTGACCATGCTTTTCAAGTCAAAAAAGAAAATGTACTAAATTTTTTTTTAAAAAATAGGGGCTGGGAATATGGCCTAATAGTTAAAGTGCTTGTCTCGTATACATGAAGCCCTGGGTTCGATTCCTCAGCACCACATAAATAGAAATGGCTGGAAGTGGCGCCAGGGCTCAAGTGGTACAGTGCTAGCCTTGAGCAAAAAGAATCCAGGGACAGTGCTCAGGCCCTGAGTTTAAGGCCCAGGACTGACAAAACAAAAAAATAGCTACCACTCAGGCCACATTATGGGCAACAAGAAAATAGGAAATTAAAACAATAAAAGTACACTGTCTGCATACATGCTAAAGCTTATATGGCAAATAAAAATAGACATAAAGCAAGTAGTACAGGCCTCGCCAGATAAAAACAACAGAGGATGGCATGCCAAGAAATTCTTGAGCAACCCTTCCTGCAAAAATTAGGCAAATGTTTATTGAGTGGCAAAGACACAACCCTCAAGCAAAAGAACACAGTCAGAATAAGCAGAAAATTAGCTCAGAATAGCTGGAGTGCATGGCTTGAGAAGGAACTGGTGGCCAATGGGTTAACCATGAAAAGGCTCTGAACAATAACTAAAGCAGGTGTTGCCTTAGGTTCTCAGTAATGGGTACCAATAAAGATGAAAGACTGGACATTCTCCATTAAAAAAAACTCAAGGGGGGGGGGGGGGCTGGGAATATGGCCTAGTGGTAGAGTGCTTGCCTCCCATACATGAAGCCCTGGGTTTGATTCCTTAGCACCACATATATAGAAAAGGCCAGATGGGGCGCTGTAGCTCAAGTGAGAGAGTGCTAGCCTAAAGCAAAAAGAAGTCAGGGACAGTGCTTAGGCTGAGTTCAAGCCCCAGGACTGGGCAAAACAAAACAACAACAAAAAATTAAAAACCACCAACAGATCTGAAGGAAGGTCTAGACTTGTAAGGCTCAAAAAGAAAAAACTAAATTAAGGTAATAATGTGTGGGAGTAGAATCAAAGTTCAGTAATCAATTGGGCAATAAGCAACACCAATTAGGAAAGGGAATTCCAGAGTCAGATTTGTTGTTTTTTTTTTTTTTTTTGGCCAGTCCTGGGGCTTAAACTCATGGCCTGGGCACTGTCCCTGAGCTTCTTTTGCTCAACACTAGCACTCTACCACTTGAGCCCCACCCAGCGCCACTTCCAACCTTTTCTGTGGTACTGAGGGATGGAACCCAAGGCTTCATTCATGCTTGCTAGGCAAGCACTCTACCACTAAGCCACATTCCCCACCCACAAGTCAGTTTTATACACAGGCACTTGGAACACTTTGTGAACCATCCAGGAATCAGATTAAAATACAGACTGTGAATCAGGAAGTCTACAGATGCTTAAGACTGAGCTGTAATAAGCTCTCAGATCATGCCTACACTGCTGCTTCAAACATACCTTTAAGTGCCCATGTTAGACAACTCAGTTACCGTGTAAGAAAATTTTCTGGTAAGCATCTATCTCATAAAATAAACTTAGCAATTTCTATATTTACCTTCCTAGAAAGTGGGTCATCACCCAGTCTTCTCTCTTCTTCTCTTCGCCGTTCTCTTTCCTCAATTTCCAACTCCCTCTGGCGTTTTTTCCTTTCTACTTCTTCTAGTTTCTTGACTCGTTCTTGGTACTCTCGAAGCTCTTCCTCTCGTTTTGCCCGTTCAGCACGTTCTCTCTCTTCTCGCTCTATGTAATTGAAGTGGATCACTGAGTGAGTCCCGTAATGCTAGGCCTGCACTTTCCTAATGCAGGAAGCACTAGATAAGTAAATCTAAGCCGGGCTGGGCGCCATGGTTCGAACCTGTAATCCTAGCTACTAAGGAGACTGAGATCTGAGAATCATAGTTCAAAGCCTGCCCGGGCAGGAAAGTCTGTGACTTAGCTTACCTCCAATCAACCACCAGAAATTCAGAAGTGGCACTGTGGTTCCAAGTGATAGAGCGCTAGCCTTGAGACTGAAGAGTTCAAGGACAGCGCCCAGGACAAGAGATCAAGTCCCATGACCAACAACAAAAAAAGTAAATCTAACAACTTTAAAATAAGTACTAGGGGCTGGGAATATGGCCTAGTGGTAAAGTGCTCGCCTCATATGCGTGAAGCCCTGGGTTCGATTCCTCAGCACCACATATATAGAAAAACGCCAGAGGTGGCGCTGTGGCTCAAGTGGTAGAGTGCTAGCCTTGGGCAAAGAGAAGCCAGGGACAGTGCTCAGGCCCTGAGTTCAAGCTCCAGGACTGGCAAAAAATAAAATAGGCACTAATCAATTCAATCACAGAACATAGTCGAGAAAACAAGTATTATGCCATTCAACATTGAGTTTTGTAATTGCTTAAAATGAGGCTAGAATCCCCACTCCAGTGCTGTGCATCAAGGATTTCAGACACGGTACCGTGTGTTTTTCAATGTTAATACTTATGTGATAAAGATGGAGGGAAAGGAGGTTTTTAAAAGATTAAATGTGGGCTGGGGATATGGCCTAGTGGCAAGAGTGCTTGCCTCGTATACATGAGGCCCTGGGTTCAATTCCCCAGCACCACATATACAGAAAATGGACAGAAGTGGCGCTGTGGCTCAAGTGGCAGAGTGCTAGCCTTGAGCGGGAAGAAGCCAGGGACAGTGCTCAGGCCCAGAGTCCAAGCCCCGGGACTGGCAAAAAAAAAAAAAAAAGATTAAATGTATGATGGCCACTTGGTGAGAGAGCATGTTCCCATGTAAGGAGGTTATCTAAGATTGTAACATCAATCCTGTCTCACCAATACCTTTTAGCATTTGTTCCTCTGCCCTCCTCTGTTCCTCCTCTTCCTTTTCTCTGTAGTAAGTTATTCTGCGTTCTTCTTTACGTTCCCTCTTCCGTTCTTCCAAGCGATTATGCCTTTCTTCTGCTAATCGCTCTTCAAACTGTTTAAGTTTTTCCTGAGATTGAAGAGTTACAAGAACATCAATTTCTTTCAAAAGATAAAAGGTAAGACTACAAAAGACCTGAGGTTCCTTGGAACCAAAAAAAGTAGCCATCAAATATAAACAATTTCCAAATGACTCAGGTTTCAACACTATAATCTTTTCTCTAATATAACTGACAATACAAATTCAGTGCATCTTGACTTTGTCTGAAAAACCAAAACAACAAAAGGGCTAGAGGTGTGGCTCAGGTGGTGGAGCATATAGGCCTAGGAAGTCTGGGCCTAAGTTCAAATCCTAATGGGGGGATGGGGGAAGAGAGAACGCAATGGCAACTTTTGAAAAATATGTCAGAAGACTTTAAATTTTTTTGTTGTTTATAAAGTACTTCTTTTAACAAGTTCTATAAGGCAGGCGCCAGTGGCTTATACCTGCAATCCTAGCAACTGGGGAGGCTAAGATCTAAGGATCCCAGGTTGAAGCCTGCCCAAGCAGGAAAAGTCTATGAGACTTGCACCTCCAATTAATCATAGAAAAAGCAGGAAGTGGCACTGTGGCTCATGTGGCAGAACGCTAGCCTTGAATTAAAGGAGTTCAGGGAGAGAGCCAAGGCCTGGGTTAAAGCTCTAAGACCAGCCCCCCCCCCCCCCCAGTTCTATTACAATATTCTTGGGCTGTGTGCCAGCAGCTCATGTCTATAATCCCAGTTCTAATGTTCAAAGCTAGCCCAGGCAGGAAAGCCTGTGGACTCATTTCTAATAAACTAAATGAACAGAAAAAAAAATCTAAGGAGCTAGAAGTGGAGCGATGGCACAAGGGAAGAGTGCTAGCCTTAAGCAAAAGAGCTCAGGGATAGCACTAAGGCCTTGAGTTCAAGTCCCAGAGCTAGGGGGAAAAAAAAGCCAATCATTAAAGAGGGCACCAGTGGCTCATGCCACATCCAAGTCTGTAGGATTCTTTCGCCAATTAACCAGCAAAAAGTCAGATGAGGAGCGATCTGTAGCTCAAGTGGCAAAGTAGTAGCCTTGAGCACAAACGTTCAGGAACAGTGCCCAAGCCTTAAGTTCAAGCCCCACATCTGGCACAAAAACAAGAACAACAAAAAACATACGCCTGGAGGCCCCAAAGTGGTGGCAGATACCTGTAATCCTAGTTACTCAGGAAGCTGAGTAGTGGGGCCTGAGGTGTGACTGAGAAGTAGGGTACCAGTCAAGAGCAAAAAATGAGCCAAATGAAAACTCAAAGCTCTGACAGTTTAAGCCTCAGTATCGGTAACAAGAAAAAGAAAAGGGGGCTGGGAATATGGCCTAGTGGCACGAGTGCTTGCCTCCTACACATGAAGCCCTGGGTTCGATTCCCCAGCACCACATATATGGAAAACGGCCAGAAGGGGCGCTGTGGCTCAGGAGGCAGAGTGCTAGCCTTGAGCGGGAAGAAGCCAGGGACAGTGCTTAGGCCCTGAGTCCAAGGCCCAGGACTGGCCAAAAAAAAAGAAAAGGGGAAAAGGGATGTAACTGGAGTTGTCATGCTAACTCAAAGACAGTAGGGATCAGTTTGTAAAGATCTTTTTAACACTAAAAAGTTCACAAGCTTTTCTCAAAACATTTAAGTTCACCTCATAAACAGACTGTCGGGCAGCTTTGAGTCGCGTTACAAACAAATCTCTGTCTTCCAACATTCGTGACATCCGATTCTTATGTTCAAGAGCCTTTTCTCTTTCTAGCTGCATAGTAGTAATCTGCAAGTATATATTATAAGGTTAAACTTCAAAGCATTTCATACAGATTACTAACTTTCCCCAAGCATAGTACTGACAGATATTATTGAAAAAAAAAATTAGGTCACTGTTTAATAATCCCTTTCACCTTGTTTAAATGGGCCATGCCAGCCTAGAGATGGTGACTAACACCTGTAACCCCTCTATCTACACAGGAGGCTAAGATCTGAGATTCAAAGCTAGCTCAAGATTCTAATCTCCAGTTAACTACCAAAAAGCCCAAAATGAACGTGTGGGCAGAATTCAAGCCTGCAGTCAAAAAAGCTAAGGGACAGCACCCAAACCTTGAGCTTAAGCCTCGGGACAGGCACATGAAAAACCTAAAGGCCATGCCAACAGGCAGCAATCATCAAGCAGTTCTGAGGCTAGTTTTATTTATACTTTCTAACTTTTTGAAAAGGACACATTGTAACATAAATGGTAAATAAAATAAATGCCACATGTACTAAGCATAGTAGACACATATTGTCCCCAAAGAATTGAAGGTAAAGGCAGGACAATCCAAGTATTTCCAGGACCCTAGGTGAAAACTCATTTCACACTGTCCCAAGTATACTTCTTGGTAAACAGTGCTTTTATTTCTAAGTATTTTTATCTTAAATGAGTATTATCACCAAAAGTACACCCTGTCCTTTAAAATTTCGAAGAACTGAAAATACAAAGTTCATGATCACTAGAGGGCAGCTATCAGGTTAGATGGCACCATATGCTATACATGTCCCATGCTCTAGCTTTTTTTTTTTACTACTACATGTTTAACTACTGTAAGAATTTGCAAACTCTGCTTTTATATTGTAAGGTTTTACTACTACATGTTTAACTACTATAAGAATTTGCAAACTCTGCTTTTATATTGTAAGGTAAGTATAATGTAGACCAACAAAAGTACAAAAAAGCACTTTAGTTACAAAAGACCAGAATGTGTGTGATTTAACTGAAAAAACTGTCCAGAATAGTAAATCTAGAAATAAAACAGATTGGTGGCCCCGTAAAGGCAATGGAGTGACTGCTAATGGAAACAATGTCTCTTCTGGGAATATGTTCTAAAATTTGTTTGTGTTAATGGCTGCATAATTATGTAAAGAAACTACAAACTACCAGGAAGCTGAGATCTTAGAATCATGGTTCAAACCTAGCCTGGGCAGAGAAGTCCCCATGAGACTCATTTCCAATTAACCACTCCAAAACTGGAAAGAGCACTGTGGCTCAAGTGTTAAAAGTGTGGGCTGGGAATATGGCCTAGTGGCAAGAGTGCTTGCCTCGTATGCATGAAGCCCTGGGTTCGATTCCCCAGCACCATATATATAAAAAATGGCCAGAAGTGGCGCTGTGGCTCAAGTGGCAGAGTGCTGGCCTTGAGCAAAAAGAAGCCAGGGACAGTGCTCAGGCCCTGAGTCCAAGGCCAGGACTGGCAAAAAAAAAAAAAAAAAAAAAAATCAAAATCAAGTGTTAAGAGTGGCAGCTTTGAGGGGCTGGGGATATGGCCTAGTGGCAAGAGTGCCTGCCTCGGATACACGAGGCCCTAGGTTCGATTCCCCAGCACCACATATACAGAAAACGGCCAGAAGTGGCGCTGTGGCTCAAGTGGTAGAGTGCTAGCCTTGAGCGGGAAGAAGCCAGGGACAGTGCTCAGGCCCTGAGTCCAAGGCCCAGGACTGGCCAAAAAAATAAAAATAAAAAATAAAAAAAAAGAGTGGCAGCTTTGAGCACAAAGAGGCTCAGGGACAGCACTTAGACCCACAACCAAAACCCAAAAACAAAAAAGAAGCGACAAACCCCACAGAAGTTATATTGTTAAAACTAGGATATGACAAACTGTACAAGAATCTAAATACTCACATTCAATGAGACCAAAGGAGGAATTTTAGGAGAGAATTATAAAGGTGCATGTCTAAGTGCATCTTTGTGTTTATATAAAATAATACACAGGCTGAGAAAGTGCCTTAGTGGTAGGTAGCGAGTGCTTGCCTGGCATGCATGAAGCCCTGGGTTTGATTCCTCAGTGTCACATAAACAGAAAAAGCAGGAAGTGGCACTGTGGCTCAAGTGGTAGAGTACTAGCCTTGAGCAAAAGAGGCTCAGGGAAAGTGCTCCTGAGTCCATGGCCCCAGGATTGGCAATGAATGAATGAATCAAATCAA
This sequence comes from Perognathus longimembris pacificus, assembly GCF_023159225.1. NCBI lineage: Eukaryota > Metazoa > Chordata > Mammalia > Rodentia > Heteromyidae > Perognathus > Perognathus longimembris. The sequence continues at coordinate 9,536,033 of NC_063162.1, read as the reverse complement.
ATACTGAAATGAACTCCTAATACATGGAAACAATTTTTTTTCTTCTTCTGATTGGTGTGTATCCTTTACCTTATATACAGTGTATTCACGTGTGTATCTGGGGTGGAAACCACATAGAAGAAAAGGGCGGTGGAGCACACTGGACATTGATCAAAGGGAACTATACAATTCATGGGAAGAGAGGGGAGGGAGGGAATAGGAGAGAATGGGAGAACAGATAATACTGTAGGAAAGGAAAACCTGACTCATATAAACATAACCCCTCTGTACATCACCGCTATAATAATATATAAAATTTTTAAAAGATACAAACTATCCATACTTTCAAGAGTTTAGTTATTTTATTTTAAATAGTATATTTAATTTTCTAAGAACATTTTTAATCTTTTCAACTGATATGTTTTATGTAAGTATTAAACCATTATTTCTAGCAAAAGAATATAAAATCATTTGAAACTCTGGCCCTATTATCTGCATAAGGTTGAAAATATTGCAATTAAATGAGAAGACTTAACTCTTTCTTCTTCTTGTTGTTCCCACAGATCCATGTCTTTAATCCTCTGTTCCTCATAAGCACTCTTTATCAAAGGAATTTCTTCCAAACGTTTAGCTCTTTCAAAATAGTCAATCTGAATAACATGAAAATAAATGCAGTTATTTCAAGTATCTCTAGGGCTGGGAATATGGCTTAGTGGTACAGTGCTTGCCTAGCATGCATGAAGGCCTGGGTTCAATTCCTCCAGCACCACATAAACAGAAAAAGCCAGAAGTGGCACTGTGACTCAAGTGGTAGAGTGCAAAAAGAAGCCAGAGACAGTGCTCAAGTCCTGAGTCCATGCCCTAGAAATAGCAAAAAATAAAATAAAAAAGTAATCTGTTAACTTATGTTAGAAGTTTACTAATCCAGGCTGGGATGTAGCTCAGTGGCAAAGTGCTTGCCTAGCAAGTGCAACATCCTGAGTTCAATCCCCACTACCAAAAAAAAAAGAAAAGAAAAACGAAAAAGTTTACTGATCCTTCCTGGGTCAGAGTGGCTCCAGTCTGTAACCCTAGCTACTTACAAGGCCAAAGTATAGAGGATTAGAAATCTTCATTAGACTCTATCTAAAATTACCAACAAAAAAGCAGGGCAGAGGCACAGCTCATTCGGTAGAACCCCAGCAAAACAAGTGTTACCAATTGTCCTTTTACCTTCTTTTCCTGATTTTTTAGCCGTTCTTGAAGTTCCTTCTTTTCTTTTTCTAATTGCTCAACCTGTTTAGCCATGATAAAATCAGGATCCAATTCTTCAAGGTCCTGAAAGGCAATACATATGCACCAGTTAAAAATACTTCTCACGGGGCTGGGAATATGTCCTAGTGGCAAGAGTGCTTGCCTCACACACATGAAGCCCTAGGTTCGATTCCTCAGCACCACATATATAGAAAAGGCCAGAAGTGGCGCTGTGACTCAAGTGGCAGAGTGCCACAAAAAGAAGCCAGGGACAGTGCTCAGGCCCTGAGTTCAAGCCCCAGGACTAGCAAAAAAAAAAAACCCAATACTTCTCACTCGTCTAGTTTATATTAATTCTACCCCAGTGGTAGACACTGTGGCTCAGAGTAGTGCAGTGCAGTACTATCTCTGTCTAGGTTCTTGCTGAGTTCAAACCCTCATACAGTTAAAAAAAAAAAATCAATTAAAACCAAATGCTTACTCAGTCCCTGAGCCAGCTGTAACAAAATGCATAAAGTGATCCAAAACAAAGGGTAAAAGACTACGTTTCTAATACTACAGAAATCTTTAAAATCAAGTTCTTAATTTATGTCACATACTTCAATGTCAATATCTTTGAACGCTTTGGCACCCAGCTCTGTCTTCTTGATCTGCTCCAAACGCTCTCGAACAGTTTTCTTTTTGATTTGTTCATGTTCCTGTAAGATTCGTTCCTTCTCTCTCTCCTTTGCCTCCTGCCGAAGCCTCTCTTCTTCAGCCTTCCGTACTTTCTGGAGTTCAGCTTCCCTCTGTTCGAGTTCTTCTTTCTCACGCTGAATATTCAGACTCTCAAGTCTTTCTTTTCTTTCCTCAATTGTCTGTCGGCGAGCCAAGATACGCTGATGCTCTTTTCTTGAATTCTTAAGGTATGCAGTAACTGCCAACTGATGTTGTTCTTCTTTCTCTTGCTTCAAAAACAAATTCATTTTTAAAACTGATTAAGAGCAAGATAGACTAGGATATTACAGACCAATAATCTTGATGCACTGCCCTTCTATGTATTTTTTAAGCTACTATTTGGTTACATCGCCAAATGCTATGGCACTAATTCTATTCAGTTTTTGAGTAACAATGACACACATGATGAAATATATTTGTAAATAAATCTTTCTTGGCAACAAATATACCTTATATGCTTGCTCAAGCCAAGAAATACTAAAGAGGTCACAAACTGAAGCAGGAATGAAAAGTCCAATCATTGTGCCCCATTTGCGGGGGTGGGGGTCAGAGTGTACAGTGTTATTTTATAATACAATCCATTTTTATCACGTGTAGTATAGTATTTTATGTCATGGAAGGCAACTCAACGATTTGTATATCTAATCATTTGTATGTCTAATAAAAATATTTGATAAAAACAAACCTAGTCCAGGAGCATGGCCCATACCTATAGTAAGTACCTCAGCACTTGGGAGATGGAGGCTGAACTTGAGTTCAACGTCACTGTGCAAACGAGACTCTTATCTTTCCCTCCCCCCTAAAATGAATAGAGATATGTGAATATAAATCATTTCCCCCTAAAAACACTTACCAGTATATGAGCTGGCTTGATGACTTCAAGTGCTTTTGCAAGCACTGACGACATAGCTGTGAGCTGATTTCTTATCTGTTCTGAAGGCATGCTCTGCAGATGCGGACCAATTGGTGCATCCTCTCGAGTAGCATAATTTAAATCAGATCCAAAACTCAGAGTCCGAGAAGTGTGGTCAATACGAACCTGTGAAAATTGAGTGTGTATATTGTAAGTTGAAGGTAGAGATTGGGAAGAGGGTAAATGGGGGTGAATGAAGGAGTGACACTGATGAAGAACCACACTGTATTCATACCTGACTTATGGAACTGTAACCTCTTTATGCAACTACTAAATTATAAAAAAAAAATGTAAATCCAATTAAGCAGATTTAAAATTAACTGAAATTTAAAAATTTTTTTTTAAATATTGTAAATCTATAAAATTGCTCTGTAGAGCTTTAAAAAGTTGCTACTGTACCAAAGCTGAAAAACAAAAAACATGCCCTCTCTAGTCCTCAATGGGATTCTGACTACATCATTGTTCCCTTACAGCACATACCTGGAGGTCACAGTGCCTGGCTGCATCTACAATAGCCCGTTCCAGTTGGAAAGCATCAACAAAAGGAACCAGAGAAGTCAAACGAGAAAACTCAATGCTCTGATAAATCTGTGCCACCTGTATAAAAGACACAGTGTTAATAGTAACAATAGCTATCGCTTATCCAGTATTTTTAGTTGCAATTTCTTGACAGAATAGGAAGTAGAAATTATGACTACTGTTAGGGAGGTATGACCTGAAGCTCACTATTCAGTCAACCAAAGCCCACTACTCATTCAGTTGACATTGCTAGAATTTGAATCCCATACCATCTTCCTATTCTATGAACCATCACATCATAGATTTCCTCAAACATACACGCTTTTGAAACTCTAGTTTCATGAAACAAAAAACTCAATTGTCACATATTTCTAAAGACCTTTTAGTTACCTAATAAATTGAAGTATGTTTTGTCTGAAGGTGACTGGCAGAATTACTATGTATAGTGAGTCTGCTAATTAACCATCAACTATTTGTATAGCACATGAGAAATAACACTGCTCACATACAAGAAAGCAGGTCAATGAAATGTGCCAATTCCTAAATATATAAATCTCTTCCCCAAATGAAAAAACAAAAGCATTTAAAGCTTTCTTTAATGTAACAAACTTAGAGAAACTTTTAAAAAGTGTAACATTCAAATTAACAGAAGGGGAGAAAAAGGCCATCTCATTCACTATTGGGGTTAGTTTACTGAGTCTTCCAGAGGAGTTAATTAAGGCTTTTATGGTGTGAGCTATGATTCTAATTCCACTTCTTATGTCTATCTGAATGCAAAAATATACTTTTAAGATGCTCAATTCTTCAATATTTTCTTTTTCTGCCAGTCCTGGGGTTTGAACTCATGGCCTGAGCACTGTCCTTGGCTTCTTTTGGTTCAAGGCTAGCACACTGCCAACTTGAGCCACAGTTCCACTTCTGGCCTTTTCTATATATGTGCTGCTGAAGAATCGAAACTAGGGCTCCATGTATACGAAGCAAGGACTCTTGCCACTAGGCCATATTCTCAATTCAGTATTTTCTAAAAGGAAAAAAATGATCTGCACAAAGATAGTATAGAGCTAAAATTAGAAAAGTAGTAGTTAAGTAAATGAATCCTTGTAAAAGGGTTAAGCAACTAATTCAAAATGACAGACTAGTTCATGTACAAAAAGAATTTAGGAAGACTTTCAAGCCCTAGGGAGGTTTAAATTTTCCCAGTTCTATTTTTCTGTGATCAAAATAAAGAGTAATAAAGGAAATTAATTAGCTTGTCCTCTAAAAAAGGTTTTTACCTGCTGCAGAAGGCGAAGTATGGTGTTGTTTTGTAGTTGTGGGACATACTGCTGTAATTCTGGTTCCTTTTCAGGTTGTTCCCTAACCCAATTAAGAACCTACAAAGTTATTAAAATGAGAATTAGACTTTAATATGTAAACACTGAATTTGATCTGCTATACAAAACCATACAATTGCATAGCACAAAACCTATGAAGTTATTAACACATGTCTGAAGGTGACTGACAGCAATGGCTAAATTAGTCATGCTGCTAATTTACCTCCAAAGGTTTGTTTAGCACATCAGAAATATCTTTCTTCCCAATATCAAGAAAAAAAGACAATGAAATGTGCACTGATCAAAGATTCTGGACAGTACTTTTTTTTAACAAGGGTAACTACAATCCCAAACTGCAATGTCAGCTATACAGTAACATAACCAAAACTTCAAAGACAAAAGCTCACCTTTGTGACTCTCTCACAAAGTTTTAGAGGGTTGAATTCTACTTCCAGCCAGTTGTAAAGGTCCTTTACTTCTGGAACAACATACTGTAGTACATTGAACCTGACCTGCAGTTAGTAGAGTGAAATGTTTAATTGTTGAGGGAAGTTTTCCAACTGAGGTTGAACTTGAAATTTGGAAAATAATTTCATGACTATCTATCCCACAACCTCATTTAAATTAACCAAAAATACATTCCCAAACTGTACATGGAGGGGTTTTCTGGCCCACAGTTTGCATCTACCAAAAACAAAAAGACCTAAGAAGTAAAAACTCTTAAGAGCTAACATAGTAAGTTATTTGCAAATCAACTACTACAGTCAAATAATTTATTACCAATAACAAAAATAAACATAAGCTTGCCAGTTATTTTATGCAAATATCCTGAGTAGTTAGGATGACAGGAGTGAGACTCTTGCCAGGGAGGCAACATTATTATTAAGCTTAAACTAGAAAATCTTAACATGTCCCATCAACAGGAACGTGCTGTTTCTATAACAGTTGGTCTTCTGTGTTTTCAGGTACCATATCTGCAATCAACCATAGTTAGAAAATATTTAAAAGAGAAATACATAACTGTACTAAACATGTAAACCTTTGTCATGCTCAATCATACTAACCATATCATTTATAAGGCCAATTCGCGTTGGTGGTGCTTGAAGACCTAGCAGTGTAGCAAGGCGACGCTGTTTCTCAACTATAATGCCATCCATATCCAGAAGTCGAGCAATATCAGTTCGTTCAGGAGTAATAGGGATAGAAAGAGTAGCCAAAAGGACTCTGGTAGACATTCTGTGGTGAATAAAGTTATGAGCCTATTAAGTTTGCAACTGTTGCCTGATAAGCAAAACACTTCCCTTTCATTGTACATGCACTAAGCCAGTGCCAAGATTATGTACCTCCCACCATAGTAAACTAATATTCATTCGTAAACAGAAAAGGACCGGGGCTGGGAAAATGGCCTAGTGGTAGTGCTTGCCTTGCATGCATGAAGCTCTCTCTGGGTTGGATTCCTCAGCACCACATGAACAGAAAAAGCCGGAAATGGTGCTGTGGCTCAAGTGGTAGTGTTAGCCTTGAGCAAAAAGAAGCCAGGGACAGTGAGTCCAAGCCCCAGGACTGGCAAGAAGGACCTTATTTAAATTTATCCTAACTTCATTCATTTGCCATTATTTTCTGGCTAAATAGCAGAAAAGACATAGTTCCTTTAAAAAAAAATAAGAACATTTAATAAACTAAGGAAATAAATGGTACTGTGGGTAATAAAATTATAAGGGCTGTTTAGTGAACATGATTATCATAGTTTGATGGAGGTGAGTCAAAACTGAAATTTCTGAAAATATGAGGGTCAAGTTGAATTCAGGGCTCTGTAGATCATTAAGGATAGTGGGCTCTGAAGCCCTAGAGTTAAGTAGTTAGATCCCTGCTTCACTATTCTTAAGTCTGTGGCCTTTAGCAAGATAATAACACACATAAGGGTAAATAACCTTATGTTCATTACTATCACAATATTCACTGAAGGGATAATACACATTTGTTAAAGGAATATAATTTTTTAAGTTTTTCCTTGTATCCACAAATGTGAACTATATCACAGGAAGTAACAATATATCACCTAGAGTATCAAAGTCACTAGCAAAACACTAATGATTCATTTAGTTCCACATACTGCTTATTTATCTAGAAGGAAAGCAACCTGATGTGCACAATTCTAGTCCAAGAGTATGTAAACGGCCCGAAATCCAACTAAATGTATTCTTTAAAAGAAATGGGGGAGCTGGAAATATGGCCTAGTGGTAAAATGCTAACCTCTTATACATGAAGCCCTGGGTTTGATTCCTCAGCACCACATATATAGAAAAAGCCAGAAGTGGCACTGTGGCTCAAGAGGTAGAGTACTAGCCTTGAGCAAGAAGAAGCCAGGGACAGTGCTCAGGCCCTGAGTCCACGACCCAGGACTGGCAACAAAAACAAAACAAATACAACAAAAAAGAAATGGGGGACTGAAGGCTTGGCTCAAATGCCAGAACAGCTGCCTAATAGTAAGCATGAAGCTCCAAGTTCAATTCCCAATGCTATTAAAAAAAAACAAAAAGTTACTGACAGGCTGAGGATCAGCAAGAGTGTGTACCTAGCTTGTACAAGGCCTGGGATTCAATTCCTAGCTATACACAAGGGGTGGAGAGGTAGAAAGAAACTGACCAAAGACATAAGCAAGCAAACAAATAGGCTACTTATGCTGTTTTTGCTTTTTAATAGTCTCTGGGTTATTGGGTTACAGACCTTTACATCTTTATTTTTGTATTCATGTTATTTTGGGGTACATATCTCCCAAAGACAGATTGTGTACTATTCACAATGGCGCCACTTAAAATGTTTGGCTTGGGGGCTGGGAATATGGCCTAGTGGCAAGTGTTTGCCTCATATACATGAAGCCCTAGGTTCAATTCCTCAGCACCACATATATAGAAAATTGATAGAAGTGGCGCTGTGGCTCAAGTGGCAGAGTGCTAGCCTTGAACAAAAAGAAGCCAGGGACAGACAGTGTTCAGGCCCTGAGTTTAAGCCCCAGGACTGGCAAAAAAAAAAAAAAAAAAGTTTAGCTTTATCATAGTAAAAGTACTACACAGTCAGTAGAAACTATACTTTGAATTTTTATCTTTTCCTAGACTAGCAAAACTGATGTTTGCTTGTAAAATGGCAGAAGCAGTATGCCAGTTCTAGCTAGCTATGGAGTCACAAGTGTAGCCAGGAGACAACAGCATATTAGGTTGATTTAAATTATAATGTTCAGTAGGTCTGTTGGATTAAATGCATTTTTCCTTTCCAGTATTTCCAATTTACATTGAGTTTACTGGGCTACAGCCGCATGGCAAATCAAGGAGCATGTATGTACACAATACAATTAATAGTTTAATACCAAGAAAAAATGATTTAATGGAATTATCTTAACTGTCTAATTTGTTCTAAGAACAGAGTATACCTGTATGTGGACAGACTCATTTGGGATTTTGTTAGACAAAAGCTCCTGAAGATGGAGAATATTATCCAAAAACAAGTACAGAGGTATTTTTGGTAGTCACAACTATGGGAAAGTCAAGCAGCAGAATGTCTGCTTAGCAAACCCAAGTCCAAATCTGTATTATACTCCCCCATTCCCCACCTCACACCTAATGAGTTTGATACAAGATACTTAATTTCAACTGTATCCAACCATAACACTCTCTTTCTTACCTCTGCATCTCATCTTGTGTAAGATTCTTTCTCATTTCTCTAGAGAGATGGTAAAGACGATGGAGCGTAGATGCATGAAAAAGAGCATTGCCAGATTTCCAAAACACAGTTGAGACTTTGTTATAGTAATTTGCCATCAACTGAGGTTTAGGTGGCTTTTTAGACAAGGAGAATAACCCATGAATATCTTCCACAGCTTTGAATGCTTCCTAAAAAGTAATAGTATAAATTAGTCACTGCTTCTGAAACGTAAGAATCTCTAGTTCAGATTTTGCTATGAATCCTAACAGTATAAAAGAATAAAAGTAGGCAGGGAATATGGCCTAGTGGTAAAGTGCTCATCTCATATACATGAAGCCCTGGGGTTCGATTCCCCAGCACCACATATAAAGAAAAAAGTCAGAAGTGGCACTGTGGCTTAAGAGCTACAGTGCTAGCCTTGAGCAAAAAGAAGCCAGGGACATGGGCTGAGAATGTGGCCTAGTGGTAGAGTGCTTGTCTAGCATGCATAAAGCCCTGGGTTCAATTTCTCAGCACCACATATACAGAAAACAGCCAGAAGAAGTGCCATGGCTCAAGTGGTAGAATGCTAGCATTGAGCACAAAGAAGCCAGGGACAGTGCTCAGGCCCTGAGTTCAAGCCCAAGGACTGGCCAAAAAAAAAAAGCCAAGGACAATGCTCAGGCCCTGAGTCCCAAACCCCAGGACTGGCAAAAAGAACAAAACAAAACAAAACCTTTATTAAAAGGTTACAAACTCATGTAAAAAAAATCTTTTGGAACCATTATAAACAAGACAAGCATCCTAGCATCACTGGGCTCCACCAAGCATGGCACTACATAAAGTTAAAGCACTACTTTTCCAACCACAGTATTTCTGATCTGTTTCTAGAAAGATGGCTCAAGTTGTAGAATGCCAGTAATTAAATATAAAAGCCACCAGAGAGCTTAAGGCCTGAGTTCAATCTCCAGTACCAGCATAAGCAAATATGCTTGGCCTGAAGATTTCATAATGTGGTACAGATTTCACAGTGATCAGACCAAAATTATCTTCTGTTCCATGAGACCTTTCCTTTTCTGTTGAAACTGATCATAACAAGATGAACATATTAAGAAAGAAAAGCTAATGAGTTCACAACATACCTGCCACAGTTCCATGCTGATGGCACTATCCAGCTGAACAAGCCTTGTTTCCAAATGCATAGACTGGCTCTCTGGATTATTAAGATTGATTGCTGTACTTTGGTTATGGTGGCGCTGAATCTGTGATAAGTGCATTCTCAAATTGTCACATAGCTTACGGAATTCAGCCTTACGAGTATATTGGAGGCAAAATTTGAACGCTGTAAGTATAATTGTCAAATATATTACTAGGTTCTGTCCACTATTAACTCAGTATTTAAATGTTACATTTAAGATTTTTTTAAACAAGATTCACAAAACTCATCATATTCCCAATTACCACTCTAAACCCTAACAAAATGAAAGACGTGATCACTGGTCCTGATCTAAGACCAAAATATGTTTCCAGAGGTCTATAAAGAGGGTATTAATCGAATTTAAACTTGGCAAAGAGGGCTGGGAATGTGGCTTAGTGGTAGAGTGCTTGCCTAGCATGCATAAGAGCCCTGGGTTCGATTCCTCAGCACCACATAAACAGAAAAGGCTGGAAGTGGCACTGTGGCCTCAAGAGGTAGAGTGCTAGCCTTGAGCAAAAAGAAGTCAGGACAGTGCTCAGGCTGAGTTCCAGCCCCAGGACTTGGGGGAAATAATTGGCAAAGATTCACCAGTTTTCAAATCCTAAGAGTAAGAGATTCTAAGCTGAAATATATATCTAATTGAGTATAACATGCTTTCACATTAACAAAAAGAGATAATCAAATTTCAGCATAGATCAACTGCTTGCAAATAGTATTTCTAGCAGACCTAAAACAACGTAATACAATTTTAACTGAATTTAACTGATTCAATGAAGTTACCAAGAAGCCCAAATTTACTTTTAGTAAAAGCTCACATATACTACCCATAAAAATACACACAGAGTGACATTTCCAGTAAAACATTAATAACTGAAGTCACTTAACACTAAAGTGTGGAATGAGGCACGGTGGATCAACACCTATAATCCCAGCACTGGAAAAGCTAAGGAAGATCACAATTTCAAGGATAGCCTGGGCTATGTGAGATCCTGTCTCAAAAAAGGAAATGCCAATCATCAATGAAACAACTACTACATTAAGACAGAACAAAGGGCTGGGGATATGGCCTAGTGGCAAGAGTGCCTGCCTCTAATACATGAAGCCCTGGGTTCGATTCCCCAGCACCACATATATAGCAAAGGTCAGAAGTGGCTCTGTGGCTCAAGTGGCAGGGTACTAGCCTTGAGCAAAAAGAAGCCAGGGACAGTGATCAGGCGGCCCTGAGTGCAAGGCCCAGGACTGGCAAAAAAACAAAAAAAAAAAAAGTAACATTTTCAGCATAGTCATATGCAATAAAATCACTGGATAATAAGATGACTCTCAGTTATCAAGAAAGCCTAAATCTCCCTTCAGTAAGACAGTTTAAGAAAGGAAAAATCGTTGTTGCTGGTATACACCTACAATCCTAACTTCTCAGGAAGCTGACCTGAGGATCATATTTCAAAGCCAGCCCAGGCAGAAAGTCTACTGTAAGACTCTTATCTCCAATTTATCACACCAAATAGCCAAAAGCGGCACTGTGTTTCAAGTAGTAGTCTTGAGCAAAGGGAGCTCAAGGATAGTGCCCAGGCCCAGAATTCAAGCCCCAGGACTGGCAAAAGAAAAAAGAAAGGGGGCTGGGGATATGGCCTAGTGGCAAGAGTGCTTGTCTCGTATACATGAGGCCCTGGGTTCAATTCCCCAACACCACACATACAGAAAATGGCCAGAAGCGTCGCTGTGGCTCAAGTGGCAGAATGCTAGCCTTGAGCAAAAAGAAGCCAGGGACAGTGCTCAGACCCTGAGTGCACGCCCCAGGATTGGCCACAAAAAGAAAACAAATAAACAATACATATGGAACTACTTTAAATAGCAATACCAATTCCTAATTTGGTTATCTACTTAACACTCAAAATACCAATCATATTTCAGTTAAGGGTTAAGCTAGATCATTGTTTTCAAGTATTAGAGAAAAAGGGTCAATTTGCAAAAATCTATTTTAAATTAATGTTCCAAGTCAGTTAATTGAGCTTTCACAGTGAAATTTACCTTGCTGGGCAATGTCATGGTAGAGACGCTCTACTCTAGAGTTGTTTCGAAGGAGGTCCAAACACTGTCTATACGATTCCCACAGGAACTTAACCCAGGGAGTCAAAAGTAACCTGTCAGTGCGATCCTGAGTATCTTCCCCACTCACAGCACTTAAGAGAACGCTACAAAGGAAAGAAAACAGTTAAAGACAACTTTACACAGGATTTCCTACTTTCTGATGTGACTCAAAAATCAAAAAACCAACAAGTGACGATCCTTTTGAAGTCTTCACATATATACATACCTGAACTCCCAATCTGTTACAACTATTTAAGTTAGGGAGTTTCTATCCTAAGGCTGAATACAGTCCACTTATATAAATTTTAACTATTACTTGCTGCTGTGTTACACTTTTAAAACTTCAAAGATAATTAATTGTTCCGGTTACTTCAAATGGGAACAATGAAAACCTTTGTAAGAAACACTACTCCAAATACTTTGTAAAGATGTAACTTACATACCTCTCAGGAGTTTGAATATTATCCAGATCTTCAATATCTAGCACCATCTGTTGGGATTCTTCTTTAGCAGCTTCAGTTTTTTCCTCTGCTAGTTTCAAATATGCCCTAACAACATCCTCCAAAGATTTAATGTTCACCTAAGCAAGGAGGGAAAAAGCAACTCATTTTTAATAAAGAACCATATAATGTGTACAAAGGAAATTTGAGATATAAAATATATTTACTTTAAAAGGTAAATTTTAAAAAGTCAAAACTGAGTTCCTATTTGTTACCTGTTGACAAATGTTTTTATACTGATATAATCCTTCCTTAGCCAAGTGGCTCTTACGAAGATCCACACAAAGTTCCAAATATTTCAACATAATTGGCTCGTGTATCTTTTGCCATGTTCTATGTTTCTTACTTTTCATAACATCATAAAGAACATCCAGGGCAGGTTGCTTTTTGCCAACCTCAAGAAATTCTGGGGGAAAAACAAAAATCAACAGCATTACATCAGTACATAAAACACTATAATATATAAAAGTGTAATTAAACCTTATCACTGAAGTAGTTGCTTTAATTTCTTCATCAAAATTCACTACCAATTTCTTAGGTCATGTTATTTTGAACTTCTAAAAGCAAGCCAAACTTAAAAAAAAAAAATGAAGATTGCTGCTATCAAAATATACTGTATTAGTAAAACTGCATGGAAGAAAATCTTTCCCAGCAACTTTTCAAAGTACAACTTCATTACCATTTACAATGACACAGAAAAACTCATTAGTCTTTATTACACTTTAAGTTTACTACACTTTCTCAACAGTTTGGGGCTTTCTTCTGTTCAATTTTTTTTTTTTTGCCCTGTTGTCTTATGGTAAATAAATTAAGTGATCTGATTTTGTCCTTAAATATTGTGTAGTCTATACTGGGTCCTTTGCCTTTCCACACAAATTTACAACCAGAATCATTTTGATTAGGATTACACTGAATCTACAGGTGGAGTTGGAGTGGGGCTGAAAGCAATGCAGAGTCTTACAATTCATGAACAGACTATTCATTAATGCCAGTCCAAACATGAAAAAATATCAAGACAAGTCACAACTGGAGATGCTATGGTTGAAGTATGTGTCCAAATTCATGTTGACATTTAGTTCCTAATGCAATGGTATTAATAGGTGAGGCCTTTAAGAGGTATTTAGCATGAGGGCTACACTCTCATAAAGGTATCAGTGGTTTTGTATAGGAGACTAGCTAACTAACCTCTTTTTTGCCTTCCCATCCTTTCTACCATACAAGTTCATAGCATTAGTCACCCTACTTAGTCCCTACTTCTAAGGTACAGAAGTAGAGACAGAAAGACCTCGCCAGACACAATCTGTTGACATGTTGAGCCTGTAATTATCAGCTTCCACAAATGTAATAAATAAAATTCCTGTTGCCGATAAAGTACCAAGGAAGTGGTACTTGATAGAGCAGCAACAAATGCACTGAAATGAAGAACCTTCTACGAAATAGCTGATTTGTACGTCTCAAAATGGTCACGGTCATGAAAAGTAGAATTTGGGAACTGTCATAACTAAGAGGAAACTTAAGAACATGGCAAGCAGCAGCATCTTGGTATAGTATCTCTCAGAATGGTGACAAATATACTATATAAATATAGCTGTTCATTAACAGGGGCCAATGGGCATGGCATAGTGAAACTCTGTACAGTCGCTGAAATAATACTGTAAATGTCAAACTAATCCAGTGCCAACCTTTCTACTTATACTGCTCCTTTTGAAATTCAGTCAAAAGAAATGTTCCGAGTTAAAATTTACCTTACTTTCTTCATCCTTTATTTTTCCTTAACGCTAACAACCAAAGAGACTGGGTAGAAGGCTATTTAAGTCAATGGCTAAAGTTAAGCTTAAATTTCAGTAACTGTCAAATTTAACACAAACACAAAATTTCTCAACTGTACATCTAAAAATTATGAAGCAACTAAACAACTTTTACTCATTTTTGTTTTAAATAGGTTTAGTTTTTTTGGATTATCTCTTTTATTGTTGGTCATGGGGCCTGAACACTGTCCATGAGCTCTCCAGCTCAAGGCTAGTTTCTCTACCATAGAGCACATTTCCAGTTCTCTGGTGGTTAATTGGAGGTAAGAGTCTCAGTGAGAGAGCACACACTGGTGCTTTGATCCCAGCTAATGCAGGAGGAGGCTGAGATCTGAAGATCCCAGTTCAAAGCGCTGTGGCTCAAGTGGTAGAGCACTAGTGTTGAACTCGAGAAGAGCTCAGGGACAGTGCCCAGGCCAGAGTTCAAGCCCCAGGACAGACAAAAAAACCAAGTCAGCAAGTCTCTCCAAGTTTCCTGCCCAGACTGGCTTTGAATCTCAATCCTTAGATCTTAGCCTCCAGAGTAGCTAGGATTACAGGCGTGAGCCATGGCTCCCAACTTGGATTACAATTTTTTGTTCTGTGACAGTTAATCTGGCTGAGGGGAAGGAGTAAAGGTCTACAGTACCAGGCTGGAGGACCTGGGATCCATGCCCAGCACCCAAAAAAGAAACAAAAGACCCCATAACATTATATATCAAGTAACTCTGTGGTAAGCAAACAAAAGGCCAATAAAAATCCCTTATTTGAGCTTTACTATATCTACAGGCTTAGTAGTCATTCCTACCATTTATTCTTTCAATTATTCCTTCTTGGTGTGGTTTGTACCAATAGTCCTTTTCCCCCACGTTTTTCCCTTGTCAAAGTGAAGTACAGAGGGTGTGTGTGTGTGTGTGTGTGTGTGTGTGTGTGTGTTTATATGGATACCTGGTTAAAAGTCTGGCTAGATGCAGGTGGCTCACACTTGTAATCCTAGCTGCTAGATACCTGGTTAAAAGTCTGGCTAGAAGCAGGTGGCTCACACTTGTAATCCTAGCTGCTACTCAGGAAGCTGTGATCTTAAGATGGCAGTTCAAAGCCAGCCTGGGCAGGGGAGTCCCTGAGACTTTTTTCTCCAATTAACTACCAGAAAACCAGAGGTGGAGCTGTGGTGGTAGAGTGCCACAAAGAGGCAAAGAGAGCACCCAGGCCCAGAGTTCGAGTCGTACAACTGACAATTAAATTTATACTTTACAATAAGAGAAGCACAGCAGTTAACTCTAAAAGACCTATTACATCCTGCTCCCAATCTTATACTGAGGATTAAAATCTTGAACTATGGCTAGGAATGTGGCTTGGTGGTAGAGTGCTTGCCTAGCATGCAAGAGGCTGGGTTCAAATCCTCAGTACCACATAAACAGAAAAAAGCCAGAAGCGGCACAGTGGTTCAAGTGGTAGAGAGCAGTAGCCTTGAGCAAAAACAGTTCAGGAACAGCGCACAGGCCCTTAGTTCAAGCCCCAGGACTGGCAAAAAACAAAACAGAAAAAACCTTAGTATATAGGATGCACTCTTAATCACATCAAATTAAGAGATATAAAGACATAGATAACAAAAGGATTTTTTTTAATGAACTGGAATGGAAATGTATTTTTCATGATATATAGTGATGAGTCTTTTTTTTTTTTGGAACCCAGGACTTCATGTATATGAAGCAAGGACTTCATGTATATGAGGCAAGCACTCTTGCCAATAGACCATATTCCCAGCCCCATAAGTCTATTTTAATGTTTACTCAAGGAAGGTTTAGTTCCTCTTAATGGAGGGAGATTTGAGAGGAATTTTCATACACTAAAGATGCTAGTCCAATAGTAAAAAGAAATGTTGATTTCCTAATTCCCAGCTTAATACGCTAGAAATTAAAAGTAGAATTTTGATTAGAAGGTAGGGATATTAAGTTTACCATTTTGGACATATGAAACTATGTATCAACCAATAAAGGTTTATATCAGTCACTCATTTACACTAGTTTGCACAACAGACCAAATAAGCTGTGTTACTCAACTTACAGGTTTCATAACAACCATTTTTTAAAGGCATTAGTTGTAGAGTGTAAACTAAAAGCTACTTTGGCACTACTAAAAACGTAAAAGGAAAGTGACCTCCTCTAATTGTGATATGAATTTCTTGCTCATAACTACTGGGCCAAGTTCATCTCCCTAAATGGTTACTGTAATTTTTTCTAAAAAAAACACTTCCCTTATATAATGCTTAGGGTGATTTTGAAAGCAGTGCCCGTGTCATCCACAATCTGCTCAGAGAAGAAATCCTTCACTCAAAGATCAATTATACAAGTTACTACTTGGAAAATAAGGCATCTCTCCCACAGAAACAGCCTCGCAAGTCTACATGGCTGCAGCAGGAGCCAGTAAAGACCTGGGCAAACAAGATCTAACATTCTCCCTGCAGTATCTTTGGTCTTGCCTATTTTACTCTCAATTTACTTTCATCACCTTATCCTTCTTGAACCAAGTCATTTCAACTCAGAAACTGTGGGAAAAAAAATCTTAGAAACACACTGCATAACCTTCCTATTCCTAAAAATCTAACTGAAACACTATAAAGCTGACATTAAAGATTCAAATAACAGAGAAAAAGGTTAAACCTAACACATCAAATTATGTACCATTTAGCCCATACAAATTGCAATGCTTTCAGACTAGCCTGATTTAACAACACAAAAAAGACCTGTTATTGAGACATACAAATGACTAAAACACATCTACAATGGCTATGTAATCAGGTAAGTCACTTCTTATACGACAATGTAATTTTAAGTTTCAAACTTCAAAATAATCATCTTTGCTATTTATAGTAATAAACTTCTATCTCAATCTATTTCCATATACAATATGTCATATCTAACCTCTAGGAACTAAGTCACGTTCTAACCTTTTCAGATTACTCAATTATACAGACTGTTCCTTCTCACATTTTTTTAATGTCACCAACACATCTTTAGTCCTCATTATCAAGAGCACTCATTCTAAAGTATGGACCTATGGCCTTTTCACCAAGTGACATTTCAAACAAATTAATAAAATAAACTCTCCAAACAAACTTGTGCCTAACATAGCCTGCTTATCCATTCACAATATGGGTCTTCTGTTTGGATGAAAGGTAAAACACACTCACAGATTATTAGGTTAAAAAACAAAAGCAATAAGAAAATATTTGAAGACCCGGGCATGCGTAAGACATTTGCACCCCTATAAAGTCAGAGTATTACAAATGCCTCTTGAAGAGATCACACAAGTTTTTCCTGCAAGTGCCCAGTGCTAAAGCACGCTTATGAAAATACAAATAGGCAGGCAACGGCATAATGGCGAAAGACTGATCTGGATGTCCAGAGACCTTGGTTTTAGTCTCCAGGCTCAACAAACTTCCGGAGTGACCTTGGGAAAACCATTCTCTCTCTAGGCCTAGTTTAGCAAAGACTCCTAAAGACTCAAAAGTATTAACTCTTCTCCAACTTGTGATTCGGAGTTAAGCTTTCTAACTGACCCTATTTAATGCCACACACACAGATACCGAAGGGGGAGGAAAATCCAGGAAACAGGTTAAATAAATGGGTCAGGGGCCCCAAACTGCACGGAACTGAGGAAGGGTTAAGTGAACCCAGACACGGCAAAGCACCGAGCGAACCCAGGGGACAGAGGTTCCCGCAGAAGGGAGGGCTAGGGGTGGGCCAGTCGGGCTCCAGGTCCCGGCAGGAGGTGGAGCCGAGGCTCTCGCGTGCATTGTCCCCGGGAGGGAGCCATGTTTCCTCCTCCCCGACACTCCCAGATGGCGGCCAGGGGCGCAGGGCCTAAGAAGACCCAAAGCCCGGTGGCCTGGAGAGCTAGCTGGAGGCGGAAGGGAAGGAACTCTGGGGCTGGGCGAGCCTGTCTGCCGGGCCACGATGCCGCAGAAGCACCGAGAGGCGGCGAAGGAAAACAGGCACCAGAGACGGTTCCCGATCCGCGCCTCCCACCCGAGGGCGCGGGAGTGGGGCAGGAAACCGTGGCCGGCCCGGGGAAAGCGGCGGGCAGGCCCAGTGGGCTCCACACGGACCGCAGCCCGGGCCGCGGCCAGCAGGGCCCGGCCCTCGACCTCCAGGCCTCGGGCCCTCCCGGCCCGGCGCGCCCCGCTCCCCTACTCACCGTTGGCGCGTTTGAGGGCATTTTCCGGCCTCTGGAAGTAGGCCGGCATCTTGGCGGTAGGCTCAGCTCACCCGGCGTCAGCCGACTCCCTAGTGGCCCGGGCGGGGAGAGGAGACCAGAGGGAACCAGCGCGAGGCTCCACGCGCCTCGCCAGCAGTCGCCCGCGCCCAGCCGGCCAGAGACGGAAAGGAAGGGACCACGTGATCCCCCGCGCGGCGGCACCGCCGCCGCCCGAGCCCCGGATGTAAGGGGGCGGACCTCCACGCAAGCCCCCGCCTTTGGCTGCGCGCAAGCGCGCTGGCATCACGCGCGTCGGCTGACGTGGCGGCGCCGGCGGCGTCCTCGGTGCGCCCTAGGGGCGGGGGGAGCTGGGCGGGGGGCGCACGGGGCCTTCTTCTCTTTCTGGGGCGCGCCGCGGGGGACGTTAGGGGAGCTGGTCTCCGGGCCGCCCTGCTGGGGCGGGAACCGGGGAGGGTGGGCTTGTGGTCCGCCTCTGGTCGGAGAAGGGGCAGTTGTCTGCCGACTCCTGTCAGCCTCGTTTGTGCGGAGTCACGCTTCGGCTAGACGGCGGGCCGCCGAAAGTGCCGGGCTCGCCCCGCCGAGGGTGTGCGCAGGTACGGCCAGCGCAGCGCGTGCGGCCCGCCGCCGCCGCCGCCGCCGCCGGGGTCCCCGGACCACCCGCCCCGCGAGGGACGAGGCGGGGGCCGCCGGGGGTGGGGGGGAGCGACCCCCCACACAAGGCTCATGTATTTTGGTAAAAATAAAGTAGATGTGGCAGGATTGCCTGGGAAATGGAGACCCTGGCGCCGGCCACGCGGGCGGAACCCTGGCCGGGTCAGACCGCGGCGGCGGGGGGGGGGGGGGGGGGGGGGTGGGAGGAGGGGGGCGGGGAAGGGAGGGCGGGGGTTAACAACACATTGGTGGCTCTCCCTTGGTGCTCACGTCACAAACCCATGTGAGAGACCATTTCGTGGGGGGGCAAGGGGGGGGGAGTTGGTTACCGGCTCTGCTTTGTTGCTGATGATAGGACTCCTGATTAATAATTATACCTGGAACGTTCAGGCCCTTTCAACCGAGCTTAATTCTTAAGCCCTCTGATAGAAAAATTAAGATGAGCTCAAGAGGATGGGGGCGGGGGTGGGTGTCCGTCCTGAGCCTTGAACTCAAGGCCTGGGCGCTGTCCCTTAGCTTCATCGCTCAGAGCGGGTGCTCTGCCGCTCAGGCCACAGCTCCACTTTTTTGCTGCTTCATTGAGGCTAAGACTCTCAATGGGACTTCCCTGCGCGGCTGGCTTCGAACCTAGATCTTTAGCCCTTAGTTTCCTGAATAGCTTACTGAGGGCGGGGTGGGGGGGGGTGGGGAGTCACCAGCGCCCAGCCACTTTTACTTTTTAACTGAATGTCACCTTATAGGAAACCAAACCTGCCGGGCTCCAGTGGCTCATGCCTGTAATCCTAGCTATTCTGGAAGCTGAGATCTTAGGATCACGGTTCAAAGCCAGCCTGGGCAGGAAAGTCTTTTGAGACTCCTATCTTCATAAACCACCAGAAGACCGCAGTAGCCCTGTGGCTCCAGTGGTAGAGCACTAGCCTTGAGCTGATAGAACTCGGAGACAGCACCCAGGCCCATAGTTCAAGCCCCTCGACCAACAAGAAAAGACAAACCGAAAAAGACAACAAAAAGATGACCAATTGTTAAAAAACAAAAGATTTAAAGATTTCTTTTGTCAAAACTACGTGGACCATTCTAGATGCATAAGCTCATTCCTCTCAAAAAATAACCAGACAGGATTGTTATTTTTTATTTATTTATTTATTTATTGCCAGTCCTGGGCCTTGGACTCAGGGCCTGACCACTGTCCCTGGCTTCCTTTTGCTCAAGGCTAGCACTCTGCCACTCGAGCCACAGGGCCACTTCTGGCCATTTTCTATATATGTGGTGCTGGGGAATCGAACCCAGGGCTTCATGTATACGAGGCAAGCACTCTTGCCACTAGGCCATATCCCCAGCCCCAGGATTGTTATTTTTAAAGAAAGTAAAAAGTGGGTCTGGGAATGTGGCTTAGCAGTAGAGTGCTTGCCTTGCATGCATGAGGCCCTGCTTTGGATTCCTCAATACCACATAAGCAGAAAAGGTCAGAAGTGGCGCTGTGGCTCAGATGGTAGAGTGCTAGCAAAAAGAAGCCAAAGTCAGGCCAAGTCCCAAGCCCCAGGACTGCCAAAAAGAAAGTAAAAAGTATACAGGTGCTGGTGCCTGGTGCTTACACCTGTAATGCTAGCTAAAGATAGCGATTTCCAGGAGGCAGGAAAGTCCATGAGAAACAGTTCCAATTAACCACCAAAAAAACAGAAATTATGTTGCGGCTCAAGGTGATAGAACACTAGCCTTGAACAAAAGAGCTGAGGGACCAGCACCAAATTAAAGCCCCACAACCAACCAAAAATAAAAAATAAAATAAATAGTGGCAAACAAGCTAGGTGTCTCACAACTGTAATCCCATTTAGTCCCAGATCTCAGAACAGGGAAAGTGTGGGGAGGAGAGGTGTTTAAGAAGTGACATAATGTATATCTATCATCCTAGAATTACTGGAGGCAATTTCTGAAAAAACAAAAAGGGCCTAGGAATATGGCTAGTGAGTGGGAGGCCTTGAGTTTAAATGTCAATACTAAAAAAGATAAAACAACAGCAAGTACTAAGCTTTAGCAACTGTTTTATAGCCAGGATCAAGGAACTTGTCTGGATATTATAATTAAGTCAAAATTAAGGAGCCAGACAATAATTCTTTCATGCACTGTAGATAAAAACTATTTAGTAGATGGTAGAAAGATATAAGCAGAATTTAAAAAGGAAACCTGACCTAAGTATCAGAAAATAATTTTCTGATATTCTGGACTTTTCCTTGTATCCCAAAGAAAATTATAAAATCAACTTATTATTTACTTGGTAGGCCTATTGTCAAATACTAGAATATTGAGAGAGAGTGAAATTTTAGTATCCCTACACATTGATCTATTCCATTTCAAATTACGTAAAGTATACTAAGCATTGGAAATATAGCTCTTGGTTAAGTGATTAAGTAAAATTAAAGTGTAAGGCTCCGCACAGTGGATAAGGCATGTAAACTTGGTTACACCAGAGACTGAGGTAGGTAGGAGGATCAATTAAGCCAAAAAATTGAATTCAAATTTTTTTCTTTCTCCTTCCTTTTTTGACTGGTCAACTGATTTAGTGATTGGTACTGGGAATTGAACCCAAGGCCTTGCATATGCTGGGCAAGCTGTCACTTGAGTTAACCTGATCTCCTTTTTTGCTTGGTTTTGGTTTTGAGAGAGAGTTTCATCCTTACATTTACACAGGCTAGCCTCAAATTTGTGATCTTCCTGCTTCTGGATTATAGTCATATACTGCTGGGCTTGGCTCCAAAAACTATTTAGAGTCAAATACTCCTTAAAAAAAAAATATTGTTATGAAGGTGATATACAGAGGGGTAAACGGTTACACAGGTCAGGTAAAAAGTACATTTCTTTTTTAACAGTGTCACATCTTTCCTTGCTAATTCCCAGTTTCAAATACTCTTTTTGTGCATCAGTAGAGAAAGGTATAATATCAATTACCAATATAATGGTACCTGGCACATACCATTACTGGCAGGCCATGGAGGCTGTTCCTTGGGGATTTAGGAGGCCATGCCCAAAGCTACACAGACCAGCTAGGTCAAAAAGCAGAGTGAGGCTGGGAATATGGCCTAGTGGCAAGAGTGCTTATTCGTATACATGAAGCCCTAGGTTCGATTCCCCAGCACCACATATATAGAAAATGGTCAGAAGTGGCGCTGTGGCTCAAGCCCTGAGTCCAAGGCCCAGGACTGGCAAAAAAAAAAAAGCAGAGTGAGAGGCTGGAAATGTGGCTTAGTGGTAGAGTGCTTGCCTAGCATGCATGAAGCCCTGGGTTCAATTCCTTAGTACCACATACATAGAAAAAAACCGGAAGTGGTGCCATGGCTCAAGTGGTAGAATGCTAGCCTTGAGGAAAAGAAGCTCAGGGACAGTGCTCGGGCCTTGGGTTCAAGGCCCAGGACTTGAAAAAAGGAAAAAAAAAAAAAAAAGCAGAGTGAGTAAGACACTGGATTGTGGTTTGGGGTGTGGTTTCAAAGTAAGCTGTGTTAAAAATGCTAAATATGATTGGAAGGAAACCGGCAGCCACAGGGTGTGGACTTTCATGTTGGGGAGGTGGAGAGGTTAGATAATCTCCTAGACCTTTTCCTTGAATTAGCTTCCCTTGGAACAACTTAAATGCCACCTGTTCAGTGAGCTCTTTTCTGATACCCAATTAAATCTGAAGACCATCTTCTTTTAATGCCCAAAGAAATAAGTTGTTTTTCTCATTTTGTCACAGCAAGAAAAAGTTAACTAATACACAGGCTTAGAAAAACAACAAATTTCTATTGAAGCTGGGTCAGTGCTCACATCTGTAATCCTAGCTATTCAGGAGGCAGAAATCAAGAGGATGGCAATTCCAGGCCAACTCTTGCAAAAAGTTCAAGAGAGTCAATAAAGCTGTGTATTGTGGTACTTGCCTGTCATCCCAGCTACCCAGGAAACATAAGAAGGAGGATTGTGGTCCAGGCGATCTACTAATAAATACAACATCCTATGGCTCAAATAGTAGAACACCTACCTAAGAATTGTATATTGCTGGGCTGGGGATATAGCCTAGTGGCAAGAGTGCCTGCCTCGGATACACGAGGCCCTAGGTTCAATTCCCCAGCACCACATATACAGAAAACGGCCAGAAGCGGCGCTGTGGCTCAAGTGGCAGAGTGCTAGCCTTGAGCGGGAAGAAGCCAGGGACAGTGCTCAGGCCCTGAGTCCAAGGCCCAGGACTGGCCAAAAAAAAAGAATTGTATATTGCTGAGTTCAAACCCTAGTATAAAAAAAAAAAAGTGGGGGCTAGGAATATAGCCTAGTGGTAGAGTGATTGCCTTGTATTCATGAAGCCCTGGGTTTGATTCCTCAACACCACTTATATAGAAAAAGCCAAAAGTGGTGCTGTGGCTCAAGTGGTAGAGTGCTAGCCTTGAGCAAAAGCTCAGGGACAGTGCCTAGGCAAGCCCCAGGACTGTCAAAAAAAAATAAAATAAAAATCCCAAATAAGAAGATTGGCCATAAAAAAAAAAAAGATTGGCCAAACAGCAGAGCATAGCAGCATATCTCACTAAGGAGGCTGAAGCAGGAGGATCACCTGTTTGGGCTACCTAATGAGTTTAAGGTTGTAATGGGGTCCCAGGGAGGAGACAGTCTCAAGCAAAAAGATGATAAAAAGATGAATTTATTGAGGAAGTAAAAGGCAAACTGAGCAGCCAGGGTCACAGCCCAGACGCGGGAGCTGAAACAGTGACCATACAAAAGCAGCCCAGACCTGGGGTCCGGTTATAAAGACAAAGACCACATGGTCACGCTGCCACACGCAGGTGGCCAATGAGGTTACAACACTTATAGAGCATGCCAGGCCACACGCAAGTGGTCAGTGGAGTTACAACCTGCCTTATAGCAACTGTTTGAGCCAACCTATCATTTTAGTTAGACTTGGCACATGGATTTGGCGGGGCTCACATGATGCAGGCAGATTTGCCTACTCATGGGAGGGCACAGGTTTAACCTTGAAGGTTCCACTACTCAGGTGGTCAAGCAGTTCACACAATCTTATCACAGCGAAGGGGAACTTCCCTGGATAGGGCCGGGGAAATCTTAGTGAAGATGGAGTCGGCTTCTGCTCTCTTTAACTAATCTGAGATGGAGTCAATCTGACACCCCTCAACAACCAATGATGGCGCTGGCCAGATCTGACCTCCAGGCCAACCAGTCTAAGCTACAAAGTGAAATCTTGTAAGGGGGGGCGGGGGCAGAGGTGGTCACTCACTGTTATCCTGTGAAAACCAGGTGAAAGGTGTAGGTGAACCCCTTTTTTGTGTCTCTAGAAACAGCAGGCTTAGACAAAGTAGTGGGCCTGGTGAGGGGCAAACCTAAGCCGAATGACAGGAGCCCAAAGCAGACATAGAGCTCCTGGACCTTGGCAAAAGGAATGAGGAAGACCACTCGGTTCAGGAGAAGTTCCAAGAAGATAAAGATTTAAGGCTAATTAACACCAGTCACACCCAGAACCAAGAATTGTATTGCTTTGATTGCTTTGTTTATGGAGTTTACTGGAATTGTGATTACTAACAACAATTCTGTTTCTGTGTGTCTGCCTGCATGCTTTGTCTAACTTGCCAAGACCACCTGTGAGTGGTACACATGATACTTGTCCTTAAAAGCCCAGCCCTATTTGGCCCCAGTGCTGTTTGTCACCATCCCGGTGGTGTGAGCAGATGACATGCACAGCTAAATAAAGACTCCTAGCCCAAAGAACTCAGTGCTGGTGACTATTGTCGTAGGTTCAAGGCCCATCTGGGTATCCGCTATCCAACACTTTTTTTTTTTTTTTGCCAGTTGTGGAGCTTGAACTCAAGGCCTGAGCACTGTCCCTGGCTGCTTTTTGCTCAAGGCTAGCACTCTGCCACTTGGGCCACAGCACCACTTCTGGCTTTTTCCATATATGTTGTGCTGAGGAATTAAACCCAGGGCTTCATGTGTACAAGGCAAGCACTGTTGCCACTAGGCCATATTCCCAGCCCCAACATTTTCTAACTACTCAAAAGGCTGAGATCTAAGATTCTTGGTTCAGCCAGACCAAGCAGAAAAGTTTATGAAACTCTTATCTCCAGTTAGCCACCAAAAAGTGGGAAGTAGACCTGTGGCTCAAGTGATGAGCAACTAGCATTGAGCAAGAAAAGAAAAGTTTAGGGACAGCTCCCAGGCTCCGAGTTCAAGCCCCAAGAATAGCACAAGAAAAAAAAAACTGACAACGTAAGTACACCACGAGTAATAAGGCTGCCCGGGTAAGCTGGGGTTTGAACTCAGTGTGTTCCTACAGCCCAGCTAGCTCCAAGTGTGATGGCACTGAGGTCAGTCATGGCTGAAATTTGCTTCTCGCCCCTGTCTCTGCCCTCTGCTCCTTTCCTCTTAACTCTGTGGACCTGTCTGGCAGGTCTGATGGCACAAAGTGATGAAATAGTGAAGGGGGGAAATGAAGAGCCAGACTTTGAAGTCAGGCCCCACTTTACCACGCGAACCCCACTTTACCACGTAAACCTGAGATAAGCAGGCCCTGTGAGCAAACCCAGGACAAGCTTATTAGGGCCCAGCCGGTCAAGAACTCTTAACGACTGGGAATGCTTAACTCTAACCACCCCTAGAATGCCTCGAGCCCTGAGCCAATCGGATTTGTACTCGTAATCTTGCTTGCTTAAACTTAAACACCTGATTGCTGTAACTTTGTCTTTTGCCTTTATAAGCTCTGTGTAATCGCAGCTGGGGGCTGCCTCCTAACCTCCATCGTGTCGGTGGGTAGGACAAGGCCCGGGCCACGGCCCCGCTTGAAGAAAGTCTTGCCTTGCTATTGCATTTCGGAATGTCTGAGTCTTGGTGGTCTTCTTGGTGGTGGTCTCACAACTTGGCACAACAATAAGAGGGAGGGAGTCATTCATTTCAGTCATCCATCTCCCTATAAATAATGTCTCCACCTCTACTTATTGTCACCCCCCCTCCCCATCAAACTTACACAGCCTTCCTTATCCATCTCTCCTTGTACCCAGCACCATATCCCTCAAACCCTTTATCTTGTTATTTATCCGTCATCTTCACTCATTTTTTTTCTGAATGCTGCTTATATGTCAGAGACAAAAAAGGCCCCTGGGGGCCTTGGTGCAAGAGCTTAGTCCCTGAGTTTCTCTTAAGGATATATATGAGGTATTACTTGAGGCCAGGGACAAGGAGCAAGGAGAAGCAATAAACCTAATACTTTCATCTTGTTTTACCTCTGTGGTATTTTACCTTTTATCTCTTTCCTCGAATTTGAATCTCAGGATCTGATTTTTTTTTTTTTTTTTGTCATGGGGCTTGAACTCAGGCCCTAGGTGAGCGCTTCAGTTCAAGACTAGTGCTCTACCATTTGAGTCACAGTGTTTTTCTGGTGGTTAATTGGGGAATACGTCTCATGGACTTTCATGCATGAGCTGGCTTTGAACACGATCTTCAGATCTCAACCTACTGAGTAGCTAGGATTACAGAAGTGAGCAACCAGCACCTGGCAGGATCTGAATTTTGAGAAGCAAATAAATCTGGTCCTGAATTCTCCCTTCCAGTTTTCTGTCTTGCCACCTGATTGCAAGAAGATTACAGGCAAGAACTTGCTTTAGATTATCTCTGTATTTGTCTTCTCATCATTCAGCCGTGTCACAGTATGTTTTGGGGAATGTTTGCACAGTGCATGTGGTATGAAGGAAGTTAAGGCATACTAATACCATATTTCTGCTGACTTAGTGGAAAATGATTCCCTAAGCCCAAATACCACACAAAGCTATATTTTGGATTGAATGTATCTATCAGCCTCAGTCAATGACCTTGCTGAAGTGGAAAGAACAGATCTATAGTCTATGGGTACCCTTCGAAGAACAGCTTTATAGATGAAAGAGGTTACATATTTTCTTTTCTTTACCACTCTTTTTTTTTTTTTTTAACACGGAAGCAAAGCAAGCTAGGTGGAACTATCAGGGCTTAGGGCACTAATTCCCCGGAGCAAGACTTTCCTGGAGCTAAAACACATAACATATCTGCAATTCACAGAATGACCTATTTCACCTATAGGGATTTCGAACTCCTCTAGGTGCTTGAACTCAGGACTTGGGTGCTTTCCCTTAGCCTGTTTGTGCTCTAGGCAAGCGCTCTACTACTTGAGCCATAGCACCACTTCTGCCTTTTTCTGAGTAGTCTCCCAGACTTTCCTGCCTGGGATGGCTTCAAATGGAGATCCTCAGATCTCTGTCTCCCGAGTTAGCTAAGATGACAGGTTTGAGCCACCAGGACCTGGCTCCAGTTACACCTTTTCTGCAGGCAGAGGAAGGGTTACTTTTGGTGACTCAAAAGTAATTTTTTGAACTAATCTTTTTCAAGAGAAGAAGGAAAACCACGGAGCCGGGGATATGGCCTAGTGGCAAGAGTGCTTGCCTTGTATACATGAGGCCCTGGGTTCGATTCCCCAGCACCACATATACAGAAAATGGCCAGAAGTGGCGCTGTGGCTCAAGTGGCAGAGTGCTAGCCTTGAGCAAAAAGAATCCAGGGACAGTGCTCAGGCCTGAGTTCAAGGCCCAGGACTGGCCAAAAAAAAAAAAAAAAAAAAAGAAGAAGAAGGAAAACCACAAAGAAATATAATCGGTGGCAAGGGTTCCATATACACCAAAAACGTTTTGTCTAGAGTAGCTAGATTGGTTTGCTAGGGCTTCATAACAAAGCACCAGACACACTGGGTAGTTTAACAGAAATTTGTCACAGCTCTGGATGCTAGAAGTCTTAAGATAATGTGTTGGCAGGTTTGATTTCTTCTGCAACTTTGTGTGTGTGCGCGCACGTGTGTGTGTGTGTGTGTGTGTGTGTGTGTGTGTGTGTGTGTGTGTGTGTACCAATCCTGGGCTTGAATTCAGAGCCTGAGTGCTCTCTAATTTTGTTTGCAAGGCTAGCACTCTACCACTTGAGCCACAGCTCCACTTCTGGCTTTTATTGGAGATAAGCTTCTCACAGACTTTCTTTTTTTTCTTTTTCTTTTTGGCCAGTCGTGAGCCTTGGACTCAGGGCTTGAGCACTGTCCCTGGCTTCTTTTTGCCCAGGGATAGCACTCTACCACTTGGGCCACAGTGCCACTACTGGTCATTTTCTATATATGTGGTGCTGGGGAATCGAACCCAGGGCTTCATGTATGCGAGGCAAGCACTCTTGCCATATTCCCAGCCCCTCACAGACTTTCTTGCTCAGGTTGGCTTCAAACTGCAATCCTCAAATCTCAGCCTCCTGAGTAGCTAGGATTACAGGCATGAGTTACCACTGCCAGGCTCTTCTGCACTTTTCTTTCTTTCTTTCTCTCTCCTTCCTTCCTTGCTTGCTTTCAGCCTGGACACTGTCCTGAGCTTCTTTTGCTCAAGGCTAGCACTCTACCACTTGAGCCATAGCACCACTTCTGGCTTTTTCTGTTTATGTGGTGCTGAGGAATTGAACCCAGGGCTTCATGCATGCTAGGCAAGCACTCTTCCTCTAAGCCACATTCTCTGAATTGCAGATGTGTCAAGTAGTTTAACTCCAGGAAAATTTTGCTCCAGGGAATTAGTGCCCTAAGCCCTGGTAGGTCCAGAGAGCTTGCTTTGCTCCTGTAAATACACTTTTGATAGGTTTAGTTCCCTACCTGAATCATGTGATTTTTGCCTTTATAAGCTGCATTTTGGAGCTGCAGGTTCTCTGGGATATGAGTCCATCTGCAGTCTTTGGCTTTCTAATAAAGGTTCGAGATTTAACCTCTCAAAATGTGGCTTTTCGGTATCTCCCAATCCAATTCTTGTATAACAGTATGAACAATTATTAAGTTGAGGGCTTCCAGAGAAGTTGGGTTTTGCTCTCAATGAATCACCCTAAGAAAGTCACTGTTGTCTGAGGGTCAGTTTCAAGTCTTGTCAGATGTTTCTCCATCATTCTGTTCTACCTGCTTTCCAGGGTGATTGAAGGGAAAATTCAGAGTAGACAAATGTAGTCAAGGAGGCTAGGTTTTTGTCCTGCTTTTAGTTTCCCTTTGGACATTTGGAGCCCACATGAGGAGGCTGTGTTTCAGCAAAAGAAATTTCTATATCTCTGTTATACTATGAAATAGTATACATGTGGAGGAGGTAACAAGTTTGATAAGAAACTGTCTTATGTATGTAACTGTAACTCCTCTGTACATCATCTTGACAATAAAAAAATTTTAATGAAAAAAAATTGTATGCATGCATGTACCAACTTTGTGGGGGTGGGGGTGATGAGGTGCGTCTTTTTTTTTTTTTTTTTTTTTTTTTTTGCCAGTCCTGGTGCTTGGGCTCAGGGCCTGAGCACTGCACCTGGCTTCTTTTTACTGAAAGCTAGCCCTCTAGTTCTTAAGCCACAGAGCCACTTCTGACTTTTTTCTATTTACGTGGTGCTGGGGAATTGAACCCAGGGCTTCATGTATGTGAGGCAAGCACTCTACCACTAGGCCATATTCCCAGCCCTGGGGTGTATCTTTGAGTTTTTCTGCTCAAAGCTATTACTCTACCACTACCACAGAGCCACTTCTGGTTTTCTGGTGGTTAATTGGAGATAGGGTCTTTGAACCAAGATCCTCATATCTCCGTTTCCTGAATAGCTAGGATTACAGCCTGGAGCCACCGGTTCCTGGCACATATCAACTTTTTTTTTCTCTTCTGTGCCAGGCTTGAACTCATGGCCTAGGCACTGTCCCTGAGCTTCTTTTCTTCAAGGCTAGCACTCTACCACTTGAACCACAGCACCCCTTCTGGCTTCTTCTGTTTATGTGGTACTGAGGAATGGAACCCAGGGCTTCATGCATGCGAAGCAAACACTCTACCACTAGGCCACATTCCCAGCCCCGTGTATAAGACAAAAGTTCTAACAAAGTTAAAGATCGTCTTGGCTTTTGAGCTGAGAACAGTTTGGTTTTATAGGCAGAAAGAGGGTAGAAAAAGTAGAGCTAGAATGCGGAGGCAGAGGTAGAAGGAGGAAAAAGTCAGGAGGGGAAGGAAGACTAGAGTGGAATGTGGAGAAGGCCTGGGACCAGGCCGGATGCTTGGTGTGCCGCGGTAAGGGTGCGGTGTCCAAGGAGTTCGTAGGAAGTCCTGGCGTGGTGGGCGGGGCTAGGGAGGGTCGGGGCCCTGGGTGGGCGGGCCCGGCCCGGAGGTGGGCGGGGCCTGCGCCTCAGAGCCGGGGCGGCGGCGGCGGAAGATGGCTGCGGCTGAGGCGACCGACACCCAGCTGATGCTCGGAGTCGGGCTGATCGGTGAGGACGCAGGCACCCTGCCCGGCAGGCCCGCACCCCAGTTCCGTCTCGGTCCCCAGCGCCGCCCGCGAAGGGAGGGTGGGGCACCCTCGTGTTGAGCCGGGGCCTGCCCAGCCTGGGCCGGCCTCCTGGTCTCCCTGGCCGGGGGCTGCGCGCGGGGCCTGCGGCAACTACGGCCGTCCACATGCGGGACGGGGGCTCCTGCTCGCCCGGGGTTGCCCCGCGGAGCCGGAGGCCCAGGGTCTGCCCGAGGCCGAGAGGCTGCGCGGGGCGGCAGCGCCGGCGGAGCCCGCGGCCTCCGGGGAGCGGGGGGACCCCGCGTGACTGTCGCCTCGGCGCCCGCTCGCTCTATTGTGCAACCGGGGTGGGGACCTTGGTGGGGGCTGAGGACGCCGGCCCGGGAAGCGGGGGTAACGTCAGGCGAAGGCCCTGGGCGTCACTCATGCAGGATACACTCTCGGAAATGGCTGAGCCAGGACTAGATCCTTGCGGGGTAACCCCCAAACCTCCACTCCTAGCAGAGGTGAACGTCTGTCAGGTCCCTTTGGAAAAAGTCTTAATTCTCCTGCTACTTGAACACACCCCTGAACGCTGTCCTCTAGTGTACAAGAACATTGCTTAGGCTTAGCCAAACTGGAATTCTCAATGTCTCTAAAGGGTGAATCTGGGAATGGCTTCCTGTGTTCATTTCTGATGTGATTTTAAAACCGCTTCAAAACAGAGCCATGAATCTGAGTCTTGTTAGAAGGTACTCCTGAATTAAGGTCCAGTTAAATTCTGACTTAAGTAACTGAACAAGATGACTTAGTAGTAGTAGTACAAAGTACTTACAATTCCTAAATGCTTCTTGGTCAGTGTTACCCCTTCCTTCATCCTCCTCCATTTCCCCCCTCCTGTCTTTTTTTTGTTGTTGTTGCCAGTCCAGGGGCTTGAACTCAGGGCCTGGGCACTGTCCCTGTTTTTTTTTTGTTTTTTGTTTTTTGCTCAAGGTTAGCACTCTACCACTTGGGCCACAGTGTCACTTCTGGCTTTTTCTGTTTATGTGGTGCTGAGGAATGGAACAGAGAGCTTCATGCATGCTAGGCAAGCACTCTACTGCTAAGCCACGTTCCCAGCCCCACTCCTGTTCTTTTGATGATATATTTTGTGTGTATGTGTGCTGGTCCTGGGACTTGTACTCAGTACTGGGTGCTGTTCCAGTTTTTTTGTTTGAGGCTAGCACTCTACCACTTGAGCCACAGTGAAGTACAGAGGGGTTACAGTTTCATACTAAGGCAGTTACATTAAACATACAGTTTCGTGTAAGGCAGTGATTACATTTCTTGTGCAACTGGCTACTCCTTCATTTTTCCCTTGCCTTCCCCCTCCCCATTTTCCTCTCCCCGTGAGTTGTACAATTGGTTTACACCATATAGTTTTTATAAGTATTGCTGTTGCATTGGTTTGTCTTTTTATCCCTTGTCTCTTGATTTTGGTATTCCCTTTCCCCTTCCTAGTTCCAATACACATATATACAATATCCAAGGTACTAAAATCAGTTACAGTGTTATTAAGGGTAAAACCACCAGAAGGGAATACAGAAAAAAGAGGGAAAAAGGGCATGGTTTCACGTGGCATGTTGAAAATAACTACAACAGTGATATACCACTTGTTTCCATAACTTGAAGTTCATTTCTCTTAGCATCATCCTATGTGTTCATACGGGCATAGCTCTTGAGCTATTGTGATCTTCTGCTAGGACAATCCTAGACCTTCCTTTCTTTTTCTTTCCTCCCTTCCTCCCTCCATTCCTTCCTCCCTTCCATATACATACATATATAGAAAGAAAGATACACACACAGAGATGTTTAATGGCACACATAGGACTGGATAACCTTTATAAATATTTTAAAAGTTTTTAGGGACTGCCTATGTAGTGGTAGAGTATTTGTCTAGTTTGCAGGATGCCCTGGGTTCAAGCCCCCCAAAAGTAAATTAAGGAAAAATTTCAGTGCAGTATTTGCACAATTGATGTGTGACATGTTTTGAAAAAATTTACATCATATCCAATTATTTTGTGTTCCCCCAGCGCTAGGGATGGAAACCAGGGATTGCTTTATATTTGCACTCTGTTGGTAGGCTTTACCACTCAGTCCTCTTTCTTTCTTTCTTTTTTTAATTAAAAAAATTTTTTTTTGCCAGTCCTGGGGCTTGAACCCAGGGCCTGGGCCCTGTCCCTGAGCCTCTCTTTGCTCAAGGCTAGCACTCTTTATCACTTAAGCCACAGCACCACTTCTGGCTTTTTTCTGTTTATGTGGTACCAAGGAATTAAACCCAAGGCTTTATGCATGCTAGGCAAGCACTTTCCACTAAGCCACATTCCCAGCCCTCTTTTTTTTTCTTTAACAAACTTTTCTATATATTTATAACAGATTTTTCTCACAAGATAAAAACTTAGGTAGTTACAAATTAGTAAACATTTATGTGGCAGAAGATAGGGAGGAATTCTATCATATCTAAGGGCTAAAGTGTATATTTTTTCTTTTCTTTTTTCTGGTACAAGGATTTTGAACTTAGTCTTACAGTCTCAGCTTGTTTGGTCAGAGCTGGTACTCAACTACTTGAGCCATACTTCCAGTTCCTCTTTTTGCTGGTTAATTGGAAATAGAATCTGGGAACTCTTTTCTTCCCGAGCTGGCTTCAACCTGTGATCTTCCAGGTCTTAGCCTTCTGAGTATGTGGGAATTCAGGTGTGAGTCACTAGTGCCCAGGTAAGGCTAGATTATCATTTATGGTTTGTTATAAAAACCTATTTACTTAAAAAAAAAAAGCTATTTACTGAAGTGGGCTAAAATTCAAAATCATGGCTTCATGGGATTTGGGGTCTCAAGTACCCTAGGTTGCTTTATAAAATGAGTTATTAAAACTGACTCCACTTAGTGTTTCTCAGTAACCAATCAATTCACTTCCTTGCTGCTGTTTGACATTCTCACAGTGACCATCTTTCCACCATAGAAAAGGACACAAATGGAGAAGTTCTGTGGGTCTGGTGTTATCCTTCCACGACAGCTGCATTAAGGAATCTGCTGCTCAGAAAATGCTGCCTTACAGATGAAAGCAAACTTCTCCATCCCTTTGTCTTTGGTCAGTACAGACGAACATGGTTTTATATCACAACAACTGAAGTTCCAGATTCTTCTGTCTTGCAAAAGGTATTTAAAGTGAGATAAGAGTATTCCCATAACCTTTCGCTGCAGACCTTATGAAATATTAGTTTCAGTATGAATTTTCTTTTGTCACACTCATTCCTTTTATAACTGCGTGGTTGGTAGAGTTGTGATTAGTACAGAAATTTGCAGTGTACTCCCCTTTATCAAGTTTATAGTATGATGAAGTAGAGATGTAAATTTAGCTTAAAGCCATAGCTGATTAAAAGTGACAAGTATTTTCATCATAACTACAAACTATTGTAGCTAGGTGATAGGCTCACATCTGTAATCCCAATTACCCAGGAGGCTAAGATCTGAGGATCAAAGGTTGAAACCAGCCAGGGTAGACAAAACCACAAAACTCTTCTTTCGAACTAGACAGCAAGGGGGCTGGGAATATGGCCTAATGGCAAGAGTGCTTACATGAAACCCTAGGTTTGATTCCTCAGCACCACATATATAGACAATGGCCAGAAGTGGCACTGTGGCCCAAGTGGCAGAGTGCTAGCCTCGAGCATAAAAGGAAGCCAGGTACAGTGCTCAGGCCCTGAGTTCAAGGCCCAGGACTGGCAAAAAAAAACACACACACACACACACACAAAAAAAAAAACTAGACAGCAAAAAGCAGAAATAGAGCTGTGGCTCAACTGGTAGAGAATCAGCCTTGAGCAAAAAAGCTGATTAAGAGCTGAAAGCCCTGAGTTTAAGCCCCAGTATTGGCACAAAATAAAATAACTATTGTAGAGGACGTAATTATTCTTGGCAGAGTTAAGAATTTGTGTGTGTGTGCATGTGTGAGCACATGCGCACACAAGCACACACCAGTTCTAAAGCTTGAATGTGTGTATGTGCACACACGCACCAGTTCTAAAGCTTGAACTCAGGGCATAGGCACTATCCCTGAGCTTTTTTGGTCAAATCTAGTGCTCTACCATTTGAGCTGCAGCTCATCTTCCAGTTTTTGGTGGTTAATTGGACATAAGAGTCTCCTGGACTTTCTTGCCCTGGCTGGGGGCTGGCTTCAAAACATGATCCTCAGATCTCAGCCTCCTGAGTAGCTAGGATTACAGGCAAGAACCACCAGTACCTAGCTAAGAAAAGGTTTTTTATTTGCTTATGAATGATAAGAATTGTAGAAGTTTGAGAGCTACAAATAGCTCTTACCTGTGGTCCTAGCTACTCTGGTAGTTGAAATCTAAGGTTCAAAGTTCATTCAAAAGCCAGCTTAGGCCGACAAATTCTGGAGACTCTCATCTCTAATTAACCAGCAAAAAGCCAAAGTGGAGGTAGATTGCTAGCCTTAGGCAGAAAAGCTAAGGGACAGCGTGAGACCCCGAGTACAAGCCCTAATAATGGGAATGGAGGGAGGGAGGAAGGGGAGTTATACAGACACGTATATATATATGATAGAAGCATGTGAAAATCTAAATTTAGTTTTTTGCTTTTTAGTGCTGGTTATCTTGTATGCGAGGTTTGTTAGAATAATAAAATTACTATTCTATCACAGTATCTGTTAAATTCTATTAAAGTACCTTTAAAAAGTGTACCTTTTTTTTTGTTTGTTTCTTTTGGACAGGTGACTCATTTTTCTATTGTTCTGACCGCCAAAGATTTTAACCCAGAGAAATATGCTGCCTTCACTAGGATATTGTGTAGGTCTGTATAAAACTGTTAAATGCTAATATACCAAAATGGAAATCTCACTCAGTAGTGGCACAACAGATTTCTTCACAGAGGAAGTAGATTTCATCCCTCTGTCTCTCAGCTGTACAGCTTTATCTGTAGCAGCTATTTAGGGCTGTTCTGTAGAGAGAACCTTTTTTTTCTGCTTTGTTGACTTCTGTTCTGATTTGGGAAAGTGGGCTGGGAGAAGAGAAAAAGCAGTTTGCCGGCTGTTATACTTCCTGGGTATCTGGGGCACTTGCCACTTTTGGTCTGTTACTTCTCCTTACCTCCTGTCTAGGAATTTCCCTAGTAAAATGAGTAAGTTAAGTGCCTTAGGAACTGACCAGCTGCTTCATATATATCAAGGTCTGTGTGTGACATTTTGAGTAAACTTTTTTTTTTTTTTTTTTTTGCCAGTCCTGGTGCTTGGACTCAGGGCCTGAGCACTGTCCCTGGCTTCTCTTTTGCTCAAGGCTAGCACTCTACCACTGGAGCCACAGTGTCACTTCTGGCCATTTTCTATATATGTGGTGTTGAGGAATCGAACCCAGGGCTTCATGTATATGAGGCAAGCACTCTTGCCACTAGGCCATATTCCCAGCCCCATTTTGAGTAAACTTAATGGAGATTCAACCATGACTAAAGTAGACTCAGTTTCAGCTGAACTATAAAAAATATTGATTGAGCTCTCTATCTCTTTTATCTCTTTTTCTTCTTCTTCTCTTCTTCCTTCCCCTTTGTCCTCTGAGCGCCTCCATATTGTCTGGGCCAGCAGTTTACTCTCCCCCCAATAAACTCTTTTCTGCCTGAAAAAAAAAATTTATTGAGCCAGGTGCTGGTGGCTCATGCCTGTAATCCTAGCTACTCAGGACGCTGAAATCTAAGGATCATGGTTTGAAGCCAGCTGGAGCAGGAAAGTCTGTCTATGAAGACTCTTATCTCCAATTAACCACCAGAAAACTGTGGCTCAAAATGGTAGAGCATTAGCCTTGAGTAGAAAGCTCAGAGACAGTGCTCAGACTCTAAGCTCAAGCCCTATGACCAACAAAGTGTGTGTATATACATATATGTGTATGGAATATACTAATTCAGTTAGACATAGTTGCTCATGCTTATAATCATAGCTGCTTGGTGGCAGAGATCAAAGGCATTACAACTTAATGCTAGTCCATGTGAGATTCCATCTTGACCAGTGGCTGGATATAGT
Source organism: Perognathus longimembris pacificus (assembly GCF_023159225.1). Taxonomy (NCBI): domain Eukaryota; kingdom Metazoa; phylum Chordata; class Mammalia; order Rodentia; family Heteromyidae; genus Perognathus; species Perognathus longimembris. The sequence goes on along the minus strand of NC_063162.1, from coordinate 9,499,895 downwards.
GGTATGTACGTGTCACTCTAAGGACATGCAGTAGTGCAAATGGGGTGGGGGGATCACAATCCAAGCCAGCTTAAGCACAAAGTGAGACCATATCTCAAGAAATAACCAACACAGAGCCAGGTGTGGTGGCTCATACCTTTAATCCTAACCACTCAGTAGGCTGAGATCTGAGGACCATGGTACAAAGCCAGCTTGAGCAGGAAAGGCCATGAGATTTTTCTCTCTAGTTAACCACCAAAAATCCAGAAGTGAAGCTGTGGTTCAAGTAGTAGAGTGCTAGCTTTGAGTAAAAAATGTAAGAAACAGTACTCAGGCCTTGAGCTCAAGACCTGGTACTGGTACAAAAGTAAAAGAAAGGGGCTGGAATGTAGCTTAGTGGTAGAGTGCTTGCCTAGCATGCATGAAGCCCTAGGTTCAATTCCTTAGTACCACATAAACGGAAAAGGCCAGACGTGGCGCTGTGGCTCAAGTGGTAGAGTGCTTTGAGCAAAAGATGCTCAGAGACGGTGCCCAGGCTGTGAGTTCAAGTCCCAGGATTGGCAGGAAAGGAAAGGAAGGAAAGAAGGAAGAACATAAAAGATCTTGCAGATGGCTCAAGTAGTATAGTGTCCACCTTTCACCAAAGTGTAAGTGTGAGGCCCTAAGTTAAAATCTTAGTACCACCAAAAAAATAAAACGTACCAGTCCACTCTTTTGTCTAATGGGCTTAAAATCTTTTTTTTCCCTAGTACTGGGGGGTTTGGCTTTTAATATTTCCATTAGGTAAAATTGTAATTCTAGATGCTATGTATAACCCTTGACCTATTATTGGTTCCAGTGATTTTATGGGAAAGGAAAGGAATTGTGTACGTTTTCAACACTGTAGGCTTAGGAAATGGATGCCTTTTGTCTTTTTGTAGGTGTGGGTTGGTACTGAGGCTTGAACTTGGGGCCTCCCACTCTCCCTTAGCTTTTTCACTCAAGGTTGGTGCTCTACCACTTGAGCCACCCCTCCACTTCTAGAATTTTTTTTGGATAGTTAGAGATAAAATTCTTACAGACTTCTTCCCTGGGCTAGCTTTGAATCATGATCCTCAATCTCATCCTTCTGAGTAGTCAGGATTACAGGTGAACCACCAACACTCCCAACTTTTTCCCTTTTTTAATACATGCATACTCCCCCACACACACCCACACCCCATGGTACACCAGAGCAGAAAACAAGAAGCAAACAAAATCTTCTCATTACCTAAAAGTTAGATTGTATTTTGAGTAAGCTCTTACAGGTTATGCAGCTAGCACAGTACAAAAACCTTCTTGATATCTGATGACAAATTCCAGGCATGTGGCTCACTTTAGAATATAAACAACTATCTGCTGATGTGGCACTGACACAGGGGAGGTTGTTACTACTTGAAGAGACTCTTTCTAGAAGCCACAAACTAAAATCACAGCAGACGTGTTTTTGAATAAACACTGGACTCCACTGCACTTGATTGCGTCAGGATTAGGTTACTCAGCAGAATTCCCTGGGAAATATTCTGAGCCCCCGAAGGCAGGGTTGCTTCAGACCCTACCTTCTGCCCAGGTGGAAGCCCAGAGGTTTTCTAGCTTCTGCAGAATGCATTATAGTATTCTGGATTCTCCTGTCACAGGGAAGAAATGAGGCCTCTGCTATTGCCACCCTCCTCCTGCCCTTTCTGCCCTCAGCCTGCATGTATATACCCACACGCCCACGCACACCTACACACACAAGCATGTACACACTCAGAGAAATCACTTTTTCATCAGAGAGAGGATAACATGGTGCACCTTTATGGCATGCTGCTCACTGTGATGCACTTCCTCCTCTTCTTCCCCTCCTTCCCTCCTTCCTTCTTTCCCTCCTATCTTCTCCTTCCTTCCTTCTTTCCTTCCTTCTTTTCTTCCTTCATGCTGTGTGTGTGTGTGTGTGTGTGTGTGTGTGTGTGTGTGTGTGTATGTGTATGTGTGTGTATCTCTGTACTGGGGCTTGAACTCAGGGCCTGGATGCTATCTCTGAGTTTTTGGCTCCAGGCTCATGCTTGACCTCTTGAGCCACATCTCCACTTCCACTTTTTGGATAGTTTATTGGAAAGTCTTATGGACTTCAGGCTGACTTCAAACCACAGTCCTAAGATCTCTTTTCTCTCTCTCTCTCTCTCTGTATCTCTCTCTCTCTGCCAGCCCTTGGGTTTGAAAAATATGGTCTGGGCACTCTCCCTGAGCTTCTTTTGCTTAAGGCTAGCACTCTACCACTTGAGCCACAGCACCACTTCCGGATTTTTTCTATTTATGTGGTTCTGAACTGAACCCAGGGCTTCATGCATGCTAGACAAGCACTCTACCACTAAACCACATTCCCAGTCCAGATTTCAGCCTCTTGAGTAGGTAGGATCACTGGCATGAGCCACCAACAGCTAGCTTTCTCTCTTCTTTTTTTGGTGCTGCATATGAAACCCAAGGCCTCCTGCAGGCAAGACACCCTTCCTACCATTGAGCTCCACCACCAGCTCCCAGTGGTATTTGGTTTTATTTGTTCTGACGAATTTTCAAGGGGAAGAGAACAGTGCTACACTTGAGCTATAAATGCGATCAGTTTCCTGTCAGCATTTTTTTTTTCCAGAAGTCTTAACTTGAAAAATGTTTCTACTGTGCATTTATCACTGGAAACTTGAAAGAGCTTGGATTTCTTAATTATCTAAATATAGCTACCTCTGGGAGCTCTGATAATAAGTATGGGCTCTACAGCTAATTACTGCTTTTGCTGTGAACAATGCATAAAACTTCCTGCCAAAGGAAATCGCAGCAGTAAAACAGAGTTGTATGACTAAGAACATTATTCGAGAACATTTGACATAAAAAGACATAATGCAATATTGCTGGGAATAATGAGCCTCAGAAAGCCCATAGTTAATTCTCTTTTGATAGGGAAGTTCTATAGTCTTCTCCATATGTAAAGAGAGAGCTGCCTTCAGAGAATTATGGTAGATCTGGCAGGTGTTTTCTAACTTCATGAGAGAAGAAATACATTTGGGAAGGTTTAGACATGCAGAAGTACATTAGCAGGCTGGCTTTAGACTGTGTAGAAAGTACCACTCCCTAACCTCGCCATGTGATTCACACCAAGGGAAGGCATGGCCACTTCTTACCCTTTCTTACAGAATGTACCTGAAACATGGGAGCCCAGTTAAAATGATGGAGAGTTACATTGCCGTTCTCACCAAGGGGATATGCCAGAGTGAAGAAAATGGGTCATTCCTTAGTAAGGACTTCGATGTTCGAAAGGCATACCTGGCAGGTTCCATCAAAGGTAAGAAAAGGCAAAGAAAGAAGAAACAAAACCCAGGCCAATAACAAAAGGTCTCCTTTTCATCTCCATATTGTGTTTTCTACACAGGAGGACACTTTAACCCCATACATCCCTATCAAAATGTTCTTTCACCAGTAAGCTGAATTTCTTGGCTTGAGGGCTCCCCTGACTTTCATAGTTATTCTTTTCTTCTTAGCAGCTCTTCCATCTAGAGCCCTCAAACTGCTGGTCCAGAGTCCCTAATTGAAAAATCCAACGTGGCAGAGGTTACTCTGTAAATCTAGAAGAAGGAAAAGGGGAACTCTGAAGATGAGGCTGTCCTCCATTCCTCCATGTCCTTCCACAGCACCTGACTGCTTTTATTTGTGTGTGTGTGCCAGTCCTGGGGCTTGAACTCAGGGGCCTTTTTTGCTCAAGGCTAGTGCTCTACTACTTGAGCCACTTCCAGATTTTTGGTGGTTAATTAGTCTTAGAGACTTTCCTATGCAGATTGGCTTTGAACCATGATCCTCAGATCTTAACCACTGATGCCACCACGCTATACCCTACCTGCCATCCTTTGTGTTTTCTGGGAATGTTGAGATGTTTAGTGCTCCTTCAAGTTAGCTGGTAAGGAGCTAAGTAATGTCCCGGGTGGGGGGTTCATGAATTTTTACATAAGGAGTAAGAAAGATATTGGTTCTTCACATCATTTATTTCATTTTACTTCCTTGTTGGTCCGGCTTCTCTGTATATCCATCCTAGAGCCCCTTCTGGGCCAGTTATCAGCAGCTAAGAATCACCTTGGCATGCAGACACATATGGATAATATACCTACCCACAAAATAAGGTCTTCTGTGCTTAACATCTGCTTAAGTCTATCTTCTATATTAAAAATGAGTTTTGTATTTGTATGATGAGAATTCTTTTTGTTAAAAGTCCTGTGCCATTACATAATACTTAATGCAGTAACATGCTAATTTCTGTTTATTTTTAGACATTGTATCCCAATTTGGAATGGAAACTGTTATATTACACACTGCACTGATGCTAAAAAAACGAATTGTCATCTATCACCCCAAAATAGAAGCTGTCCAAGAGTTCACCAGGTATCCTCATTAATTATTTAAACAGTGAATTTTCTTGGGAGATTGAGATACTACATGCTGCTGTGTGCTGTGTTCTATTGCATATTTGGTATAAATAGTGTGTACTAGCCTGGCCCCATGGCTCATACTTAAAATTCTAGCTACTTACATGATTGAGATCTGAGGCTCATAGTCTGAAGCCATCCTGGATGGAAAAGCTTGAGATTCTTTCTGTAATTAACCAGCAAAATGCTGCACTGGTAGCATGGCTCAAGTAGCCGAGCTCCAGTTGTAAGTGGAAAGAAAAGAAACAAATGAGAGCACAAGACCCTGGGTTCAGGCACTAGGACAAGCACACACATACATGTACACACACACACACACACACACCATTTTGGTCTGATGGTTCAGTTTAAATCTAGTGGCTCAAGGTCACTGACTTTGGACTGATTCTTCTTCAGCATTAGAAATAGGGAGTTAGGGGGCTTGGGATATGGCCTAGTGGCAAGAGAGCTTGCCTTGTATACATGAGGCCCTGGGTTCAATTCCCCAGCACCACATATACAGAAAACGGCCAGAAGTGGCACTGTGGCTCAAGTGGTAGAGTGCTGGCCTTGAGCAAAAGGAAGCCAGGGACAGTGCTCAGGCCCTGAGTTCAAGGCCCAGGACTGTCCAAAAAAAAAAAAAGAAAGAAATAGGGAGTTAACAAACTTTTCTTTCTGTAGAATAAATATATAAGGCTTTGAGCTATATGGTCTTTGTCCCAACTTCTTAGCTGCCTGAGTAACAGGAAAGTAACCATATACAATACATATGTAGTGAATGAGTATGGCTCTGTTAATAAAATTTTATACACAAAGACAGACAGCTGGCCCACAGTTCACAGTTTGTTGATCTCTGGGTTTTTGTTTGTTTGTTTGTTCCTATCCTGAGGCTTGAATTCAGGGCCTGCACACTGTCCAAGCTTTTTGTGCTTAAGGCTAGCACTCTACCATTTTTTTTTTTTTGGCCAGTCCTGGGCCTTGGACTCAGGGCCTGAGCACTGTCCCTGGCTTCTTCCCGCTCTAGGCTAGCACTCTGCCACCTGAGCCACAGCGCCCTTTCTGGCCGTTTTCCATATATGTGGTGCTGGGGAATTGAACCGAGAGTTTCATGTGTAGGAGGCAAGCACTCTTGCTACTAGGCCATATTCCCAGCCCCAGCACTCTACCATTTGAGCCATGGCTCCAGTTCTGGTTTTTTGAGTATTAATTTGGGATCAGAGTCAGACAGACCTTCCTGCTTGGGCTGGCTCAAACTGCAGTCCTCTGATCGTAACTTCCTTGAGTAGCTGGCATTCCAGTCAGGAGCCACCAGCACCTGGCCTTAATCTCTGCAGTGTGTTGTTTTCTCGACTCCATTTTACCATACTTTCTCATTATAATACAGTGAGTTTTTATTTACTAAATCTAACTTGTCCTTCAATTCTTTTTGAAAAGTTAAGATGAGTTAGCATTTGTGCTGAGTTTATTGCATCATGAGCATTATCTAAGACATCTTAAATTATTAAGCTTCTTCAAGGAAGCATCATTACTCTGTTTTATGAATGAGAAAATTGAGGGCTGGCAAAGGGTAAGTGGGAAGCTAATAAAAAGGAGAAGGGCTTTATAGACAGAAAGGCCTAGGTATCAATTCTTCAGAGGGAAGTTTGTTAGCTCTGTGACCACGTAAAACAGTGAGTGTCCCTAACCCTCAATGTCTTTATTTATAAAATGAAGATTATAAGACTTGCTTCTTAAGTTTAGTTTTGAGACTAGGAATATGTAATGTGCTTAATCATGTGCTTTGCCCTTAATATCTGTTTTAGGAATGATGGTTAGGATTATAATTGTTTTACCTTAAGTGAGAGCACCAGAATTTTCACCCTCCCTGTCTGGCCTCCAAACTCTGTATTTTGCTACAGCATGACCTAATGCTTTTTTTTTTTTTTTTTTTTGCCAGTCCTGGGGCTTGGACTCAGGGCCTGAGCACTGTCCCTGGCTTCTTTTTACTCAAGGCTAGCACTCTGCCACTTGAGCCACAGCGCCACTTCTGGCCAGTTTCTGTATATGTGGTGCTGGGGAATCGAACCCAGGGCCTCATGTATATGAGGCAGGCACTCTTGCCACTAGGCCATATCCCCAGCCCACCTAATGCTTTTTAAACTGCGTGTTCTTAGCTGCTGAGCTGTTACCTCATACCAGGGATTTCCAGAGCTACAGACAAATTCTGTATATCTTCCTACAGTACCTGTGCTGCCTTTAGAATTTTTATGGAAACTCATGTCTGAAAACAAACATGACATGATTTGCAAGTATGGCCAGAATCTTAAGTATAAATGGGAGACTTCTATAGAATTTCTTGCTCACAGGGACTACTTGGGTTATTAGTAGCTTTTTGTAGCTGATCTTACCCAAAAAGTAGAGTTTAAAATTTGACATTGTTAGCCAGATGCCAGTGGCTCACACCTGTAATGTTAGTTACTCAGAAGCTTGAGGTCTGAGGTTCAAGACTCAAAGCCAGTCAAAGCAGGAAGGTCCTTGAGACTCTTATCTCCAATTAATCACCAAAAAGCCAAAAGTGGAGCATGTGGCTCAAGTGGTAGAGCGCTAACCTTGAGCAAAAAACCCTCAGGGACAATGTGCAGGCCCTAAGTTCAAGCCCTAGTACACATAGATATGACATTTTAACTATTTTTTTTTTGTCTTTTCTTTTTTGGTACTGGGGATCGAACCCAGGATGTTGCACTTGCTAGGCAAGTGCTTTGCCACTGAGGTACATCGGTCTGTCCTCTGCCCCTGAGTAGCCACAGGACTCTACTCCTTTGTTTCCTCTCAGGATGAGGAAGTGAGCACCCAAGGTGTGGGCCAGCAACCATAGAGTTCTTGCTTTGATTCCCCAGGACTCTGCCTGCCTTGGTGTGGCATCGACAGGACTGGACTATCCTGCATTCCTATGTGCACCTCAGTGCCGATGAGCTGGAAGCCCTGCAGATGTGCACAGGTAGGCGGCAGCATCTGGGGGAGGAGAAGCTGTGCTTATTTGTTTGTTTATTTTTATTTTCTGGTGCCAGGGATTGAACTCAAGGGCCTCACACTTGCTAGGCTTGCTTCTCACAATTGACTCTCTATCCCTTGAGCCATGCCTCCAACCTAGCTTTCTGCTGATTACCTGGAAATGAAATCTCAAGGACTTTTCTATTCAGGTTGGACTCAAACTGCAAACCTCTAGAATAGCCTCTCTAATAGCTAGGATTACAAGTGTAAGCCATTGATGCCTAGCTAAAAATACTTCTAACTTAAAATTTGTGGTAAAATTCACATAAAACTTACTATCTGGGATCCAGCCCAGAGCCCTGTGCATGCTAGTAAAGCATTCTACCACTGACCTGGTCCCCACCCCTAAATTCAATCTAAGATTCTTTTTTTTTTTTTTTTTTTTGGCCAGTCCTGGGCCTTGGACTCAGGGCCTGAGCACTGTCCCTGGCTTCTTCCCACTCAAGGCTAGCACTCTGCCACTTGAGCCACAGCGCCCCTTCTGGCCGTTTTCCATATATGTGGTGCTGGGGAATCAAACCGAGAGCTTCATATGTAGGAGGCAAGCACTCTTGCCACTAGGCCATATTCCCAGCCCTCAATCTAAGATTCTTTAGAAGTGATTTGATTTTTAAACTCCAGACATTATCTTAAGCCTTCTCATATTTTTTTCCCCAAGGAAAGCTATTTTTTTTGTGTGTGTGTGTGGCCAGTCCTGGGCCTTGAACTCAAGGCCTAAGCACTGTCCCTGGCTTCCTTTTGCTCAAGGCTAGCACTCTGCCACTTGAGCCACAGCGCCACTTCTGGCCGTTTTCTATATATGTGGTGCTGGGGGATCGAACCCAGGGCTTCGTGTATACGAGGCAAGTGCTCTTGCCACTAGGCCATATTCCCAGCCCTAGGAAAGCTATTTTTAAATGATATTTTTATACTTGTATAATAGTAAGATTCTGAAAATAATGTAGTAATACAGTAGAACTGATAGTGTCTAATACATCCCTCAGAGATTGTGCCAGTTTGCCTTTGGTATAACATAGAGGAGAGGGTCTGGTTTTCCATGCCCCTTAACACCAAGTAGTGTTATCAAACTTCAAACTGTTTGCCAACTTGAATTGTATGTAGGGGTATTCCACTGTAGCGTTAACCTGACATTTCCTGATTCCTAACAAGGTTGTTTTATGTTGCTTATGTATTTGTCATTTGTGTTCCTTTACTGCAACATGACTTTTTTTGTCGGTCGTGGGGCTTGAACTCAGGTCCTGGGTGCTGTCACTGAGCTTCTTTTTGCTCAAGGCTAGCACTCTACCACTTGAGCCACAGCACCACTTCTGTTTTTTTCTGTTTATGTGGTGCTGAGGAATCAACCCAGGGCTTCATGCATGTTAGGCAAGCACTCCACCACTAAGCCACATTCCCAGCCCCTCCTCAGGCATTCTTGACCCAAATAACAATGACAAAAAAGCAAATGCTTTCCTTCAACCCTGCTCTTTGACACTGAAGTCAAACTTTGGAACATTTTGAGCTGTGCAGATTTCTTCCAGCAGTTAACATTAATATAATTTTAATCAGTGCCATAAGGTACAGCAAATATTCCTGCATAAGTAAGACTATGAAGAAAAGTAGATAACCTGTGAGACTCAGTTCTCTCTTGATACATTCAAATCATGATTTCTTCCTGCTCCAATAATTTGATCATCTTTGTAATACAGGTTACATTGCGGGCTTTGTAGATTTGGAGGTGAACAATAGACCAGACCTGTATGATGTGTTCGTGAATCTGGCCGATAGTGAGATCAGCATTGCTCCACTTGCAAAAGGTTAGTTCTCTATTCTATTCTGTTTGTCTCTGTGCTGTTATTGGCATGTATTTAGATACAAGCCAAGCAGTTTTTGTTGTTGTTTTGTTTTGTTTTGGTTGTTCATTGGGCTTGAACTCAGTGCCTGGGCACTGACCCTGAGCCTTTTCACTCAAAGCTAATGGTCTACTACTTTGAGCGGTAGCACCACTTCTGGTGGCTCACTCCTGTAATCCTAGCTACTCAGGAGGCTGAGATCTGAAGATCAAGGTTCAAAACCAACCTGGGCAGGAAAGTCCATGTGACTCATGTCCATAAGAAAACCGCAAGTGGTGCTGTGGCTTAATGTGGTAGAGCACTAGCCTTAAGCAAAAAAGCTCAGGGACAGTGCCCAAGCCCTGAGGTGAGGTCAAGCCCTACCACTACCACCACCAACAATAACAAATGGAGTCCAGTTCTGTCTGGCTTTGAACTCTGATCCTCAGATCTTACCTACCGAGTAGCTATGATTAGAGGCGTGAAGCAATAGCACCTGGCTTATTTTTAGGATGATATTTGGAAACCAGTACTTAAGAGCCCTCTTAAGCTGGTCTGTGGAAGCTGGAGACATTTTTCAGTGTCTAGAACATGTCATTTGTTCTTTCATACTTAGACATGTTTGCAATACAGACAAGATTAATGGTAATAGCTTTGTGTGGTCATCAACTTTTTCCTAAAAGCATGAACAGCTGAACGCTAGCATGTTAGGAATCTGTTTTAGATTCTGGCTCTGTGAGGTTTTATCTAGCAACTTCAAATTAAGAAAGCCAGCATTGGGCTGGGTGCCCATAGTTCATTCTCGGGAGGCTGAGATCTGAGGATCACTGTTTGAAGCCAACCCAGGCAAGAAAGTTTGTGAGACTATTATCTTCAATTAACTACCAAAAGAAAAGCCAGCAGCGGCGCTGTGTCTCAAGTGGTGGAGTGCTAGCCTTGAGCAATAAAAGCTCAGAGACAGCACTGAGGCCCTAAGTTCAAGCCCCAGAACTGGCATGCGTGTGTGTGCGCAAGCGCACACACACACACACATACACACACACACACACTCTCTCTCTCTCTCTTCTCTCTCTCTCTCTCAAAAAAAAAGAAGGAAAAAAGAACAAAAGAGAGAGAAAGGGAAAAAAGGAAGGAAGGACAGAAGGAAGGAAGGAAGGGAGGGAGGGAGAGAGAGAGAGAGAGGGAAGGAGGGAGGAAGAGGAAGGTAATTTTTTTTTTCCAGTCCTGGGGCTTGAACTCAGGGCCTGAGCACTGTCCCTGGCTTCTTTTTGCTCAAGGCTAGCACTCTGCCACTTGAGCCACAGCACCACTTCCTGCTTTTTCTGTTTATGTGGTGCCGAGGAATTGAACCTAGGGTTTCATGCATGCTAGGTAAGCACTCAACCACTAAGCCAAGTTCTTGGCCCAGATTACTTACTTTCTTTGTTGAGACAGGGATTTACTATGTAGTCTAGCTAGCCTCAGATTTTCAATCCTCCTTCCTCAGCTTCTCGGGTACTGGGATTAAAAATGTTACCACATCTGGCTCAGATACTGCCTTTTGTAAAGCCAAAGAGAGAGAAAACTAGCTGTGGCCAAGGCCACTTAAACTGAGGCTTGAGGCCAGAGGCATCTCTTCTCTGCTGGTGTAAAGCAAGCGCATCCCTGTTGGCACCATTTGAATGGAGTTTGTCCCTGGAGGTGACAAGAACTCTGTCAGCCTGTTGCAGACAGCAGTCTGGCTGTGGTTATGTGCTGTTTCCTCCACTGGTGGCAAAGGGCCTGAGCCCACGTGGTTCTCAGCAGTTCCCCGCCACACTGACAGGAAGCACGTCCTTCGCAACCTTCCCCACAAAGATTCGCTCAAGTTCTTCACTGTGAACGACTGGCTCTTGCCTTCCAGTTGCTGCTGATGTGTAGTCAGGGGTTTTTTTGCTCAGTTTTTTTTTCTGGAAAAATAGTAATTCTTGGCCTGGGAATATGGCCTAGTGGTAGAGTGCTTGCCTCATATACATGAAGCCCTAGGTTCGATTCCCCAGCACCACATATATAGAAAAGGCCAGAAGTGGCACTGTGGCTCAGGTGGCAGAGTGCTAGCCTTGAGCAAAAAGAAGCCAGGGACAGTGCTCAGGCCCTGAGTCCAAGCCCCAGGACTGGCCAAAAAAAAAAAAAAAAAGTAATTCTTATCAGGTAGGTGTGAAGGGGAAGTTCAATTCGGTGTTGGTGTATTATTATTATTATTATGTTTGGCCCACGGAGAGTATAAGTTATGCTCATGCCTTACCTCCAGTATGCCATTCCTTTTTATGTTTGTTTGTTTGTTGCCAGTCCTGGGGCTTGAACTCAGGGCCTGAGCACTGTCCCTGGCTTCTTTTTGCTCAAGGTTTGCACTCTACCACTTGAGCTCTAGCGCCACTTCTGGCCTTTTCTATATATGTGGTCCTGAGGAATCAAACCCAGGGCTTCATGCATGCGAGGCAAGTACTCTACCACTAGGCCATATTCTCAGCCCCGTGTCGTTCCATTTGTGTTTAGTAATCAACACCCTGTAGGAATGGTCTTCCGTTTCTAGTTAGACGGCATGGTTATTTCTAATTACGTAAAGTTGTAAATATTCACCCAGCACCTTTTTCTTACTCTCACAGAGGCCATGACAATGGGCAAACTACACAAAGAGATTGGCCAGCTCATTGTTCAGTCTGCAGAAGACCCGGAGAAGTCAGATAGCCAGGTTATTCAGGTAACTCCCTGATCCCATTCGTCACCTTTGTAGGCGTCCCAGCAGCACAGTGCCGAGGCAGAGGGAGGTGCCTGGGACAGGCCACCAGCATGCCGGGCTGTGATGGGCACAGTGATGACGGACACAGGTGCAGGCCAACGTGGGCATGGCTGTCGCTGGCCGGTGCTGAAGCCAACCCCTGGCGGTGAGACACGCAGTTGGACGAATGCTTCTCCAGGCCTGCCCAGAGCACTCTCTGCTAAGAGAGTTTTCACAGAGGCACGATGTAAACAGATTGCTGCCTGAGCCTGAGGAGGTAGATAGGTGGTCATCATCTAGCTTTGCTAGCTGGTCCTTTTCTATAAATACAAGTATAAATACATGCATTTACTTATGTATTTGTGTATATAATCTGAATTTGTGGAGACTAGCTATGCTGTCAATTTTGGGAAAAAAGTACTTGTTTACGATGTTGAGTTGACATGGTCCAGAAATTAATACCATATTGATATAGAAATGGCACTTATTTTTCTACTTGTACTAGAGTCGAGCCCTTTGTTAACAGCTACGGTCTTACCTATGTGGATTTGACTTCAGAAACAAAGTACTCTCTAAGGACTGCTGCCGGGGCTGGGGATATGGCCTAGTGGCAAGAGTGCTTGCCTTGTATACATGAGGACCTGGGTTCAATTCCCCAGCACCACATATACAGAAAATGGCCAGAAGTGGCGCTGTGGCTCAAGTGGCAGAGTGCTAGCCTTGAGTGGGAAGAAGCCAGGGACAGTGCTCAGGCCCTGAGCCCAAGGCCCAGGACTGGCAAAAAAAAAAAAAAAGGACTGCTGCCATGGCCCGCAGGGCAGCGCCTCCTGGAGTCTGTCTGCCAAGCGGACAGAATATCCAAGTGCGGGGCTGGGGATATGGCCTAGTGGCAAGAGTGCTTGCCTCCTATATATGAAGCCCTGGGTTCATTTCCCCAACACCACATGTATAGGAAACAGCCAGAAGTGGCGCTGTGGCTCAAGTGGTAGAGTGCTAGCCTTGAGCAAAAAGAAGCCAGGGACAGTGCTCAGGCCCTGAGTCCAAGCCCCAGGACTGGCAAAAAAAAGAATATCCAAGTACACCTGCAGGCGCCCTCCCTCTGCCCTTGCCAGGCTGGCGGACTGGGCCTTTCCATGGGTATCAGAACCCTTCTGGCTCCATCTCTTCTCTTTGCTGCCCCTATGCCTCTGGCTTGTTCCCAGCTCCTTGTTTCTCTTCTCAGGGGTCCAGCCTTGCCTCTCCCTGCCCATCCAAACCCATCTTAGACACTAGGGCCTGAGCAACTGCCTACTTTGTCTTCACCTATGCCACCAGGGCACTTCTGGGAAGCAGGCTGTCCTCAAACAGTCCTCCCATACATTTCTTCATGTGTGCACTTGCAGACTCAGTGCGCGCTCCATGGGCGCCGGCAGTACAAAACAGCAGGAGCCAAGGCCTGCTGTCATAGGACCTGTTTTAGTGGAGCAGATACATAGATAAGTGCTGTGACAGAAGCAAGGGGTTGAGATGGAGAATGTTGAGGAGGGGTAAAAGAGCTTTCTGAGATAGTGAGATGAGCAGAAGGTCAGGCTTCTGGCAGGGACTGGCTAACAGCACTTCCTGTTCAGTGTAAGTGGCCTGTCTACCCATGGCCAGGGAGAACGGCTAGCATTTCTCCTAAGGATCTGGACATTTGTGTCCATGTAAATAAGAATCACTAATCCTTTGCCCACCCCTTGCCAACATTAGAAAAGAATCACTCATTTTTACAGCGTTGGTCACATATGGAGGTTTGAGTTCCAGATTATTTAGGTTTGGGTTCTGCTTCACAGACTAGAAATGATGACATACGTGGCTGCATAATGTCTGAAATCGTGGGAAGGAATGTGAAGGAGTTAAGCAGGTTGTGGGGTTGAAAAATACTTAAATGAGTAAAGGATGTCAGCCAACCAGGCCCCAAAACATGACTTTGCGAGAGCTCTGGTGAGTCGTCAGGCGCACGCAGTCAGGGGCGGTGCAGTGGGGCTTTTAGGAAGAGAGGCCTTCCAACAGTAAACACCTAGGCATATGCCCACGGCACTGAAGGCAGGCTCAGATGTCTGCATGTCTGTGGTCACAGCAGCATTGATCAGAGTCAGCAAAAGGAGGAAGTCACCCAAGTGTCTAACAAACGAATGGGCAAACAAAACGTAGTGTGCACCAAGACAATAGAAATTATTCAGCCTTAGGAAAATAAAACTGAAGCCGGGTGCTAGTGGCTCACGCCAGTAATCCTAGCTACTCAGGAGGCTGAGATCTGAGGGTTGCAGTTAGAGTCAGCCTAGGCAGGAAAGTCTGTGAGATTTTTTTCTCCAGTTAGCCACCAGAAAACTATAAGTGGTGGTGTAACTCAAAGTGGTAGAACACTAGCATTGAGCAAAAGAGCTCAGAGACAGCATGTAGGCCTGAATTTAAGCCTCATGACTGACAAAAAAAAAAAGATGTTTTATTCATACTACAAAATGAATGGGAATTATGCTAATGATACAATAATGAATGGCATAATGATATTAAGGGTAAGAATGCACTTACTCAGAATGGGCAGATTTAATAGGAAGTAGAGGAAGGGGATTCTGAGGGTTAGAGATGAACAGGTACTGCTATGGTGTAGTTTCTCTTTGGGAAGGTGAAAAGATTCTGGAAATTGGGCTGGGGATATGGCCTAGTGGCAAGAGTGCTTGCCTCGTATACTTGAAGCCCTGGGTTCGATTCCCCAGCACTACATATACAGAAAATGGCCAGAAGTGGCACTGTGACTCAAGTGGCAGAGTGCTAGCCTTGAGCAAAAAGAAGCCGGGGGGGAGGGGGGGGGCTGGGGATATGGCCTAGTGGCAAGAGAGCTTGCTTCGTATACATGAGGCCCTGGGTTCGATTCCCCAGCACCACATATACAGAAAACGGCCAGAAGTGGTGCTGTGGCTCAAGTGGCAGAGTGCTAGCCTTGAGCAAAAGGAAGCCAGGGACAGTGCTCAGGCCCTGAGTCCAAGGCCCAGGACTGGCCCCCCCCCAAAAAAAAAAAAAAAAAGAAGCCAGGGACAGTGCTCAGGCCTTGAGTCCAAGGACCAGGACTGGCAAAAAAAAAAAAAAAAGATTCTGGAAATTGATGAGTTGTTCACACCATGATTACACTCAATGCTGCTTTAAAATGATTTTACAGGGCATTAAAAATACCTGTGATGCTGATTTTTCCAAGTCATTTTGTTTTCATAACTTGTAAAGTTAAGTCTGATTAACAGCTGAATTCTAGAGGAAAAATTTCAGATTTTTAGGTACCAATAACATACTGCTTTGTATTCTGCTCTATTGAAGGATATTGCCCTGAAAACAAAAGAAATCTTCACCAACCTAGCACCATTTTCTGAAGTCTCCAACGATGGAGGGAAGAGAGTCCTCAACTTGGAGGCCCTAAAGCAGAAACGATTTCCCCCAGCAACCGAAAACTATCTATACCATCTAGCAGCGGCTGAGCAAATGCTGAAAATCTGACTGTGAGCCGCACTGTCTGGTTGGCTGACATCAAGCTTTCCTTTCACCCTGATTTTCCATTAACGACGTAAATTACTGAAGATTACAGAGGAAATGTTATATTTTTTAGCCATTTATTTGAAAGTACTGAGATCTGACCCCAAAAGCCCTGAAATCCCACTGTGATTTCGTCCCTGCCTGCTGTCCGTGTGAGAGCGCTGTTTCCACTACACACGGTGTGAGCCAGCACTGTCCGGAGCGAGGGAAGAGCCTCAGTAACGCATTCCCCTGTGCCTCCTCGCGTAGCCATAAACTAACATTGATTTTCAGAAAGCTGCCTGAAGTTTTGGTTTGTATTCTTCCGGGAAGAACTGTAATGCCTCACGAGGAACTCTACTTTCTGAGCCAAACTGCTAAGCTTTCTGCAGAACTGTCTAGATCATTCAAGAGGCTCTGCAGTTGCACTTTCTTGTAAAAGATCCCCCCCCCCACCCCGGGCCTTTGAATGTTTTGCTTATATTATGAGGGTTTTGCAGAGATTTTATACTTTAGACAATTTTAAGAATCCATATTTATACTGCACAGAATGTAGGCATTTGGCAGATTTAAGCCATCGGCACTCTTCATTAGCCCCGCCCTGGCAATATTTAGGAAAGAAACCAGTCCTTATCTGGTAGCATCCATAGACGCCCCTTTCAGTATGAATCTCTGGGCCTTAAACAAAGCCTTCACAGGATTGGTAAGGGAGTGGATCGGCTTCTTGCAGGGGCCTAGACCAGAGAACGTAAGCATCTTGAAAGGCTTCAGTGAAAGTAGTCTGACCATGTGTACCTTTTTCATCGTTGATGTTACAGATGCCTAATAAGCACAGAGGTCTACATTAGATACTCATTTCATTATGTCTACTCATATTAATTAGGAAAGATTACTTTTCACTCAGCACTGCTGTCCTTCAAAAATCTTACCTGGAAACATGTTGGCAGGAAGTTTGTATTGGATCTTTTTTTCCCCTTGTTCTTATACATTTGTTAAGTAAAACAAACAAAATAAGCTTTCCCCTCCTTCCTGGTGGGCACAGTGAGGACCTGGAATGAGATGATGTTTACTGAGGCCAACAAGTGAGAATTAAATTTGCACTTTGTGACAAACAATACTAACGTCTTTTTCTCCATCATTTTTCTCATAATGTCCTTAGCTATTGATCAAGGTTGTTAAAATCACAAAGTTATGATACAGAAATTAAAGTGTTTTCATAGTCATGAAAAAAGAAAACCACCCTTTTCTCCAGCCCTGAAGGCGTCAGGGATCACGTGACCTGAGAGCTAAAGCCTTCTCCATGTTCTCCATCTGCCTGCTCCTGTCCACACACCTATTAGATGATGTCAGCCTTTGCCCATCCTTCTCTACCACTAATTTTGCTTAGTGTAAACCTGTGGCCAGACAAGCCATCTGGTAGATAATTATGGGTTCATTTGGGGCTGCTCTGAAAGTCCTTCTTATGAAAATTGGAAATAACCCTTCATTTGGCCTAAGAAAAACAGAAAGGTTACAAGGTTCAGTCTTTGGTGATATGAGTAGGGTGTATTGGAAACATTGCTCCAGTGTCCAAACAGGGACCCACCTTCTGCTCTGACCTGGAGCTACCTGAAGGGAAAATGCTGCCTTGAAGAGTCTACTGGGGAACTAATGCAGCCAAGGCTATACCTGATGGGGGTTCGGGGTAAAATGGGATCCTATGGCAAGGGCACCTTGTTCAGTCCTGTGAACCCTGGAGACCTGAAAACAATGATTAATGTACAAGTCAGTCCAGAGAAGAAGGGACAGCTTATAGGAAGGCCCGGAGAAGCCCATAGCCTAGGTGTAGATCCAGATGTTGGTTCAGAATGAGGAAAGGGAACTACCAAGGAAGGCCAAGCTCTTCCAGGGCCACGTGAGGAATTGACTTGGTCACCTGGCACCAGGAGTCCATTTCAATCTTGTCCACAGGTTTGTGAAGAGCAGCACCAGCAGGGGGCGCTATTGTGCCGAGCTGGATGGCAGCTAAGGCCATGGTTTTCTGGACAGTTGAGTAGATGAGGCATCCTGTAGATGAGGTGGGGTAAGGGTGTCCCCAACACTGCTCTCTGATGTGGATAAGTAGCACCATTCTGGACAGTGACACCAGACCCAGGGAGCTGAGCCCAGGTTTGAGTGGGCTGGCTTTGTGTCTGTGGGACCTAATAGCCTAATAAGGTCTGTTGCTCAAAGCCAGGGTGGGCCTAGGGGCCCATCGGGGGACCCTGTAGCCTTGGAATAGGGTACAAGTGGGAACAATTCTCTGCAAAACAATGTGGACCAAGCCTGAGGCCCAGTGCTTACTGAGTCTGCCTCTAAAGGGCTTTTGCTGCTTTCTTGATGCAAATGGCTTGGGAGGAACCAACTGAGAGGGAAGCCCTGGGTTCGATTCCTCCCCACCACATAAACAGAAAAAGCCGGAAGTGGCACTGTGGCTCAAGTGGTAGAGCGCTGGCCTTGAGCAAAAAGAAGCCAGGGACAGTGCTTAGGCCCTGATCCAAGCCCCAGGACTGCCCCCCCCAAAAAATTAACATTTCCTAATGTCAACATCTCCAATGCCAAATAGTCCCACAAAAATGGCTGTACTGGCTGACAGGTAGCCAGCCCCTCCTGGCCTTGGACAGAATTATGTCCAAATACAGTTGCTCTCCTTTATAATTTTTACAAACAGATTAAAAATAATTTAGCTGGGCACCAGATGCTCACCTGTGTAATCCTAGCTACTCTAGAGGCTGAGATATGGGTATCATGGTTTGAAGCCAGCCCTGGCAGAAAAGTCTTTGAGACTCTTATTTCCAGTTGGCCACCAAGAAAAGCCATGAGTGGAGCTGTGGTTCAAGTGGTAGTGAAGCAGCCTGCAGTGAAAAGGCTGAGCAAGAGCACAAGGCTCTGAGTTCAAGCCTCGATATGGCTTTTAAAAATTTACTGTAGGTACTGTCTACATATTGTCCAATATCGACATTACATTTAAAGCCCTAAGCGAATTGTCTTGGGCTTGGCCACGTGGCTACTGTATATGTTCTTGATACATTGTATATTGTATATATGTCTACCTGACCTAGAGACGGGAAAGAAAAACAGGGCGTAAGATATCACAAGAAATGTACACACTGCCCTACTATGTAACTGTACCCTTTTTGCACAACACCTTGTCAAAAAAATTTGTGTTCAATTAATAAATAAAATTAAATTAAAAATTTACTGTAGGGGGGCTGGGAATATGGCCTAGTGGCAAGAGTGCCTGTCTTGTATACATGAAGCCCTGGGTTCAATTTCCCAGCACCACATATATAGAAAAAGCCAGAAGTGGTGCTGTGGCTCAAGTGACAGAGTGCTAGCCTTGAGCAAAAGGAAGCCAAGGGGGGGCTGGGAATATGGCCTAGTGGCAAGAGTGCCTGTCTTGTATACATGAGGCCCTGGGTTCGATTCCCCAGCACCACATATACAGAAAATGGCCAGAAGTGGTGCTGTGGCTCAAGTGGCAGAGTGCTAGCCTTGAGCAAGAAGAAGCCAGGGACAGTGCTCAGGCCCTGAGTCCAAGCCCCAGGACTGGCCAAAAAAAAAAAAAAAAAAAAAAAGGAAGCCAAGGGCAGTGCTCAAGCCCTGAGTTCAAGCCCCAGGACTGGCAAAAAAAAAAAATACTGTATCCTTATCAACATGAAATAAAGTCCATTCCTCCTGAGATGAAGGGGGACACTTACCCATCCGACTTGAGGAAACATGCTCCGTCCCGTCACCAGAACAGTACGAGAGAATTTGGCCATCCATATTGACCATGGGGTTTTAACTGTTCTCATGTTTCTCCCTATCTGGGGAAAGAAGGGACACTTCTTTGCCTTTTGTGAAAGTGGGTGAAGACTTCCAGGATCAAAGCTGAGATCCCAAATAATGCCACCCTGGCGCACAGTGTTTCCCTAACAGCCTGGAGAAAATGCAAAAAAAATAGGCAGCTGACTGCATGGAGTGAGATGAAGCCAGGGATCCTACAGCTCCATCCACACTGAGAACATGTGTTGGCCAGAGGTGGAGCTGACATGTCCCAGGGGCCTTTCCAGATGTGGGGCCAAAGGAGGACGGCTGGGGCTGGCACCAAGAGCACCGACTCCACCGTGGTCTCCATCTCCTGTGTATAAGCCCAGGGATCTAGACAAAGCCTTGCTTGGAACCTACAGTCCCTTGGGAGGAGACATGAAATTTGCCACTGAAGTTGGCTCCGCATCTCCTTTCAACTAGGCCTGTGCCACTGGCCTCTGACCGTGACCCTGACCCCAGTCATTCCCGCACTGTCCATGGCGCATTACCACGTGACCTCACTGTCCATACCCAGCTTCCATCTGTGGAGTTAAAGTGGATTGCTATAAAATCGTATTTCGCATAGGTACATATTTACAGTTTGTAACATTCTCCTACCTTTACTAGAGCTTTGTCCATATACTAGGACAGTGAACATCTAACACATCAATTTGCTGTATGAATTATATGCACACACTGTCTCCTCCCCGAGGGCAACGTAGGGATTGTGAATGAAGAGAACGATGTTTTCATTTTGCCGGCACTGACGTTTGGATGCAGGGCCCCACACTTGTCCAGCTTGCTTGGTCAACCTGCTTGCTCCGCTGGTTCTCTACCATTGAGCCATGCCTCCAACCCAGCTTTCTGCTGGTCCCTTAGGAGATGGAAACCACATGGACTTTTCTGTCGGGACAGGCTTTGAACTGTGATCCTTCAGATCTCAGCCTCCTGGGTAGGCAAGATGAAAGGCATGAACCACCAGCGCTTGGCTTGGGACATTGTGACTCTTTTGGCTCACATCTGAACTTTAGACCCCAGCCGAAATAGATATAACTCCACAAGCAAGCGGAACAGGCAGGAACTGGAGGTGTGGCAACTTGGGTCCCAGCCCATCCCTATGGCGGTAGAACATTTACACTGCATTCAGGAGGCCCTGCATTACTAAAGTCCTCACGGGTACCCTTTGTGTTTCCTAGCTCCTGTGACCAGCCCACACTCTCTCGCTTCCTTCCCGGGTCAGTAGCCACGCTGCAGCCGGGTCCTCTGGAGAGAATGCCTTTCCCTGCACAAGAATGGGAAGAGGCCGGAGGAGTGTTTCAAACAAAGCTTTCAGGAGAACAGAGTAAAACCTCTGTGGTTTAGAACCAGAGCAAGGGCTGCCTACAGAGCCCGTGGTGTTTCCTCACGGATGGGCGAGGCTGTGTCTCTGTCTGGTCCATGGGTGAGGGGAAGATTCCCCCCCACCCAAGGGCCCCCTCCCCCTCGTCCGGGGCACTGGGTGGCGCCTGGCCGCTTGCAAGGGCTCACTTGGCTGATGTGGTCAGTGGGGAAAGCCGGCCCACGGTGCCCTATTACAATCAGATACTGCTGGTTACGCACGTTCTGAAATTTTAACCCAAGAAAATAGAGCTTTCAGCAACAGGGAAAAGGGAAAAGAATGCGTATGCTTACGCACAGCCGGGGACACTGCATTCGTAAGAGAAAGACCAACTTTTTTTTTTTTTTTCTAAAGCAGACCATCACCCTAAACTGGCCACCTGCAAGAAACCAGGTTCCCACTGGTGAGAAGGGCCACAGGCTTCACAAAGTTTCTCTGGGGCTTGAGGTGGACTGAGGACGTGGGCAGATGGGAAACTTTTAGGGAAATAAAAATGTTCCAACATTGGGCTGGGCAATGGTCACCCAACCATGGAGCTGTGGGAAATTCATCCAACTATATATACATAAACCTATATATATATACACACATATGTGTATAGAGTGCCAGTTTCACTTCTGGCATTTTGCTGGTTAATTGGAGATAAGAATCTCACGGACTTTTGCTGCTTAGATTGGACTCAAACTGGGATCTTTAGATCTCAGCCTCCTGAGCAGCTAAGATTACAGGTGTGAGCCACTGGCACCCGGCACTAAAACCTTACAATGGGTAAAATTTATAGTATATACGTTTTGTTTTGTTTTGTTTTGTTTTTGGCCAGTCCTGGGCCTTGGACTCAGGGCCTGAGCACTGTCCCTGGCTTCTTCCCACTCAAGGCTAGCACTCTGCCACTTGAGCCACAGCGCCGCTTCTGGCCGTTTTCTGGATATGTGGTGCTGGGGAATCGAACCTAGGGCCTCGTGTATCCGAGGCAGGCACTCTTGCCACTAGGCTATATCCCCAGCCCAGTATATACGTTATTTATCACTAAAACTATAAAAAAAAAGAACCCAATCTTTCTTATTAAGGTCGTTTTTCAGGGCCAGAACTTGCCCATCCATCTCAAGACATTTCCTTCCTGGCTGCAACTCCTCTTCTTGTCCTTCCTGTGCTCTGAGTCGTGCTACTAGATGGCCCAGCGGAAGCACTGCAGCTCGCACCTGCTATAATTCATGCTTATAATTCAGCTGTTGATCACGAGAATGTGTGTTTACCAACTACATGAGTGGCCATCGTGATCTGCTCTCCAACCACCACGATGGTGAGTGGTGTCTCTCCATATAATGACACACGAAGAAGCCTAGTTACTCCCTTTGCTTCCTGAAAGGGTCTGGTCTATGTTGTTCCTCATGTCACAAACATCTGCTCACATACACCTTCAGCTGAAGTCATTTACATAAATTCCATTTAAATAAATACCATTTTAAAAGTTCACAGCCAGCTGGGCACCGGTGGCTCACACCTATCATCCTAGCTACCCGGAAAGCTGAGATCTGGAGGACTGTGGTTCAAGGTTAACCCTTGGGTAGAAAAGTCCTTGAGATTCCATCTTAATGGAAGAAGTTGAGCACTGTGGTGCTCCTTAGAATGCAGCAGGGGTACTCACTGAACACTATGTTGAAATGAACTATACAACTTGTGGGTGGAATGGGAGGGAAAAACTGGGAGAGAATAAGGGAAGGAGTGACACTGTCCAAAAAGAAATGTATTCTTTACCTGACTTATATAACTGTAACACCTCTGTATATCACCTTTACAATAACAATAAAAATATTTCAAAAAAATGCCTGCCTAGAAAATGAGTGGTCCTGAGTTCAAGCCTCAGTACAGCCAAATGAAACAAAAAGTTCACAGACAAAATGAGACTACTGTAGGCTATACAATGATTTCTATGAGAGATCAGAGTATGGGATTTCCTATCTGTACTTGACAAGAAAGTGACCCACCCTCTGAAAGACTTTTTGGAGGAAAACAGGTTTCCTAAAGAAATTTTTCTATGGCTGGGAATGTGGCTTAGCATGCATAAAGCCCTGGGTTTGATTTCTCAGTACCGCATAGATAGAAAAAGCCAGAAGTGGCACTGTGGCTCAAGTGGTAGAGAGCTAGCCTTGAAGAAAAGAAGCCAGGGACAGTGCTCAGGCCTTGAGTTCAAGCCCTAGGACTGGCAAAAATAAATAAATAAATAAACACCACCAGATGGACAGTCTTCCTGGGGGCAGTTCCAGATCCGGTACCAAAATAAATAAAACCAAAAATTATTAGCACAAGTTATATAAATGGTTATAATAGTTACATACAGGTATATAATGTAGCTTAATCAAAGTCACCCATGTATATTACTCTTAACTCTTCTCCCTCCTCCCTCCTCCTTTTACCAATGTTAATGGGTTTCATTATGCTTTCATACATATGTTTAATGTATTTCTATAGTATCTAACCCCACCACCACTCTCTACTACCCCTCTTCCTTCCTCAGATCCCTCTCAACAGTATCCTTTTTACAGTCATGTCACATTATGATTAAGGTTAAACTCTAGGGTCTACACAGGAGCAAAAACATGTGCCAATCTGTTTTTCGGATCTTGGCTTATCTAAACACCATGATCTGTAGTTCCATTTTTCCTATGAATGACAAAATTTCAGTCTCTTTTATTGTCAAATAACAAGCCATACAGATGTAGCACATTTTCTTTATCCAATCATCAGTAGTAGGACGAGGCTGATTCCACAGCTTGGCAATGGTGACAAATTCTACAAGAAATAGGAGTCTCAATGATCTCTATTGTACGTTGACTTACATTCCTTTGGATACGTGCCTGGAGTGGTTAAGAAGGGCCACAGACTAGTTCTACTTTTAGTTTAGTTTTGTTTGTTTGTTTTTGGTGCTGGTCCTTGAACTAGGGCCTGGGTGCTATCCCTGGATTTTTATTTTTTTTTTGGCTCAAGGCTAGTACTCTACCACTTGAGCCATAGCTCCAGTTACAGCTTTTTGCTGCTTCATAACTGGAGATAAGAGTCTCATGGACTTTCCTTTCCAGGCTTGCTTCAAACCACGATCCTTAGATCTGAGCCTCCTGAGTTGTTAGGATTACAGGTGTGAGACACCAGTGCCCAGCTTACTTTTAGTTTCTTCAGAAAGCTCCACATTGGTTGCCATAGTGGCTACATTAATTTGCATGCACCCTGAGCAGTCTTCTCTTCCTCCTCCTCCTCCTCCTCCTCCTCCTCCTCCTCCTCCTCCTCCTCCTCCTCCTCCTCCTCCTCCTCCTCCTCTTCCTTCTTACTTTTCTTCTTCCTCCTGTTCCTTCCCCTCCTCCTCCGCTCTCTCTTTTTTTCTTTTTTGCCAGTCTGGGACTTGAACTCAGAGCCCGGGCACTGTTCCTGAACCTCTCTGTGCTCAAGGCTAGCGCTTTACCACTTGAGCCACAGCCCCACTTCTGACTTTTTCTGCTTATGTGGTACTGAGGAATTGAACCCAGGGCTTCATGCATGCTAGGCAAGCATTCTACTGCTAAGCCACATTCCCAGCCCACAGTCTAACTTCTGATGATACCTTTCTTTGCCTTGCCAGGAAGACAGGACAGACCAGAGCTGTTTTCTACTATGTGGATGGAGCAAATCAAAAGGAATGAATCAAACAGACCAAATAAACAAATGAAGTAATGATAAGAGATGATCCTTATAAAGAAACTGCTCAGAATATTAAAAAGCCCTATATAAACTTGGAATGGACCAACACCTAATTTATCCTTTAGGCAAATCCAGAATCCAGCTTGCTCAGAACGATTCGTGCTGGCTGCATGCACAGTTCACATGGCACCACTGACCACATCATTTGTAACAGAGTCGACCTGTCAGCCCCGAGGCCACAAGAAGTTCTTAGAAAAACCAAGTTAAATACGTGAACTTGCCCTGGGCTCCCTCGAGGGACTGACGTGTGTGAGTTCTGGAAATCTCCCTCTGCTGCCCACAGGCAAGAATATAACCCTGTCCCAGAACACAGCCTGTGATGGAAAATAGATTCTGACTTGAGAGGGCCAGCCTGAATTCTGGAGTTTACCATGAGGTTCCAGGAATCAGCTATAAAGAATTTCACTAATATTCACCACATAGGAAGAATACTTCTCTTGCTGGTTTATGTGACGGAATTCTAACTGCACCTAAAAAAGCCAAACCAGTTTACTAAGCTGTTCCCCTTTACGCAGTATGTCTGTCCAATGACAGGATTATTGCTACCTGGTTTCTCTCCATGCAAAGGAAAACTATCTGATGGTAACTTCAGCCAGCCTTGAACCTGTGCACATCTGCATTCACAAGACATGCCCTTTGCTTATCCAGGTTTGTCTGGCTGCATCTTCATTGGTGAACAATAGTTCTCTTGATTTTTCTATTTTTTCCTATAATCAAATATGGAGAAATCCAGCAACAGTAAGCACTGTTCAGATTTATGCACACATTTAAGAATCACAAGTCAGGGGCTGGGGATATGGCCTAGTGGCAAGAGTGCTTGCCTCATATACATGAGGCCCGGGGTTCAATTCCCCAGCACCACATATACAGAAAATGACCAGAAGTGGCGCTGTGGCTCAAGTGGCAGAGTGCTAGCCTTGAGCAAAAAGAAGCCAGGGACAGTGCTCAGGCCCTGAGTCCAAGCCCAGGACTGGCCAAAAAAATTTAAAAAATAAAATAAAATAAAGTGAGCTTTAAAAAAAAAAAAGAATCACAAGTCAGTCTCCCAAATACACTACTGCAGCTGTAAACCTGATTTCAAGGTTAGCATTGCCTGAAGCTCTCCACTCCCTGAGAATATCCATGAGGAAGCCCCAAGTGGTACATAAACAAGTGAACAAATTCTTCCAGATTCCCCCAGCTCCACTATGACACACTAAAATCACCTCAACCAGAATTAGTAACTGTGAATCTGAATATATCTGCTTCTCAATTTGCTTTTCAGAAGGAACCATTACGCGGTCTCATCCCTTCCCCATCCTACCAGATCTATATCAAGCCTCAGCTCTGTTTCTCCACTGAACACCACATTTCCATTAGTTGCTTGTAACTAGTTCATACATCCAGTGCGACTCAACACTTCACTGTGAGTACATCACCTTACCTATTTTTCTGCTCATCAGCACTGGGTTCTTTTCTAGTTTTTATGATTCCCATAATTGTAAGGACAACCATGAGCAAAAGAAGGACAAGTCCATTACAGTCTGGCCCTAAAGGTTTTCTGGTGGTCAAAGAGCAGCTAGCTCCTCTTCATCCTCTTCCTTTACGGAGAGACTGAGCCACCCCCAATTGAATGTTCTTGCCCAAAGGCAGCTGGTCACTCAGCACACAACTACCGAAAGATTCTTTGACACACAAACAAACCTCAGTATCTCTCTTGGTGAAGACCTGAACCTTCAAGATCGCCCTGGTTCCCTGCCCTAAAACCAAGTGACGGATGGAGGGCCCACTTTCTCACACCTGTCTTTGTTTATCCAATCCCCTTTAGGGCCTCAGTTAAAGTCTCTAATTTGCCATAGGCCCTGTTACAAGGCTTTTGGGGGAGCAGTAATGGGTTTGAGGTCAGGACTTCCCACTTGCTACACAGGCTCTCTATCACTTGAACCACCTCCTCAGCTCTTTTTTGCCTTCTTTGTCAGGTAGTGTTATCAGGCTTTTTGTTCGGGCTAGCCTGACTTCATTCCTTCCATCAGACCTTCTGCATTGCTAGGATGAGAGGCGCATGCTACCATACCCAGTTTCTGTTGTTGTTGAGATCAGTACCAATAACTTCTGCCGGGGCCATCGTGAGCTGTGATCATTCTAGTCTCTAACTTTCAAGTAGCTTGAATTACAGGCCTAAGCCAACATCCTTGACCTTTACTTCTGTTTTGAGACAGGATCTCACTTTTGTAGCCCAGGCTTAGAACTTGCTCCTGCTTCTTACTTCTCAAATGCCAAGGTTATAGATGTACACCACCTTGCCCAACTGAAAAACTGGTTTTTATTCTCTTTGAATCACCAGCACTTAGACTAGGCCTGGAGTGTACACCATGCCCCCTACAGACAGGTACTTTTATAACTCTTCTAACCTAATAAGCTCAAGCAAGGAGAATACAAATATAATTTCTGTTATTTCAACTATGTTCAAAAGGGGCACACAATCTTCAAATTTCAATATCGAATGTGAAATTTTCTCTGAAAACAAGAAAATACTTACAATTGAAACGATCAGATTTGTAGGATCTAATAATTCTGCCCAGTGAAGAAATCTTTGAATAAAAGACTAAAGTAGGAGAAAAGCACCAGAGAAATTAAGAAAACAAGACACACAGCAGTGGTAACAATTCACTTTATTCACTTTCATTTCTAACTTTGAGTGTTTTGGACTTTTTTTCCCCCTGCCTAGCTTTGAACTGCAATTCTGGACTTTTTTTCCCCCTGCCTAGCTTTGAACTGCAATTCCCAGCTCTCAACCTCCAGAGTAGCTAGGATTACAGGTATGAGTCACCAGCTTTTAGAATATTCTCAACAAAGTGTGTATGTGTGTGTGTGTGTGTATGTGTGTGTGTGTGTGTGTGTGTGTGTGTGTGTGTGTGTCTGTCCTGGGGCTTGAACTCAGGGTTTGAGCCCTATCCCTGAGGTCTTTGTTTTGTTTTTTAGCTCAAGGCTACAATCTACTGGAGCCACAGCTCCATTTCTGGCTTTTGGATAGATAATTGAAGATAAAAGTCTCAAGGACTTTCCTGACTGGACTGGCTTTAAACCTTGATGCTCAGATCTCAGCCACCTGAGTAGCTAGGCTTACAGGCACGGGCGACCAGTACTCAGCTTTCAACACACTCAGTTTGCAGGTAAGGAAGCAGAGGCTGAGTGAGAAGCGGACCTAAGTGTGCTCAAGGGGTTCTGGCTTGTATCAGGAGCCATTCAGCCCTCTGTGCTCATTACCAAGCTGCCCTTGAGGGATGTAAGCCCAGTCTTTGGGGCTCAAAGTGCCTATATTCCCATCACTGGAAGCAATGAGCTCCAAAAGCCTCAGACTATTTCCGGGCTCTCAGGGCTAAGTTAACACTAGCAAGGGCTCAGTACTACAGCCCAGCCTGGTTTGTCTCAACAAGCCCCCCACCCCTACACTCACTGGGACCACTGAAGACGCCCATCTCAACATCCTACCCTAGAAAAGGCCCAACCTAAACCATGATCTTCAAAAGAACACTAGAGCTGTGCTGTCCGGCTGAGCAGTTGAGCAGTGAAATGGAGCCAGGCTAAGCGGACACAGGCTGGCTGTAGGTCTATCACACAGGAGGGCCTCAAAGAGCATAGCAAAAGTAGGTGGAAATTATCTCATTAGTTTTTCTAGACTATATGTTGAAATATTACTCTTTGGCAACTGCTAGGCTAAAACAATGTATTGTTAAAATTAATACACTATTATTATTATTGTTTCTTCTTGCCATTTTAGTGTGCGTGGGAGCATGTGTCAGTCCTGAGGTTTGAACTCCGGACCTGGACCCTGTTTCTGAGCTTTTGTGATCTAACACTTAACCAGTAGCTAGGATTACAAGTGTGGGCCACCGGCCTAGGGCGGGCGGTTAGTGGTTCCCAGGGCTCCGCTGCCGGGAGGGAGGCGTGGCCGGCGACCTCAGGCCGAGGTGGCTGCCCAGGGACCCCGCAGTGTGCTTGTCAAGGAGGGAGGCCCGCTCCTCTCCCCTCCCAGCGGCGGCTCAGGCGGATGTACCTGGGAGGTCGGGCCTCCGGTCAGGGCGCCCAGCGAGGGTGGCCTGCGGGAGACCCTCCCCGGCCCAGCCCCGGGCCTGAGGGATGGCGGGCTGCAGCCGCGCCCTGCGCAGGCGTGGTCCCCTCCAAGGGTGGGAGGGCGAGGAAGGCGCTCACCGGAGCCCCCTCTGGGGGATTGGGGGGGGGGGATCGGAGGCCAGGGCCTGTCAAGGTCACCGGGCCAGCCTGAC
Source organism: Perognathus longimembris pacificus (assembly GCF_023159225.1). Classification (NCBI taxonomy): domain Eukaryota; kingdom Metazoa; phylum Chordata; class Mammalia; order Rodentia; family Heteromyidae; genus Perognathus; species Perognathus longimembris. Next base: position 9,471,195 of record NC_063162.1, on the reverse strand, counting down.
CCCACACGGGGCGCGCGCCCCCGCAGCCCCGCCGCCCCGGCCCCGGGGGCACTTGACGCCAAAGCGCAGGTTGGGTTCCCCATGGCCACGGGCGCCGCTGCAGGCTGCGGAGCGGCCAGCCCTGCACTTCCTCCTCTTCCGGGCGCCTAAGCGAGGGCCGCGGGAGCTGTAGCCACGCCGCCGCGGGGCCAGGAGAAGAAGCGGCCTTGCACCTCGGCTCCCGCCCGCCCGCCCTCCTTCCCTCCGGCCGCCCGGGGTAGGGGTAGCCGCGCGCGCGCCGGGCTCCGAGTCCCAGCTCGCAGACTCCGCCCCTGGCCCTCCCCCGCCCCTCCCCGGAGCCCGCCTTCCGCAGGGGCGAGTTCTTTCGACCCCGTTCTCAGGAGCCGCCGTGGGATTCCCTCGTCACGCGTGGCTCCCCTGTGGAGACCCGGGGCCGCTCCATACTTGGTCCTGACCTCGCGCCTTCCCGTCAGGCACGCAGGGGCTCGCAAGGCTTCTTGAGCAGTACCCTCGAACGAGGCTTGAAAGCTGGGAACGTGGCTTAGGTAGAGCGCTGGCCCAGCACGCATGAAGCCCTGGGTTCGATTCCCCAGCACCACATAAACAGAAAAGGCCGGAAGCGGCGCTGTGGCTCAAGTGGCAGAGTGCTAACCTTGAGCAAAAAGAAGCCAGGGACAGTGCTCAGGCCCTGAGTTCAAGCCCCAGGACTGGCAAAAAACAACATACGGCTGGGCGCGGGTGGCTCACGCTGGGATCTGAGGATCCGGGTGACCCCGGGAAAGGAAAGTTCCCGAGACTCTTATCGCCCATTAATCACCAGGAAACCGGGAGTGGTGCTGAGGAGTTCATGCCCCATAGAAGAAAGAAAAAGAACAGTGTACATAGTTTTGGGTAAAGTCAGAGCCAGCACCATAATTTGCAAGACCCATGGGAAAGCAGAGCTCAACAGTCTTTATTCAGAAATGACCGAAAAGCTTTTAAAGAACACTAAAGTGTCCTTGCTGCCTGCCTTGGCAGCTGCACTGTTGCACTGTGTAGTGTGTCACCCATCAGCCAGACAGGCCCCCCTCCCCCATTTCCTTGTCGAATACTAGATCAATTAGGGGGCATTTGTAGAGGAAAAAATAGGCCTTCCACCCCATCCCTCCAGCATCCAGGTGCGCACAGGGCCAGCACTCAGGAACTTATCCCAGTACTATCTCCCTATCCCATTGCCCTCTAGACTGACTTCCATGGCCGGAGGCAACGCGTGTGTCAGTGCCCACAAAGTGTGGATGGAATCAGAGAAAAGCAGAGCCCAGATCAAGCTGATTCAATAGTGCATGATATGAAAGCTTCAAGTATTTTAAGGTATGTTTATTTTCATGATATGTCAAGCACTTGAATCAAAATTCAATCTCCGGATTTAATATATATCCTTTATAATTACATCTAATCATTATCTGAAAATACACACTGAACTAAGTCAGCTAGTGAAACTGTAAACTATAAACCTCAGGGGCAGGGTCATGCATGATCAGTTCAGTCACGATGCCACCGTGTTTTAGTCTGGATTCACATTTGTTTCCATCACATAGACATCCATTTGGAGTTAGCTCAGACAGCAGAGCCTAACAACATAAAGGTATGTTGTCTTAGAGGAAATTCAGTTTACTACAAAAAACTTCAGGAAGAAAAATCAGGACTCTTGATCAGAAGCATTCGGTGCTTGTGTTACGCTGGTGCAGCAAAGGTCTGGAAGGTAAGGAGGAGGCGTTTCCTTTGCCCACTGAAGACATAATCAATAATGACATTGCCAATAAAGGATTACCTGGACACAGTTTTAGCCAGTGTTACAAAAAGAAAACATTAAGAGTAGTATCACTCCAGGAAATGGAAACAAGAGTTTTCTTTGTTAAAAAAAATAGAGTAATATCTATAAATACAAGCATGATTGGGTTTTTTCCTTCTATAAATAATCTTTGAAATGCTAAAAGGGCGCCAGCTGAGGTTCTTTTCTGTAGTGAAGCTTCTGGTGCACACAGATCATCTACTGATGGACCTTCTCGAAGTATTCTTTGGAAGCTGTCGGACTTGGCTTGATCTGAAAATATAATGCCAGTTAACTAGCTAGTGGTGACTTTGTGATAACAGTTTCACAAGGAAGCTGAAAGTTCCCAATTTTGAACTAAAGTTCCTTTTCAGATTGGTCTGTTTCCTTCAAAAGATATGGAGGGCAAGTTACCCCATACAAAGTGTGCATCACCCTACAGCCCATCCCCGACCCACAACTCACCCATGAGTGCTAGCTGCACCCTTGCTTCGAGTGGGCTCCTCTGGTAGCAGAGAAGACCTCAGACTGTCTACTAAAGTCCTACCGCTTTGGGGAGAACTTACTGTAGGAGAATCTGGTGTCCAGTTTGCTGGGCAGACTTCTCCATGGGCTTCCACAAACTGGAATGCTTTCACCAAGCGGAGGGTCTCTTCCACACTCCGGCCAACTGGCAGGTCATTGACACTCAGATGCTTGATGACTCCATTGGGGTCAATTATGAAGAGACCTCTGTGTCAGATTTATTCTCATTAGTACATCAACAGCGCTGGATGTTATAACAAGTCAACACATACCCTTCTGTTTTTGGTTCTCTTTCAGCATTCATAAAATTAAGCCTTTATTAGAATTGGAGGCTTGGCTCAAGTGTTGAGCCCCAGCCTTGAGTACAAAAGCCAAAAATGGAGTTTTCACTATTTTACAAAAAGCTTACCAGCTCTTATTAATGACAGATGTCTTAATAATGGCAGGATGGGACTAGGCCACCACAGAAAACATAAAATATGGTCACATGTGTAAATCCACCAATGTGCCCCAAATGTCACACATTATCTGAAAGGCATGAACTCAAGAGTAAGACTGGTTGGGGCGGGGAATGTGGCTTTGTGGTAGAGTGCCTGCCTAGCACTCATGAAGGCCTGGGTTCAATTGCTCAGTACCACACAGACAGAAAAAGCCAGAAGTGGTGCTGTGGCTCAAGTGGTAGAGAGCTTCTAGCCTTGAGAACAGAGAGGCTCAGGAACAGACACCAGGCCCTGAGTTCAAGCCGTGGACTGACCAAAAAAAAAAAAAAAAAAAGAGAGAGTAAGACTTCTTTACTCAGTGACTTGGCAAGCATTCTTCGGACTGTTATATCAAAACCTGGCAAGAAACCCTAGGCAAATGAGAAGGGACATGGATGTATCTTATTGTGAGCAATAAATACTTAGAATATGCTGGTCCTGAGTTCACGTAATAGAAACCTGGGTTCACATACCAGCAGTCATCATCTAAGATGACCTGACCCCCACGGCCCCACCCCTAAGCCTGTTCTTCTGGGTAGCTGTTAGACACCAATAGGAATCTTTAGCTCAGAGCTCCCCCGCCCCTCCTCCCAGTGCATGCTCAGCCCATGCTGCTTTACAGCTAAAAGTGCACTCACACACACGTGCAGAGTTTCCAAACTCATACATTTCCTTTTTGCATCAAGGAATACCATTTCTTCATCAAAATACCTGAAGATGCATAGATTAAAAAAGCGAGCTGCCTTTTCTAACACTTCAAACATAACCAATACAATTCATTTAGCATTATCTTCTGTACCAGTGGCGCAAGGGAGAACATGTAGACCAGGTGCAGGCAGCGAGCGAGTCAGTACTGAGAGGACAGTAAATTAAACCTATATGAAAGGTACTCCAGTGTTGATCCTTTGAATTACAGAGAGGCGAGTTGTTTTTTTCTCAAAAAGTAGAATTCCTTTCTTAACTCAGTGAGGACCCATGTTGGGGTCAAACCTATTGCTTTACACATGGAAGGCAGGTGTTCTACAGGTGCACTACACCCCCAGTGCAAAAACATTTTAATTGATGACAACATACTGCCAGCAAAGAAGACAGTGTGTTTTCAAAATGGTAGAGAGACAGCTATGAGAGAGAGAGAGAGAAAAGCCAGGACCGCACACACACAGCTTTAAAGACAAAAAATTGTGCAATCTAACCAATTCATCAACAATAAAGCTCTGGTTATAAAACAAAACACAGTAATGAGAGAAACCAGACTGCAGATGAACCCAGAGCTTTTGTCTCTTAAAGGCTGTGGAAAGGCCTGATGTCAACCCTTCAGGGAAAAGGCAAGTTAAAGGCAGGAGGCACCAGGGCCTCACGCCTGTTATCTTAGCCACTTGGGAGGCTGAGATGGGGAGAATCACAGTGCAAGGCTAACCTGGCAGAGAAGTAGAACGCTAAGGTATAAAGAACCTCTCCCTCTCTGCCTGGCTCTAGTGCTGCTCCAGGAGGGAGCCAGCTGGGTAGATGAGGCAGACATACAAGGAACGGGGTTCACAGACTCCAGAAAGAGACTGAAATGCCAGCCAGACTCTAGACTCAATGTTTCTTCTCCATTAATCCCAATACTAAGACTACTAGGGGTGATTGCAAAATTATTGGGATCCCCCAAGTGGAAAACCTCTTCATGCTTTTCTCTCCCAATGCCAACTCTGAGACATAAGCTTACTAAAGGAAGACAGGAAACAGGTCAACAAAGAACAAGCTCCAACGGGTGTCCAAGTGCTGAGCTCCCAGGGATAGGCCAAGAGGACAGCACAGTGGCCACAGGCAGGGCAGGCGAGCTGGCCCACGCACCCCCAGCAAAACCACAAGGCACCTGAAGTCAGCTTCCACAAATCCCTCCTTCACGTTCATTCTCAGCAAACATCAAGAGCCCAGTGTCACCCTCCAAAGAACGATGGAGTGCGCAAATAATTTTCAGAAACAGAAGGCTTGGGGCTGGGAATGTGGCTTAGTGGTGGAGTGCTTGCCTAGCATTCATGAAGCTCTGGGTTTGGTTCCTCAGTACCACATACACAGAAAAAGCCAAATGTGGCGCTGTGGCTCAAGTGGTAGAGTGCTTTGTGCAAAAGAAGCTCAGGGACAGTGCCCAGGCCCTGGCAAGAAGAGAAAGAAACAGAAGGCTAACTACCTGGAACTTTGGCCAAAACTCTAGCACCTCCACCATTTAATCCTTCCTACCAACCTATAAGGTCCATCTTTACTTGTGTTCTGAGAAAACAGGAGAAAAGTACCTCACTTTTCCCAAATCACCCAGCATCTAAGCAGGAGAGTAAAAAACATAGATCACTAAATCCAAGTCTGTTTGATCCTAAGGCTTGACAGGACCAATACCAATCCAGGAGACGCCTCAGACAGGCCTGAAACCCTCCTCCAAACTGGCTGACTGCTTCCCTGCCAGCAGTGGCCTGAATTGTATGGGGAGAATAGACCAGGGTGACCATCAATACATGAACAGCATTCTGTAAGAGGAGCTGGCGGACAGGGCCCATACATGTTGGCCATTCATGAAAGGTGCCCATGCTCACAGGAGGTATTTCACCAACATCTATACAGACTAAAATTGAGGATGTTTTGTTGTTGTTTCAGGTTTTTTTGGGGGGGAATGGTAGGGGCTCAGGTTTGAATTCAGGCCACTGTACCTGCTATGGAGGCATTTTAGCCCCTAAGCCACCCTGCCAGCCCCTTTTGTGTTGGTTATTTTCAAGAACAGACTCTCTCGGTTTCTCCTGTGGCCAGGCTGGACTGTGGTCCTCCTATCTGTGCCTCTCCTATCATGTTGGCCTCTGCAGCCAGGCCCTGTGTTTTGCCCCGTAGCTTGAGATGACAGACACGCATCACTACGCACAGCAAGCACTTGCTCGCTCCAACTGTAGTCTCCCATTTCTGCTTCCCAGGAGCTTGAGTCACCGCGTACAGCCATGTTTTTTTGCTTTTAAAAATGCTTTGCCTGGAAGTGGCCCTGTGGCTCAAGTAGTAGAGCGCTAACCTTAAGCACAAAGAGTCTCACAGACAGAGCCCAGGCCCTGAGTTCAAGCCCTACAACTGACAAAAATAAATTAAATAAAAATAAATAGGTATTAAAAAAAAATGTTTTCCTAGCCAGGTGCTGGTGGCTCACACCTGTAATTCTATCTACTTAGGAGGCTGAGATCTGAGGATGGTGGTTCAAAACCATCCTAGGAAGACAAATCAGAGATTTAGCTCTAATTAACCAGCAAAATACTGAAAGTAGGAATGTAACCCAAGTGGTAAAATGCCAGCCTTGAGCAAAAAAGCCAAGCAAGAGCATGAGACCTTAAGTTCAAACTCCAGTACCGGCACCAAAAAAACCTTTTCCAAAATAAATTACAAAAATTTCAGCCAGTAGTGGTAGCTCACACCAGTAATCCTAGCTACTAAGGAGGCTGAGTTTGAAGCCAGTCTGGGCAGGAAAATCTGTGAGACTCCTATCTCCAAATAACCACCAAAAAGCTGAAGGTGGAGCTGTGGCCCAAGTGGTAGCAAGCTAACCTTGAGCAAGAAAGCTCAAGAACAGTATCAAGGCCCTGAATTCAAGCCCCAGGATGAGGAAGGAAGGGGAAGTAGGGAGAGGGGAGGGAAGGAAGGAAGGAAAAAAGGAAAGAAGGAAGGAGAGAGAAATAGAGAGGGAGGGAAAGAGGAAAAGGATAGGGAAGGAAACTAATTTAAAAGACGGACTAAAAGAGCCAAAAAAAGAAAAACAAAAAAACAAACAAAAACACCACCACCACAACAAAAAAAGGGTTTCTAAAATCCATACAAGTGCCTTAAGAGGTTGGATAACACTAAATACAGCAAACCATGTTCAGGAGGAACAGGATCTTACCTGAGTGCCAGACCAGGACCTTCTAACAGCACACCGTAGTCCCGGGAAATCTGTTTGGTTAAATCCGACAAGAGTGCGATATTCATGTGGCCCAAGCCTCCATTCTAATAAAAAATGCAAACATAAAATGACTGTCTGGGGCAGTCACACAGCTCTGGACCATGTAACAATGTTTGAAACCAACAATAATGGCAACATGTAAACATGTAACAGTAACTGCACATGTAACAGCAAATGCACACTAAAAAATTCTTCCTGCTAACTAATCATGACCATTTTATAAATAAGGTACTCAGCAGAAAGGTTAAGTTCCTTTTTTCAGTTCACAGCTAGCAAGAGTCAGAGCAAGGATTTAAACCCAGCTGATATTGTTGGCCTTTTTCTAACTTTTTTTTTGGCCAGTCCTGGGCTTGAACTCAGGGACTGAGCACTGTCCCTGGCTTCTTTTCGCTCAAGGTTAGCACTCTATCACTTGAGCCACAGTGCCGCTTCTGGCTTTTTCTATATATGTGGTGCTGGGGAATTGAACCCAGAGCCTCATGTATAGGAGACAAGCACTCTTGCCACTAGGCCATATCTCCAGCCCCAGAATCTTTATTTTTTGTCTGAATGGATCCCAGGCTTGCTCTCTACCCACCTATAGACAACTGTGAGCTTCTCAGCTCTCCCCTTTGCCTTTGCTTTAGAAAATTCTTTTTTTTTTTGGCCAGTCCTGGGCCTTGGACTCAGGGCCTGAGCACTGTCCCTGGCTTCCTTTTGCTCAAGGCTAGCACTCTGCCACTTGAACCACAGCGCCACTTCTGGCCATTTTCTGTATATGTGGTGCTGGGGAATCGAACCCAGGGCCTCATGTATACGAGGCAAGCACTCTTGCCACTAGGCCATATCCCCAGCCCCCATGCCCCCTTTATCTACTTTTTAAAGCATTCTTTGAGTTAAAGATACCTTTCTGAAATTTAAATATGGAAGAGAAATAAACACTGAATAATTTGATATTGATAGTCCTGCAGCATCGCCAGAAACACTGATCATGCAGAACAGTGAAACAAAGTACAGTGCAGTTAACATACACGCAGCGTCGGGGGCGGGGGAAGGGGGCGCACAGGGGAAAATAGACTGCCAGTAGGCACAAACCTACAAATAGTCCACATTAGACTGGTCGTGCTTTGGCAACCTTTAGGTCGGTCTTTCTGGGATCTGTGTGTTAAGTTGCTGGGGAAGGGTGAGGTGTTGGGCAGTAGGTACACAGTTAAAAGCAGATGGGAGGAAGAAGCTTTTGGCTTCCATGGAAAAGCAAGGTGACCACAAAGACAAAAAAGATTTTTTGGGGGGAGGGGGAGGGGGTTGCCAGTCTTGGGGCTTAAACTCAAGGACTAGGGCACTGTCCTTGAGCTTTTGTGCTCAAAGCTAGCACTTTATGAGTCACAGCTCCACTTCTGGCTTTTTTTTTGGCAGTTAATTGGAGATGAGAGTTTCAGACTTTCCTGCCCAAGGCCGGCTTTACACCAGATCCTCAGGCCTCAGCCTCCTAAGTAACCAGGATTTTAAGCACAAGCTACGGGTGCCTGACTAAAAGAGAGGATTTTCAATGCCTACAGCACAAAGAAGTGATCAGCATTTGAGCTGATACAAGTGTCAATTAGTCTAATTTGATCACCTGACAACGCATGTGTCTATTTCAAACGATCACAATGTATCTCATACACAACAGAATGTTTCTACTGCAGATTATACACTATTGGCCAACTAAAACATAAAACAAAAAAGGTCAGGAGTACACAGCGTGGTGACTGGTGATGTACCTTCCTTGGTGTATTGATCCAGGCAAGATGGCTAAAGTGGGAGTCCACCGAAACTGCGATGACCTCACAGTTCACGTCATGAAACTCATTGGCTTTGTCACTAAAAGCAACAATTTCTGTAGGACACACAAAGGTGCTTGGAGGAAAAAAAAAGAGCTTCATCAGATAATTTAGAAATAAGAATCTAAAGTGTGAATATTAAATATACTAAAAACTAGTTCAATTTGCTTAAAGGTGAAAATGCAAACCGAATAAGCATCCTCAAGGGATTCCAGTGTCATGTCACATTAGAGAAACCATTACCTCCTATTACTCGCTTTTTAAAAAATTTTGTGCTCATAGTGGGCCTTGAGCTCAGGAGTTTACAATCTTGCTTAGACTTTTCACTCAAAGTTGTCACTTTACAACTTGAGCCACACCTCTACTTCAGCTTTTTGCTAGTTAACTGGCAATCAGAGCCTCAGTGTCTCATCGATTTTTCTGTCCAAGCTGTCTTCAAACCACAACCCTCTCGAGATCTCAGCCTCCTGAACAGCTAGTTATAAGGCATGAGCCACCAGTTCCCGGCCCCTTTCACACCTTCTTAATGAAAGAATTATACCAAAAAACAAGGAAGGCCATTCTATTTTTTAATCTGTTTACCCTTATTTAAAACAAAACAAAACCATTCAATTTCATATCCTTACTTTTTTTTTTTTTTTTGCCAGTCTTGGGGCTTGAACTCGGGGCCTGAGCACTGTCCCTGGATTCTTTTTGCTGAAGGCTAGCACTCTGTCACTTGAGCCACAGCACCACTTCTGGCTTTTTCTATATATGTGGTGCTGAGGAATCAAACCCAGGGCTTCTTGTATACGAGGCAAGCACTCTACCACTAGGCCACATTCCCAGTCACTACTTTTCTCATTTTTCCCCAAAGTTTCCCGGACTGTTTTAGGGGACCACAGCTGCAGAGTACTGAGACAGGGTCATACTCAACTCCACACATTCTTCCCACTAAATTAATCATTCCTAAGTGATTAGCAAGGTCATCAGTGACAAGGGGTCAGAAAGAACTCCCTCCCTGACTAGAAGATAAAGTACAAATGGGGGGCTGGGAATATGGCCTAGTGGCAAGAGTGCTTGTCATAGAAATCACTTACAAATCCAAAGGATAGAAGAAAAGCACCAAGTATTTCCCCTTAAAGTCATCCAGGCTAAGCTCTTTGAACTCTCCATTGACAACAGCTGTGCCTTTAAAGTAAGGTGCATGTTGGGTAACAGCAGGAGCGTAAGATGAGGAACCTAGGAAAAGTAAAAATAAAGAACACACATCCATAGTAATTTATCATTTGTAAGCACTATGTGACTTTTTTTAAACTCTCATAATCATTAGTAATACAAATTTAGTTCAATTGTCCATTTTTGGTACAGCAATTTTTCTGCACAAGGTTCTAAATTGGGCACAAATTCAACTCAAACTAAAAGAAGATAGTAGGGAGGACTTAAGGAAGTTGTGAGACTTGGAGATGAATTCTAAACATGGTTCAGGTTTTGTCAAGCAGAGACAGGACATGCTAAGAAGCATGGAGGACGGGCAGGAAGAGACAGGGCAGAGAGGTGCTCATGGTACAGTCTGATTACAATGCACAGGACCTTTGAGTAAGGTGGGAAGAGCATAAGACAAAGTAGGTAAGAACTGGTTGAAGGCCAGGCCACACAGGTCCTCCAGTGTCAGACAACAGAGTCTGTACTTCACAGGAGATAAGGGAATCAGGCAGGAGTGGACTTTATGGCTGTTCTGGGGAAGATTAGTAAGGAAGGAGCATAAGACTAATGTCAGGAGGTGATTTCAGTTATCTCAGTGAGTGGTACTTAGGTGTGGCAGGGAACAGAAAGAAAAGAACAGACACAGAGCTGTATCAAGACTGGAAATGAGGGCTAGGATGGTAGACCATTTGCCTAGCAAGTATGAATACCTGGTTCTACCCGAGCACAAATTTCCTACTCTCACCAAAACCAACCAACCAAAAAGCCTGGAAATGAGGGACAAAGGGGTTCAGTATCACACTGCCTAGGACACCCTTTACACACAGCAAGCCTAGAAGGAATCTGACAGGCCCTCTTCCCCCTCCTCCCTCCTAAACAGTTTAAAAATCTCTGGCAACCAATAAAGAAATGAAAGGGGGGGAGGGCTGGGAATATGGCCTAGTGGCAAGAGTGCTCACTTCAGCACCACATATATAGAAAAAGCCAGAAGTGGCACTGTGGCTCAAGTAGTAGAGTGCTAGCCTTGAGCAAAAAGAAGCCAGGGACAGTGCTCAGGCCCTGAGTTGAAGGCCCAGGCCTGGCCAAACTAAAAAAAAAAAAAAGAAGAAGAAATGAAAGGGGTATAATGCAGCTGAGTGATTCTCAACCCTGGCTGCACATTACATTTATCCAGTGAACTTTTAAAAACTGATCCCTGGTTTCACCACCGAAATTGCCTTGCTTGGGATGGGGCATAGTTTACACTTTACCCAGTTTCTTTTCTTTTCTTTTTCTGTTTTGTTTTTTGCCAGTCCTGGGGCTTGAACTCAGAGCCTGAGCACTGTCCCTGGCTTCTTTTTGCTCAAGGCTAGCACTCTGCCACTTGAGCCACAGCGCCACTTCTGGCTTTTGCTATATATGTGTTGCTGAGGAATCGAACCCAGAGCTTCATGCATACTAGGCAAGTACTCTACCACTAAGCCACATTCCCAGTCTTTTTTTGTTGTTGTTTTCTCATGACTAGATCTTAACGTTTTGATGAGGACAACAAAGCGCTATTTGCTGATGATTCCTCATAGAGCTGTTATTTCAGTATATCTTCATTCTAGGTTTCAAAAGTTCCAAGGGAGAGTCAGGATTCAGAGATGCTGTATTGTCCAAAGAAATGTTTCCTTTACATGGGAAGCATAATAACACTTACTAGTACTAAAGGCGAATTTTGCTTGAGTAGAGCCAGACCACAATGTATTTGTCAAGCAAGTTCTTCTAGAAGCAACATGCCTAAGGGCTGCAGAGGCAGAAATGCCCCGAGAGATGGTGCTTGCATGTCGGGTAACCTGTAAAGAGAAGTTTAATATTAGGAAGACTCTAGCAGAGTGACGAGTCTGGCCTATTGAAAGGGCATCAGGCCAATTATGGCCTTGGCTGTCCTAGGCTTTGTAAACCAAATTCCAAATCCCCAAATCTGAGTAAGGATTGGATCGCCCCATTCTTATCATTCCCTTTTGCTTCCTTCTCCCTCAAGATCGCAAGGAGGGCAACTGGAATGACAGCAAGATTCAGTCTCTGTCCCGGAAGCCAACAGAGGAAGACCCGGCTGTCGCAGAGTACAAGCCATTTCCCTGCACCAAGTATCGCCACGTTCCAACCATCAAGGTTTCCTCAGAAACAAGCAAACAAGTAGAGCAAAGTTCACGGTCTGGGAGAGCTTGGAGAGGTTTCAAGGGAAGTGTTTGCTCAACTTTAACGTCGGGCATGACGCAGGAAGCAGAAGGGCCTGCCTTGAACCCCAGGATGAGAAAGGGCTGGGGGGGTAGCAAGGGGGCACTAGGTCGCGCCTTACAGAAAAGCGGGCAGCGGTAGCGGTGCTAGGGAAGAAAGCGGCTTTTGTTACAGTAGCACTGGTTCCACCCGGCATTTAAGAGTGTGCCCAGAGCAACACACCGAGGCAGACATCAATCTTTCCTTAGGATTCGAGTAAATGGAAGCTCAGAAAGGAGAGAAGTCACGGGCAAGGTCAAAGTTAGTGACCGAGGCAGGGTCGGGACGCCCGATTCCAGCTCCAGGACCAGGTGCTTTGGTGGAGATGGGGCACCGGGCACGGGGCAAGGGGCAGAGACTCCGCGGAGGGACGCAGGGATCTGTGGGGGGGGGGGGGGGGGGCGTAGAGAGAGGGAGGGGGCTGATATGCGCAAGCGCACTGGGCGTCCGTGGAGGAGGCCTCTGGATCCGTCACCCGCCCATACCCGCCAAGAAGGGCGAAGAGCCCCCAGGCCCGAGCGCGAGACTGTCTGGGAAGCAGTGCCCACGGCCGTGGCAGTGTTTCCGCGCCTGTGCCCAGCCGACAGCCACTCACCGAGGCCCGGAGCAACCTCCCGGCAGCCGCCGCCATCTTCAAGCGCACGCGGGAACCGCGGGGCGGGGCGGAGACGCGAGCCTCGGAGGGGCGGGGCTTCGGCGGGTGGGCGTGGCCTGCACGGGGCGGAGCCAGCAGCTCCTTTTTCCCCGGTCTTGGGAGGACCCGGGGTGGAAAGTTACTTTTACACTTTCTCAACGAGCAAAATACCGGTCCTGCTTGCTGCCCCCGACCTAAAGATCTAACTGAGCGCTAGGTATAGAGTTGCGTATTTCCTACTACTGATTTACTGTTTCTGTTAACTTTGTTTGGATTATGGTTTCTGCCTGTGGATAAACCCACTTCCTATTTCCGCCCGAGGCAGAGTCTTTTGGCTGCTACATGAAAAGGAACTAATTATTAATTCAGTTTTTAGTCGTTAATAAGCTAAGTGGCTCGGATACATCAAAGCTTTGTTGGCCTGAAAACATTTAGGGATTGTGTGTGGGCTTCCACTTTGGCCTCTCTTCTCAAAATTGGGAAAATTAGGACAAATTCAAAATGCTTGTTTTAATTTTTTTAACCAATTAATAAAACCAAGAGCTTAGTGGTGAGCACAGTATTTTGAAGCAGCACATCAAAGATAAAACTTACATGGTGGTCTCACAGTATATGTGAGAAATTTCCATCTCTACGTTGTTTTTTGTTTTTATTCTCTTATTTTGGTTGTACTGGGATTTGAACCTAGTGTGCTTCATACAACCATTTGAACCACGCCTCCACATCCTCTTTTTGCTAGTTAGTAGATGGAATCCAGGGAACTTTTCTGCCTGGGATGACCTCAAACTGTAATTGTCTAGATCTCAGCTTCCTGAGCAGCTAGGATTACAGGCATGAGCCACTGGCACTAAGCTGTGAGATTATAACATGAATTTTAAAAGACAAAAACTAGCTAGGTGCCTGTGGCCCACACCTGTAATCCTAGATACTTGAGAAGCTGGGGATCAAGGTTCAAATCCAGCCCCAACAGAAAAATCCATGGGAATCTTATCTTCAATTAATTACCAAAAAGCCAGAAGTAAAGCTGTGGCTTAAATGGTAGAGTGCCAGCCTTGAGTGAAAAAGCTAAAGGACAGCATCCAGGCACTAACTTTTTTTTTTTTTTTTTGCCAGTCCTGGGGCTTGGACTCAGGGCCTGAGCACTGTCCCTGGCTTCTATCTGCTCAAGGCTAGCATTCTACCACTTGAGACACAGCGCCACTTCTGGCTTTTTCTGTATATGTGGTGCTGAGGAATCAAACCCAGGGCTTCATATATGCTAGACAAGCACTCTGCCACTAGGCCATATTCCTAGCCCCCAGGCCCTAAATTTAAGCTCCTGTACATCTCTCTCTCTCTCTCTGTCACACACACACACACACACACACACACACACTAACTTCACGATGTTCACCCTTAATATCTATTTTGCTACCCATGCTCCCAGCAGTGTATTTTCCTAAACAACCCCAAGTACCACTATTTGCCACTCTGAATAGGTACCATTCTGAATACCTGCCTGATGTTCTGGGGACAGTCACCTTAGATGCAAAGAGATATGTGATTCTTTATCACTTGTCCTTAGCAACTACTTCATGCTTAACTGGAGCTCATTATGTGTGGGTTGAGCAAAAGCTTAAAAATCAAAGGGGATGGCGCCAGTGGCTCACCCTTGTAATGTGAGCTACTGAGGAGGCTAAGATCAGAGGATCACAGTTTGAAGCCAGCCCAGGCAGAAGAGTCCATGAGACTCGTATCTCCACTTAACCACTCAAAAAACCGGAAGTAGCGCTGTGGCTCAAAGTGATAGAACCTTGAATGAAAGAGCTCAAGGGCACCACCCAGGCCCTGAATTCCTGAGTTCATGCCCCTCCACTGACAACAAAAGGGGATCATAATGTTGGAGCTCAACATCATGAAGGCAAGACACAAGAATACATGCAGGATACAATGTGGATGGATCTTGAGAACATTATTCTAAGTGAAAAAGGCCAGACAGAATGTATGGTTCTTTTTTGTTTCTTCCCATTTTAATGAAGTATCTAGAATAAGTAAGGCATAGAGACAAAAAACAAGAAGTGCTTAGGGGGAGGAGGTATGTGATGAAAATATTTCAGAACTAGATAGAGATGGGAATTGTACAACATTATGAATTTGCTAAATACTACTGAGTTGTACTCTTTAGAGTAGCTAATTTTATGTTATATGAATTTCACTCATCTCAATTTAAAAAAAAAGAAACAGATTTACAACAATAAAATTATATACTGTAGCCCAGACCACTAATTTAATGACAAGAAAATGAAGACTGTTAGAAATGAAAAGACCTTCCCAAAACCACACAGATGGTTAGATACAGAAGAGGACAAGAACTCCTAACTTCCTCTTGTTTGAGAAGCCACTATTTATGGCTGGCTGGAAGCAGCTTCAGCCCCATGCCTGTCACTAGCCACATGTGAGATAAATCAGGATTATTTAGGCTTAATAGTAGCATGGCTCTGCTTTCTGCCTTGCATTTAGCCAGCCCATCCTCCCTCCTGCAGCTACATCTTTGAGCATGCATTCCCTGCGTCTTCCTTTCCTCTACCACTTGAGCTACAGCGCCACTTCCAGCTTTTTCTGTTTATGTGAAACTGAGGAATTGAACCCAGGGCTTCATGCATATTGGGAAAGTACTCTACCACTAAGCTACATTCCCAGATTTTTTGGTAGTTAATTGGAGACAAGAATTGCATGGACTTTCCAGGCTGGTTTGGAACTGTGATCCTCAGGTCTCAGCATCCTGAGCAGCTACGATCACAGGCCTGAGCCACCAGCACCGAACCCAGCTCATTGGCCATTCTTGTCATTGTTTTATTGAGTTCATTGAACTTTCTTTCCCTTCACTACCACGTAAGTCCTTTATTGTGGAGTTGCTGGCTTTTGAGGGAGACATGTTGTCTTGTGCCTGGGTGCTGTCCCCGAGCTCTTCAGCTCAAGGCTGGTGCTCTACCACTTAAGCCACAGCACCACTTCTGGTTGTTCTGATAGTTAATTGAAAATAAGTGTCTAACAGACTGTCCTGCTCAGGCTGGCTTTGAACTGTGATCCTCAGATCTCAGCCTCCTGAGAAGCTAGGATTACAGGTGTGAGCCACCAGCACCCAGCTGGTGATTTCTTTTTTTTTTTTTTAATTTAATTTATTTATTAATTGAACACAAATTTTTTTACAAGGTGTTGTGCAAAACAGCTGGTGATTTCTTAAAAGATTACTTAAGACTGAGTAATGAATTGTAGTGTATTTTCCTGCTACTAGATTGGAGGGTCAGGTCAGTTTCACTTATCAAATGATCGATCTTAATGCTCAAGACACTATGTGTGGGGCTGGGGATATAGCCTAGTGGCAAGAGTGCCTGCCTCGGATACATGAGGCCCTAGGTTCGATTCCACAGCACCACATATACAGAAAACGGCCAGAAGCGGCGCTGTGGCTCAAGTGGCAGAGTGGTAGCCTTGAGCGGGAAGAAGCCAGGGACAGTGCTCAGGCCCTGAGTCCAAGGCCCAGGACTGGCCAAAAAAAAAAAATTAAAAAAAAAAAAAAGACACTATGTGTGGAGCTCTTCTCCAGACAGGGTGGAAAAGCTTGCCTACAAAAGCTATTGTAGCTGATAAACACAACTTTGTACTTGTGGCAATTCCTAAGAAAGACTAGTGACCACTACTGTTCCAGTACTGTTTGATGAATACAGAAGCAAAGATGTGTCTGCATGGTCTCAGAAGACTTTAGTTAATAGATAGATAGATGATAGAAAGGAGGTAGGTGTATAGCAGTGACTAATACAAGGTCTATGATTACAAACTGAAGGGAGAGGTGGCAGCTAAGTTTAATAGAAGAATCTTTTAATGAAAAAGTGGAGCAAGGTAGTAGAAAATAATCTAGCTAACATGTTGGGGTAAGGAAAAAATGGGGGCAAAATGAAAAGCATATAATATATATATATATATATATATATATATATATCAAGTGCATGTGCGTGCACACACAAAATAAACTGAAGAAACTTTAAAAAGAGGTAGAGTGCTAATTTTGAGCAAAAGGAGTTTAGGGACAGTGCCCAGCCCCAGAAATCAAGTCCCAGGACTGGCAACGAAATAGATAAAATAGTGAAGCCAGGCACTAGTGTCTCACTCCTATAATCCCTACTCAGGAGGCTGAAATATAATGACTCTTATCTCTAATTAATCACCAAAAAGCTGGAAGTGGAGCTGAGGCTTGGCTTAAGGCGGTATACATTAGGTTCTTTAGATCTTTGTATAAGGGCTCTGTCTTCCTTGGCCAGCAGCACTTAGAGCCAGGAGCCAGGCTACAGACTTCCCACTCGAAAGGTTCAGGTCTCCACCCTCCAGCTGTTCAGTTCTCTCCTGGACAGAGTAGAGTCCAGGAGTGCTTCCATGTCCCCTCCCTCAAAGTCCCAGCTGCCAGTTATTCCAGAATTGGCTTAACTCATCTGCTATTGTTGGAATTTGTGTTGCTTCAACTTTTTCTTCATATTATAACCAGTGATGGGATCTTTATATATTTTTATGGCCAAATTTTTTGCATACATTTGATCTATTTATAGATGGATAGAAACCTTCTACAAAGATGGTGTTTTCATGATTTTGGATATACATTGCCAAAATATCTTCCAGAAAGGCTGTGCCAATTTACCCTCCCTCCATATGAGTATCAGTGGCAGTTTCTGAGAGATCTTGTCCATACTGCATCCAGTTTTGAATATCCTTCTTACTGCTATCTGTACTTCTCAGGTTGATCTGTCTTCTGTTCTACTGTCTTAGATACGTGACTGGCTGGTCCTAAATGCCCAGAGCTGCTTAAAAAGAAGACTTCATGTCTTACTCATCTTTGTGGTCTCCCCTCATGCCCAACTATGTTTCTTACTAAGCGGTAACTTAATGTCAGAGGAAGTAATGAATGATTGAATAATGACAAATAGCCATGAGATTCTGCATTAACATTCTGGGCTGCTGTCTTAGCTCAAGCTGATAAAACAAAGTACCATTCACTGGGTGACTTATAAATAAAATTTTGTTCCCCACAGTTCTCAGAGCTGAGGACTGAGATGAAGGAGCCAGTGTGGTTGGGTTCTGGGTTGCAGACAGCCAACTTGTCATTGTTTCTTCACATGGCAGAGAGAGGGCAAGAGAACATTCTGGGATCCCTTTACAATGGCAGTAATCCCATTCAGGAGGGCTCTGCCCTCGTGATCTAATCACCTTCCAAAGGCCCCACTTCCAAGTAACATAACATTGGCACTTAGGACTTCAACTTATGAATTGTGAAGAACACATGCAATACACCAAAGCTACCACAAATGTACCAACACTGAGATTCCAAAGCACAACAACCAGAGCCTCTATTAGCCTAGATGGGCAAGTGGCCCAGTATTCCAGAGTCTTCACACCTAGGATCTGCCAAGAGCCCTACAGAATCTTTATTTTATTTTATTTTTGGCCAGTCCTGGGGCTTGGACTCAGGGCCTGAGCACTGTCCCTGGCTTCTTTTTTTTTGCTCAAGGCTAGCACTCTGCCACTTGAGCCACAGCGCCACTCCTGGCCATTTTCTATATATGTGGTGCTGGGGAATTGAACCCAGAGCCTCATGTATAGGAGACAAGCACTCTTGCCACTAGGCCATATCCCCAGCCCCAGAATCTTTATTTTTTGTCTGAATAGATCCCAGGCTTGCTCTCTACCCACCTATAGACAACTGTGAGCTTCTCAGCTCTCCCCTTTGCCTTTGCTTTAGAAAATTCTTTTGGTCTTATACATACCTTAGTGTCCCAGTGTCTCTATCTTCCAATCCCAACTAAGACAGGCAATGATCTTAAACTAAAGAATGTCAATTCAGAAAGTCAAGGTACATAGCAGGATGGCTCTCATACTGTCAGTACTTTCTATAACCTTCCTGGCTTTTTAGGAATACCTTAAAGACCATTTCTCCTCCATAGTGCAGAATGTGCTCACCTGAGACACTGCTATGTGAAGCACCCTGGACATCCCTCTCTGGAGGCATGCTGCTCTTCCTACTCCAATCCTGGAGGAGCAAAACCTCCGGACACCACCCTTCTTCTGATGAATACATACTTTCTAGATTACTCTGTAGCACATTGTTTTTGTGTTCACTGCTATTCTGGGGATAGAACTCAAGCTTTCACATGTGCAAGCAGGAACTCTACCATTGAGCTCTAGCCCTAGTCCTTGCAGCAGTTAAAATCATTATTCCCAACTTCCCCATTTCAGAGTAAGAAGCTGGCTTGATTTTCAAGTAACTAAAAGCACTTAAAATTGTCTTCCCTAAACAAAAGAGCCTTCCTCTTGCCCTCCGAGGACTTTTTTCCTCTACTCCCACTGCTTCAGAAAAAAAAAGTTGGCCTAAATAGTTGACCCCTTTTACATTTCAATATTTCATAATCATGAGCATCTAGTCACAAAGCATGCAAAAGAAACACAAGAAGTTAACAGTTTTCAAAGACACTTTATGGCCTCCATCTCGCTGCTCTAGACTTAAGTGAGGGCCCCAAATGTCAAGCAGGGAAAACTGTTCTCTGTTCCCACAAAGACTGGAGATTCTGGGGCCTGGGAGAGAGGTGAGAAGAGGTTGAGTAAGACACTGTGTTGAAAATGAAGATGTTGTTCAGTTTTGGCCCTTCCCAAGTACAAAATAAAGATGTGTCTCAGAAGCCAAGATGAAAGTGACAAGGTAAGCCCTCCAGGACACTGGGGGTGGCCAAGGCCCTAGTTTGGAACCTTTAAATGGGGAGCACTTACAGTGACTCCTTCCTTCTCAGGATCCTATCCCATTGTGACGCACAGCATCCTGTTTCCCTGGTCCTGTTTCTGTTCTGCATGTGAACACTGGGATCTACCATTTAGCAATTACTTCTCTCTCCTCTGTCTGTCCCTTGGACTCCAAGCCTCCTGCTATATTCTCTCTTTCCAGCAAAAGCAGTGCTAGAGAATAAAAGTGCTATCACTATTCTCATCATTGTAGAATACCTTGCAGTTGAATGGGGACAATGCTGCTTATGGACTCGAGGAATCCTGACTCTGTGACTTTCTGGTTATGGATCTTTTGTTTATTATTTCTTTGACCTATATCCTTATCTTTAAATTTGAATAATACTACCACCTGTTCATCAGGGGGGTCCGTTATTCATCACATTGATATCACCCATTTAGTCTAATGTAAGAATTTAGTCTAAGAGAATTTAGTTAAGAGTTTAGTCTAATGTAAGAATTCCTGGCTGGGTATTGATGGCTCACACCTGTAATCCTAGCTACTCAGGAGGCTGAGATCTGAAGATCACAGATTGAAGCCAGCCAGGGAAGGAAAGTCCACGAGACTCTTATTTCCAATTAACCACCAAAAATACCAGAAGTGGTGCTATGGCTCAAGTGGTAGTGTACTAGCCTTGAGCACAAAAGCTTAGGGATAGCACCCTAGGACCTGAGCTCAAGCTCCAGGACCAGCACCAAAAAGAAAAAGAATCAATAGTGATTACATTATTCTATATCCGAGTGTGCTAGTGAGTATACAACTATATACTTGTGTCTAAACTAAATCAAACACTAAACAGTGTGAACTGTATCTCACCTACCTGACAAGTACAAGGCTCTGAGTTTGGTCCTAAGCTTAAAAAAAAAAAATTAGGGTCAAGTAACCAGCTGCAACCCTAGCTACTCAGGAGGCTGAGACATGAGAATTGCAGCTCAAAGCCTGTGAGGGCAGGAAAGCCCTTGAGACCTCTTTTTGTGTGTGTGTGTGGGGGGGGGGGAAGGGGGTCATAGGATTTGAATTCAAGGCCTGAGCACTGTCCCTGGCTTCTTTTTGCTCAAGGCCAGCACTCTGCCACTTGAGCCACAGCGCCACTTCTGGACTTTTCTATATATGTGGTGCTGAGGAATTGAACCCAAGGCTTCATGTATACGAGGCAAGCACTCTACTACCAGGTCATATTCCCAGCCCCTGCTTCCTTTTTTATAGAGAATATATGCATATGTGTTTGTAAACTCATGGGTTGTCTTTGGGATGATACACAGGAGAGTAAGAAGACAATCCACCCCTGCAGCAGGTAACTGGGCCACTGGAGCTTCTGCCTTCCTCTGTGCTTATACTGTGCACCCTTTGTGCCTTCTGAGATCTGTATCCAGTACTTCTATTACCTATTTAACATGTTATGGTCTAGTCAGGGCTGCTGATACAGACCAATAGTCCCAGCACTCAGGAAACTAAGGCATGATTTTGAGTTTGAGGCCAGCTTAGGCTACACAGAGAGATCTTATCTCAAATGAAACAAGAAAAAATAAAAACCAGGAAAAAAAACACACCCAGAAAACAATGTTAAATCTGAATGGCTATAAACCTTCATGTTGGTATTAAGAGGTGGGGCTTCTGGGGAGGTAACTACGGCATGAGGGTAGGGTTCTCATGAATGGGATTAGTACCCTTATTTAAGAAGTCAGAGCAAGCTTGTGTGTCCCTTCAGCGGTGTGGGGATGCCTACAGAAGTATGGGAAATAATTTTTTATGGTTCACAATTAACCAGTAAGGTGTGTATTTTGTTAGAGCAGCCAGAAGGACTGAGACAAACCATAACCAGTATCTCTTAACCTCTCTCCTAACCACAGAGGCCAGATTCAAGCTGGAGAGGGCAGACTCATGGGCATCCCAGTCAGATCCCGGAGCACATGTGGGTTGTGGAGCTTGAGCAATAAGAGGCACCTCAAGAGCAGAATCTCCTTCTAGTAATTGGGATCTGGCCTATCATATTCATATCCCTAATTTAACTATGATGCCTGAGGTCTGGTTGCCATGTGGGGGCTGGCTGCAGCTCCCAGAGTCCATGCTAGATGGCAATCTCTCTCCATGGAAGAGACTGGCATCTCCAGGGACCAAGAACTCCACTGTACCTGCATGCTCCTGGACAGTTCGTTTCTGTGGCATGCTAGTCCATGCCTTGGCTTTGAGATGTCACTCTAGGAGGGAATGGCTTGCTCAAATCAACTAGATGAATTAAGATACTATAGCCTATTTTATGTCACTATAAAACAAAAAAATCCATCTGTGTAAAGCATTATGTTTTTGCAATGTCCAAGTATTTATTAGATTTCATTTAGTATATAACTAGCTAGATGAACTTTAATGAAGGAAGAGTAGGATCTTGGGGGGGGGGTGGCTCATTTAAATATTCATATATCTGTGATGGCTTGTCTTAAACCTTTATTCTAAGGTTTCCAAGACAATTAGGCCCAGAGGCTCTGGAGCAAGTGTGCTTTACTGCAGCATGAAAGTAGCTGTTCAGAGTCATCTGGTTCTAAGGGTTCTTAGGAGCCTTTGCAACCAGCTATCCTCCTACCCATTTCAGAACACTTCTTTAGCTACTTTTGTCAACACTGTGTCCATTCTGGCTTTACCTTGCTCTCACTCTGGGATGTTGGTCAGCATAACCACAAGGTGGTGTCCTGGATTTTTTTCCTTACCTATATTAAGAGAAAAATCATTGGCTTTTAATTAAATTACTAGGGAAGAGGCTATTTTTCCTTCCCTACTCTGAATGTAGAGAATCTTTATACTTTCACCATGTACCATTCTACACCATCTCAGGACTCTGCCAGCTAGAAGGCCAACACTGAATGCTGCCCCCAACTTTGGATCTCCAGAAGTGGGAGCTGAGATAAACTACTTTTCATTAAAATTTACCCAGTCTGTATAATTGTGTTATTGGCAGAAGAATCTGGACTAATACAGATAAAGGCTCTTTTTTTTAAACTAAATGACTTTAATACTATTGTTACTCGAAGAATGATAGGTGTACCGACACATTTTAAATGTCAAATGTGGTCATCACTGGGACTCATTAGGAAAGGACTTGAGGAGCAGAGGGAATGTTAGTGGGAAGCCTCATGCCTCAACATTCTTCCAGCCTGAAACCACTTCTTTCTCTCTGCTTGCAAAATTCTTTGTATATGTCTTCATGATGGCTTTATTTATTTGGTGGTACTGGGATCAAACTCGGGGCCTCATGTTTGCTAGGCAGGCCCTTTATCACTCTACCACTTGAACCACGGCCCACATCTACACACAATAGTTCTTATTCCAACAGGCAGATGGTTTGCCTCCCATCTTGCTTTCATGCCCAACAAGATTCCTGGGAAACTGCTTGTACTCCATGAAGTGACTGGCATGTAAAGGTAGCCTTTGAAGAAGAGAATGAATGAAAGAATGACATCTCAATCACTAGGTGAGGATGTGCAAACTGAGGGTACACTAGGGGTAAAAACTTTGGCTCTACCAGCATTTGGAAAGCCAATATAATTACTTGGGCAAAAGATTTTAGGATGAAAATAGAGCTTCCTAGATAGCAGGTTTTTACTTACCTGAACTCTGACCAGCAGTTTTATCCATAGGAGATAGAGGTGCCTTGGGAATATAGATTCCTTGTTTGTTTTGCATTTGTGGCTCAGCTCATCCTGAGCATGCTCTGTGTTGGTCTTCCATATAGTCCCATCCCTCTCATCCTTTAGGAGTCTCTATTTGGATTTCTATCCTTGTTCTTAGCTGTTAACCATTCCCTACTCCAATATAGGTACTCAATACCTCCTTTTCCCACTGGTGTAGAAGCTCATGCCTATAATCCTAGCTACTTAGGAGGCTAAAATCAAGAGTATTACAGTTCAAGGTCAGCTGGGGCATGGGGGGGGGTATAAATTCATGAGACCCCATCTCAACCAAATAGCTGGGTATAGTACTGTGCTTGTCAACTCAGTTCTGAAGCATAAATAGGAAGATCAGAGTCCAGGCTGGCTGTAGGCATAAGTGCCAGATCCAAAATGAAAAAAAACTAAAAGCTAAAAGGTCAGTGGTGGCTCATGCCTGTAATCCTAACACTTGGGATGTTGAGATTTGAGGATCATAATTCAAAGCCAGTCTAGGCATGAAAGTCCTGGGACTCTTTTTTTTGCCCCCCTTCGGTTGTAGGGCTTGAATTCAGGGCCTGGCACTGTCCCTCAGTGTTTTTGCTTGAGGATAGCATTCTATGACTTTGAGCCACAGCTCTACTTTTGGTGGTTAACTGGAGATAAGAGTTTCACAGAGACTTTTCTGCCTGGGTTAGCTTCAAACTGTGATCCTCAGATCTCAGCCTCCTGAGTAGCTAGGATTATAGGCAGGAGCTATCAGCGCCTGGCCTGTGAGACTCTTATCTCCAATTAATCACCAAATAGCTCCAGGACTGGTACAAAATAAAATAAAAGGGCTGGTGGAGGGGGCATGAGCAAAGAAGTGGCAGCACATCTGCTTCTTTAAGTGCAAGGCCCAGAGTTCAAAGCCTAGTATTACAACAAAACAAAACACCTCACCATTCTTCCTTGAAATAGACCCTTTTAAAAAGCAGACTTCAAACTACTGTTAATGTAGTTAATTGAATAAGGCTACAGTGATGGAATTATGGACTAGAATGGAAATCCCCCGAAAGTCTTAACCACTATGTCAACCAACTGATTTGTCTTCTTACGAGTTCATTCTGACAACCAAACAGAGCACTCACAACCAAGTCATTCTGTCTAGCCTGGCCAGGCAGAAACTAAGTGCATAAACTCTGAGTCAGCCTGCTGGGTTCAAACCCCAGGTCCTTTACTTGCTGGTTATGTGATCACAGGCAAATTATAAAACCTCACTTTATCTAGAAAATAGAGCTATGTTCCCTATCTCATCCGGATGTTGTGTTCACCAAGATAATCCATGTCAAACAGTTAGCACAGAGCCTGGCCCCCAGTTGGGAGTTGAGTAAATGCTAGCCATTGTTCCATTCTTGTGTTGGAATGTCCTAATTTCCTTACAGAGGCACAGATACTTGACCTACAACTATTTATTTTGTAGGCAGGATGCATCATCCCGTAGTGGATAGAGAACTGGATACCTACCTGCTGCGTGCCCAGATGGAGTCACTGATGCCCTCTGGATCTGTTTCACAGTCCATAAAATGAGGGAGACAGGTTCAACTTTACAGGATTGCAAGTGTCTAGACTTGAGACCAGATAAGTAAAATCATTGGCAGTCTGAACTGGGTATACAATAGTGGCAAGTAGGAGGATCATAGTTTAACTGTAGTGCTTCACTACTTAAGGGACTGTGGTATGTGGACCCTAACTGAAGTTTGTTGTAAATAGGAGAAGCTCAGGACCAGCCTCAGACCTAGGTCTGCACTTTAACCAGAATCTGAATTGCTACAAGATTCTCAGGATTGGTAAGCACAGAAAGGCTGCTTTATAGGATGAGCCATTTAAAGATATTCCAATGTAGTTATTATTACTAAATTTGTACTGGGTTTGAACACAGAGCCTTACATTTGTTAGGCAGATGCTTTACTACTGGAGCAATGCTCCAACCCTTTTTGCTTTCATTATTCTTCAGGTAAGGTTTCACA
The DNA here is from genome assembly GCF_023159225.1 of Perognathus longimembris pacificus. Lineage (NCBI taxonomy): Eukaryota > Metazoa > Chordata > Mammalia > Rodentia > Heteromyidae > Perognathus > Perognathus longimembris. The sequence goes on along the minus strand of NC_063162.1, from coordinate 9,446,124 downwards.
TATAGCCCCCTGAGCTGGCCTGGACTGTCATCTTCTCTTTTCTTTTAAAAATAAGATCTTCCTTTTAATGATTTATTTTTTATACATGGCATGACAGGTGCTTGTCACCATACCCAGCTTTTTTATTGGATGAGATGGGATCACATGCCCTTTTCATTAGGTTTGGCCTCAAACTTGTATCCTCCTGATCTCTACCTCTTGAGGCATAAGCCAATGACCCAGCCTTAGTTATTAGTTTTTAGATGTCAGTCAAGTAAACCAGCACTGAGTTGTATCAGGCCAGAGGCTGCTAAAACTGAACAGTGTAGTTGGGGCTTCCATGATGCTGCTACCTCTAAGAGTCTCCTTCTAGCCAAGCACCAGTGGCTCAGATATGTAATCCTACCTACTCAAGAGGCTGAGATCTGAAGGTCACGGTTCTAAGCCACCTCAGGCAGGAAAATCCATGAGACTTTTATCTCCCATTAATCTCCCCAACAGCTGGAAATGGAGCTGGGGCTCAAGGGGCAGAGTGTTAGCCTTGAGCAAAAGAGCTCAAGGACAGCACCCAGGCCTTGAGTTCAAGCCCCAAGACTCATACCACTCTTTCAGAGACAGGCCTTTTCACCACAGGTTAGGGCTCTGAGCACACACACACACACATACATATGTGTGTATATGTATATGTGTATATACATACACACGGGTTGCTTAGAACAATACATTGTGGAATGCAAGGTGCCTTGGACATTATCTGCTTTGTTCTTGGTCCCACTTTACAGACAATCGAGGTCCAGGAATACCTAAATCCAGCCACTAGGAAGTGGTGGTGGCTGCTATGTCCACCAGAAAAGAAGACAACCCACAGTTGTTGGAATCTCCTGTGTCTAAGGCCTGGAAATAAATTAATTTCTTTAGTCTTCAATGTATAATAACTGTTGAGCATTTCTCCTTGCACCTCTCTGCTACTTCCTGGCAGTCTTAAGGACAGAAGGTTTCCTCCTTTTGAACAGAGAAGGCCTAGAGCTGGATTCAGAAAGGATATCCGGCCTGAATGATGCAGAGGAGGCAAAGGTCTTATTGTTCCTGGGGCCTATCAGCCGCGCCCCACATCCCAGGTGGCCAGAGATCCCATTTCTCAGGAGTGGGGCTTGGGGCATGGGGGCGGGGAGGGCGCTGCTGAACCCAGGTCTGAAGTCTGATATTCTGAGCCTAACAGTGGAAGGAGCTAAGAACCCCATGAGAAACCAGCCCGGAATTTGAACGCATTTCCACGCCGGCTGGGCGCCGGCCAGGCTGTTTCTCATTAAGACTTCCCACCGCGGACTCGAGCGAGAATAACTTAATCCGAATGAGTCGGTTTGGGATGAGGATCGCTGGCTGGGGGCCTCCCGCACCAGGCGGCTGGTGAACAGAGCGCGCGCGGCTTCCCACGCTCGGATCCCCGGCATCGGCGGCGCCGTCCGCCCGGATCCGCCGCTGCTGCCGCCGCCGCCGCCGCCGCCTGGGGGCGCCCGGGCCCCATGGCCGCAGAGCGCGGCGCGGGCTCGCGGACCTTCCCGCCCTCGCGGAAACAAAGTGCACCTTTGTGAGCGCCCTGGCGCACGTGCGCGGGCGCCGGCCGTGGCGGCCCAGAGTGAGGTCGCCGTCCCGAGGCTCCCGCTCGTGGCCCGGCTAGGCCCCCGGGAAGCGAGCTGCAGCCGGCCGGCCGGACAGTTCTCTCACCCCAGCGCCCCACTGCCGTGGTCCTGTGGACTCCGCTTTCCAGGCTCCTGGGGGATCGGAATAGGCTCGAGCATGGCCCACGCCTCGTGATCCCGGGCTCCCACTCGCCAATGGTGAGCCCAAACAGGACTCTCGGGACCGTCCCGGGCGGTTGTGAGGCTTCACAGCCCGGCGGCGTCGGCCCCGCCCCGTGCGACCCTGAACTACAAATCCCAGCAGGCTCCTGGCCACGAGCGCGAGTCGGGAGGCGCGTCCGGACCTGCGCCTGCGTGGTGCGGCGGCCGGAGCCCGGAGTACCACACCCCCGGGAGGGACGGAGGGGAGGCTGAAGCATCCGAGGCATTAAAGCATCCGAGGGAGCCGGAGGGGAGGAGAATGGAGTGACAGAGACACGCGGAGGGTGGGGGGTGGGGGGGAGAGCGTTGAGGGAGGGGGGAGGGGGGACACAGAGGGAGGAAGAAGCGGCGGCGGCGGCTCCTCGGTGCAGAGGGGGAAACTCCGAGGGCTCCGACAGGAATAATGCGGTAGCCCGGCGGGCGGCTGGCTCCCGGCTCCGGCAGCAGCGGCGGCGGCCCGAGCGGCGGCAGCCCGAGCAGCGGCAGCGCCCCGGGCGCTGACAGCCCCGCCGACCGGCCCCCTCCCTGACCGCCGGCTGTCAATGGAGCTGGAAAACATCGTGGCCAACACGGTCTTGCTGAAAGCCCGGGAAGGTAAGCGGCCGGGGCGGGTGCGCGCCGGGCGCGTTCGCCGCGGGCCGGGGTGCGGGTGTGTCGGACGCGGTGCGGCTGGGGCTGTGCGTGTGCAGGATGCCCGCAGTGAGTTGGTCGGGAGCAGGACAGCTCACGGGGCTGTCTGTGAATGTTTGCGTGTTTTGCCCTTATACTCAGAGGATGAAGACTTGGGGGAGAGAAGGTGAAGAAGGTTGCCGAGGTCAGAGTGCTAAAATAAAACAATCCCGCAGTTTCCCAGCTCTTAACCCGACGGAGCGTGCGATCTCCGCCGCTGTTGAAAGGTTAGTTGGAAAAAAAAAGCATTCTTCCAGGGAGAGAGGGGCAAACGTGCTAATAAAATAGCTTTCGGAGTCGGCGCCGGAATGGTTCTGTGAATGCAAATTGTGCGTGTGTGTGTGTGTGTGTGTGTGTGTGTGTGTGTGTGTGTGGTGGGGTGATGGAATTAGCAGAAGCCAAGTCTTTGCCTGCGCAGGCTGAGTTGGTAGAGACTATTGCTGGAAACCATCCTCTGGGAATGTTTCTGAGGGAAATCCCGTCGTGTGGAAGGAAGCCTTTCTAGAGGCAAAGTAAGATGTTGAGGGATTATCCTGTTCACAGAATAATGAAAGGATGGCTGTACAGATCACCTAGGAAATTTAAGCATTTCAGAGCTGGTTGCTTTGCTCCCCTGACTCACACTCACACACACTCGGATTGGAGGCAGATAACTGAACTGTTTGGTTTTGGCTCGGTTAAGCAAGGTAAGTATGTTGGCACTTAGATGCATTTTGGATGCAAACCATTAGAATTCCTGCATTTGGCCTGCAGGAAGTGTCGTCCAAGTGGAGTGAGCAAGATTCTAAATCTTCCCTATAAACACTTATTTTAACTCTTCCTTGCAAGAAAAACAACAACAACAACAAAAAAACCTGACCTAGAAACTTAGATGTTTCCTAAAGGGATTGTGTTGTGTGTATATAAACTCATATATTTAAGAATACCTGGAATTTATGTAACATCTCTTTTGCCAAGATTTGGATTCCTGTTCGCAGTTGTTGTTTTTTTTAAGTAAAAGAAAAAAGGGAGGGGGGAATTCCCTTTCCTGGGAGGAGGCTTTATTTGATACCTAAGGTGGAAGGCAGACTAAAGTTGACTTTAGAAGGATCCTTGGTAAGCAGCCCATGAAAATGCCATAACTACTTCTTAATATTTTCATTCACCCACTTTGATGAATGAGGGAAGAATTTCTGGCTAGCAATAAAACGACTCATGTTTATCCAGCCCATTCCTTCACCTTGCGGCTCGGTACACACTGTGCAGGCCAGTGATGCACAGCCCACCGTGGGCTGAGTTTCAGCAGCTCAACCTAGTGTTCATGATGCACTTTTGGTCACTTGTCATTCTAAAGCAACTACCCGGAATGTTTGTTTTGAAAGCCCAGAAGGAAACACTGAACAGAGTTTAACACACTCCCCCCCACCCCCAATTTGTCATGAACAGATTTTTAGGGAAAACTTTAACTTGGTGACTTCAGTTCCTAAAGCCTGTAGGGTATTCTGTTTCTTTGTTTTCCCTTAACCTGACGTTTTTAGTGAACTGGATCAAAGGAGTTGGTGGGTTCTCTTGTGGGCTGAGCAGGGCAGTCCTGGAGAAAGACCTGGTCTGTAGCCTTCAAAGCAAGCCACCTAGTGGTGGGAAGTGATTGCACAACTCAGGGCCTGGGGGCTGGGAAAGTTGTCCCTCCATTCTGAAATTACTTCTTGGGAAATCTCTGGCCATGATGGTGTTGGAGGCCTGCAAATTTCACTGGTTCCTCCTGTGCCTAGGGAATCTGCTTCCCAGATTTGTTGTGCTAGATATTTGTCTGCCTAGAGGGATTTCTTTTTCTTCCCTCAACATTTGGTTGCTTCTTTTAAAATGTTTTACTTAGACTGGGCAAAGTGGTATCAATTATCTCCCCTTCTCGGTTGTTCTTCCCAGTGCTTTTCACTGAATTGACTGGCTGATGTTTTTGCTTGTCAGGTTAGCAAATGTTTCTTTTTTTTCCAAAGCCTTAGGGAGGAGAGCCCCAGAGTGGAAGTGTGTGGAATGGTGGACTCCCATTAGGGCAGAATTACAGTGACTTAGAAGTGCTCAAGAATGTGCCTTTCACTCTTTTTCCTTTTAAAGGCTTTCCATTTTCTGTGAGAGTTTGGTAGTCATCTGGTGGTGAGAAACAGCTCTTCAGGGTGACTGCAGAATAGGGAGGACTTGACCTGTAAGGAAACATGGAGAGATTGGTACAAGGATGAGAATAAGTCATTTATGTGGACATTATCTTCTTCTTTTTTTTTTTGCCAGTACTGGGGCTTGGACTCAGGGCCTGAGCACTGTCCCTGGCTTCTTCCCGCTCAAGGCTAGCACTCTGCCACTTGAGCCACAGCGCCCCTTCTGGCTGTTTTCTGTATATGTGGTGGTGGGGAATCGAACCTAGGGCTTCATGTATGGGAGGCAAGCACTCTTGCCACTGGGCCATATCCCCAGCCCCGACATTATCTTCTTAAATTTGCATTTCCCCCTTTTCTCTCATGTCTACAGAGAATCCATAATTTTTAAGTCCTACTTAACAAAGAATGAGCCTTTATTAAGGATCTGAATCCATGTAGCCTAATTACTTTGGAAATAAATTACTTTGAAATAAAATAAAATTTTATTTTTATTTCCATTAAGTTTTTTCTTTTCAGTTATCCTCCTGAAATAATCCCCCCCACCTCCAGTCCTTGGGCTTGAACTCAGGGCCTAGGCTTTGTCCCTGAGACTCTCTGTGCTCAAGGTTAGCACTATACCAGTTGAGCCACAGTGCCGCTCCTAGGTTTTTCCTGTTTATGCAGTACTTAGGAATGGAACCCAGGGATCCACACATGCTAGGCAAGCACTCTACCACTAAGCCACATTTCCAGCCTCTTGAAATAATTCTAGTAGAGTCAATTATTCTCTAAATAACTATGAAATGAAAGCCTAAAGAGATTGAGCCATGGCTGGGAATATGGCCTAGTGGCAAGAGTGCTTGCCTCGTATACATGAGGCCCTGGGTTCGATTCCTCAGCACCACATATAAGAAAATGGCCAGAAGGGGCGCTGTGGCTCAAGTGGCAGAGTGCTAGCCTTGAGCAAAAAGAAGCTCAGGGACAGTGCTCAGGCCCTGAGTTCACGACCTAGGACTGGCCAAAAAAAAAAAAAAAAAAAAAAAAGAGAGATTGAGCCATGCCTTTCTTACATAAGGGTTGATCCTCAAGACGGCCCCATCCCCAGAAAAAAGAAAATAAGCTTTAACTAGTGAAGTAGTTAACTTTATGATAAATTTAAAAAAATATGAATTGCTTAACATGTTTAAAAGCACTTTAAAAGATTCTTGTGAATGATTACAGATGAGAAATATAACCGGTGAATGTGAAATTCAATTTAGTTAACAAAATACTTTGTAAACTATTTTTTGTTTTGTGGTACTGGGGATTGACCTCAGGGCCTCAGACTTGCTAGACAAGGGTTCTACCACTTGAGCTATGCCTCTAGTCCTATTGTAAGCAAGTTTAAATGTGGCTTTCAAGTAAAAGTCACATATATCCCAAACAATAGAGAGACAGACCTTGAAGAAACACAGACCTACTTTGTGAATGCTATAATTTATAGTTATCTGTGTTAGCGGGTAACTTGGGGAACTATCATTTGATATTATATACTCTTAAAAGCAGATGGCTTATATATTTATCATACATACAAATTCTTACTATATTAAAGTATGTACGCTGGGTACTGGTGGCTCAAAGTTAACAATCCTAGCTACTAAAGAAGTTGAGATCTGAAGATGGAGGTACAAAGCCCTCCTGTATGGAAAAGTCTGTGAGACTCTTATCTCCAATTAACCACCAAAAAGCTGGAAATGAAGTTGTAGCTCAAATGGGAGAGTACCAACCTTGAGTGAAAAAGCCAGGTGAGACCATGGGACTCTGAGTTAAAATTCTAATACCAGCAAAAACAAACCCCTAAACCCCCAGACAAACAACAAAGCAAATGTATAGGCTTGGAAAACAATGAAATAGAATGAAATGAAATAAAAATGGCTTGTTACAAAGAATTAGAAAATATAGTAGGCAAGTTACACTTTTGTGACAATTCTCTTTAAATAAAAGATGGTGATTTAAAGCTGGGGCCAGTGGTTCACATCTGTAATCCTAGCTATTCAGGAAGCTGAGATCTGAGGATTGCTGTTCTAAGCCAGCCCAACTAGGAAAGTTCATGACACTCTTATCTCCAATTAATCACCAAAAAGCTGGAAGTGGAGCTGTGCCTCAAGTGATAGGGCACCAGCCTTGTGCTGAAAACGCTTAGGGATAGTGCCAAGGTTCTGAGTTCAAGCTGAGGACTAGGGGTAGGGGGGTGGAAATATAGTGATTTAAGTTCAAAATTCTCAACTGCCTGCAGTATATTTTGGAATCTTTATTTGTCTTGATCTCATGAGCAAGCATTAGTTGGTCATTTTTAAGGACATCAGATTACACTCCTAAAAATTATTGAGGAAAAAAGGTTGAGACTGAATTCATGCCAATTTATGGAAATGAGCTAAGTGATTAAGCATTTAATGAAAAGGAGACCCAGACTAACTCTTCTATCTATTTACATTTCAGAATCTCAGGAAATTGGCAGGCAGCTAGTGTTGAAATAAGGGCAGTGAGAAAGAGTGTTTGTAGAGTGCTTTTTGTGAGTTTCTTTTTTGCTTTATTGCTGCAGTTGAAAGTTTTTGACTTCTCTCAGTCTGGATCTGTGGTCTCACTACAGGGAGAATGCTGGTAAGAAAAAATTTTTGCAAGTTGCCAACCTTTCCATTCTTCCCAGGCCAGGAGTAGCTGTATCTGATCAATAAAGACGTCAGAGGGAGTATTTAAGCATATTTTTTCTGAGTTTGAGGCTAGCAATCACAAAGTACAGGAACTGAGAAGTTAGGAACATAATGACTTTGCCATTTGTCACAGTTGTTGAAAACCAGAATGTGCAAGAACCATTTTGTCAGATAACACTGTGACTTGTCTTCCTGATGATCGAGATAGGGGACCTGGGAGAAGGTGAAGCCAGGGCTGTTGGAGGCTGGGGAGGATAGCAGGAGGAAATGAGCTGGCAGCAGCCCTGGGAAGGGCAGGCTTTGCTTTGGCTGGACCTGGCATTCCATAGCAGGTTCGAAGCCAGAGCTCGTTCCACCTCTTTCCCTCATCCCCCTAGTTCACCATACTGAAACTGAAATGTGGCTGTGTTGTTAGAAATTAGCAATGTCTGAAGCTTGCAGCCCTCTTTCTCTGACAGCTCTGGGGAAACTGACTTATTTTGCCCAGAGCTTCTCCCTTTAACTTTAGGGTACCAAGAGTAGCTTTCAGTCTGGAAGAGGCAGGTAATGTGTGGCCTATTAAATACAAGGCTGTTAAAGGAAACTGCCTTTTAGTTTGTGTAGTTTCTTTTTCAGTACTGACAGCACGGGAGTAGAGCAACCAAGAGCTGTATTTCAGAAGGCCTTCTTACTGAAAGTTTTCAAATGATGATAGTAGTTAATCTTGCTGCCTGTTTTTATAATCATCAGATAAATGCCCACAAGACTCTCATCTTTCAGTAGCTTAGCTGCTTCTTGTCAGATCCTGAACTCTAAAGAGCATGATTCTTCCAGTGCCCAAACTAATCCTTGTTTAAATTATGTCTTCAGAAGCCATAACTCTTGTAGTGGCTTGCAAAATAATAGCTTTGGATCGGTGCTGAAGGCTGCAGGAAAGCTCAAGTGAATTTTAGGAACAGGCTCTCCATTTGACTAAGTTCACCTTTAGCAAGGGCCATTTGAAACAGACCCAAGGACTTCTATGTTCTTATGAAACCTCCAGGTCTGCAGGTGATATTTAAAGCTAGTAGGTGTGGCCAATAGATTTGTGGCTCCAGTTAAAACATAATATCTAAATCAGTAATCAGAGTTACAGAAAGGTGGTGTTGTCATACGTCTTATCAGTCACAAGTGAAACCTGAGAAAACAAGTGTTGAGAAGAGCATTGGGAACGTCCTCAGTCCTACCACGCTCAGCCCCCACTTCTCACATCAGAGACAGCAGGTCCTAAGATGTGATTTTAAATAATTAGAATGGATTATATAGACTTAAATCATAGGGGGTGATTTATATTTCAAAACATATCCTATTATATGTAAGCAAAAAGTTTTAGGACTATCTTAAATATTCACAACATTTATTTTTAGAGGGTTAAGACAATGTTGTTCCTTTTACTGCCAATCAGACACTGGGGGAAGCATTCCATTTTGTATAAATCATCCTCCGTTTTAAAGAGAAAGCAGTTACTTTCTGACTGGCCTCTGCCCCCACACCCATTTGTCTTTTGAGAAAATGATTCATGTGTCTTCTGAAACTCTTCCAAGGGTATTCATTCATTCACATTTCATTATTGAAAGATCCTGGGCAGAGGTGATGCTTGCATGTTGGCCTTGGATAGATGCATGGAGATGGATTAAGAGATGGAATGGTATTCCACTATTATCTTTTAAGGCTCCGTTTTTGCTTTTTTGTGGTGGGGGACTCAAACTGAAGGCCTTGTGCATGATAGATAGTTAAGTGCTCTCTACCTGAGTCTTTCTCATGGTTTTTGCTTTTGCTTTTTTTTTTGGCATTGGTCCTGGGGCTTGAACTCTGCCTGGGCTCTCTCTCTGAATGTTTGTGCTCAAGGCTAGTGTTCTACCACTTGAGCCACAGTTCTATAGCCTTTTTGGTAATTACTTGGAGATAAATATCTCGTGGACTTTCCTGCGCAGGCTGGCTTTGAACTGTGATCCCCAGATCTCACATTCTTGAGTAGTTAGGATTAAAGGTGTGAGCCACCAGTGCCTGGGTTTAAGTTTTTTTTTTTTTATTAACTGACAAACTAGATACCAACAGAACTGGATTCTTCCTTCTCTACCTCTCCAAAGAGCTAAGACTGTAGTGTGAGATGGGTAGATCAAGAACAAACCCTGTAGCTGGTGGATTACTCTGTGAACTCCTTAGTTAATGAACTGTGGTAGAATACCCATAACCAGTGTGAATTTCATAGCTGGCAGATCTGTGTGAAACCTAGACCTGGGTAGACTGAGATGGGAACTTATGGCTAGGTGGCCCACAGTGTGACTCCTGAAAACTATTGACTCCAAAGTGCCTGGACTTTGGACTATAGGCTGAGAGACCAGTTTGTGATTGTAAGAATAATTAAGAGGGCTGGGAATGTGGCCTAGTGGTAGAGTGCTTGCCTCGTATATGTGAAGCCCTGGGTTCGATTCCTCAGCACCACATACACAGAAAAAGCTGGAAGTGGTGCTGTGTCTCAAGTGGTAGAGTGCTAGCCTTGAGCAGAAAGATGCCAGGGACAGTGCTCAGGCCCTGAGTTCACGTCCCAGGACTAGCAAAAAAAAAAAAAGAATAATTAAGAGTTTCTACTTGAGAGATATGTCTGGAAGACAGGACAAGTCTGGAAGACAGGTGCTCATTTTTTAGGAAGTGGTGGTGTTTTTATGAATGTCACTTCCTACAGAGGGAAAGCACTAAGGACAGGACAGGAAGAGTCTTTGCCGCTGGAAGACTGAATCCTTCAGGTTTTGCTGTCTTTCCAGAGCAAGATCTGGGCCATTGATGGGCTACAGTTCTGGAGAAGAAAGGCAGGGACTGCTTCCTTGCTGACTTTTTGTTGGGATTGGGTTGTGGTGTCCTCTAACATGGTCTGTCCCTGGGAATGACCTGAAAGGTTGTTTTTTTTTTTTTTTTTGGCCAGTCCTGGGCCTTGGACTCAGGGCCTGATTACTGTCCCTGGCTTCCTTTTTGCTCAAGGCTAGCACTCTGCCACTTGAGCCACAGCGCCACTTCTGGCCATTTTCTGTATATGTGGTGCTGGGGAATCGAACCCAGGCTCTCTTGCCACTAGGCCATATTCCCAGCCCTGAAAGGTTGTTTTGTTATTTAGTTCTCTTAAGGGACTCTAACATGGAAACTGCTGGCTGCACATCACTATTTATATTTAAATTAGTTAAAAAACTTTAGTTTTTGTACATGTAGGCACATTTATTTCATTGATCAAAAGCTAGTGGCTGCTTACTGGATAGTAGAATCTAGAACATTCCTGTCATAGCACGAAGTGCATTCCATCAGAGCAGTTCTGCAGAGTTCTACACAGTAAGTAAGTGCGATACCTCATAATCGCTGACATGAACGATGAGGGGAGTGTGAAAGAAAGGCAGAAGATCAGGAGACAAAGAATAGGGCAGAAAAAGGGAGAGAGGAAGAAAGAAATATGAAACAAAAATGGGTGGGAGGCGCCGGGTGCCTGTGATTCATGCCTGTAATCCTAGCTACTCAGGAGACAGATCTGAGGATTGAGGTTCAAAGCCAGCCTGGGTAGGAAAGCCTATGAGACTCTTATCTCCAATCAACCACCAGAAAACCAGAAGTGGCTCTGTGGCTCAAGTGGTAGAGCGTTAGCCTTGAGCTGAAGAGTTCAGGGACAGTGCCCAGGCCCAGAGTTCAAGCCCCATGATTGAACCCCATCCCCCCAAAAATGGGTGGGAGGAAGAAAGACCCTGAGAGTCGGAGAGGGAAAAGGAAAAGGACCAGGAGAGAGCGATTGATCAGCCCAGGCACTGACTCAGTTTGGTTCAGGGACAATCCTGGATGTTGGTGAGGGTGGTAAGGAGCCAGCATGCCCCTTATTTATATATCTTATTGGGAAATTTGTCTAAATTAAGCAATTGACTTTCCTGATTCAAATTAAGTGCATGGTCCAGACACATATAAAGCCTATATACCTCTTGAAACTCTTAATGTGAGAGTACCTTCAAATATTAAGAAAAAAATAAGTCATGAAAGAATCGCAGATCCACAGAAAGAAGAAAAAGAAACTTCCACAGGCTTCATAAAAGCTTCTGACCTGAGAGTAAAAATAAGCCAAACAATTTGAAGTGTTTCCACTTCTTCTGGACAGAACAAACTAAAATGAGAAAAGATATATTTAAAAATGTCAAAGACAGACTAATTACTTCAACATGGATTCAGCTGTTTCTTGTAAGATTTGAAACATTTTAACAGTAACTGAGTTAGAGCACACTTGTGAAGGAAAGATAGCATTTGAAACAATGAAAGTTAGGTGCTTGCTTGTCCCGGTCTGGAGAAGGAACACTATTAGGCTATTTGAAGTAGCCAGAGTCAGCTGATGACATCCTTCTGACAGAAGGCAGTCATCAGCTACAACAACACTTGTGATAGGGCCAGCTTGGTCTCCAGGAACTTGTAATCTTTGGAGGATCAATCTTTTTTAAAAAGGCAAGAAGGAAATGAATCTCAAAGGATATCTTCCGGGGCCTGTGCAGAAAGCAAAAGAAGCTGAGATAAACAGATAACATTCCTGTGTTGGGAAGTAGGAGAGGCCACAGGCTTGCCAGTGCCTTGATGGAGCCCAGCCTTCTCAGTCTTTCTTCATTTCCAGAAGGAAGATGACCCCTGACTTAATGGCTAGGGAAACTGTGAGGAAAGAAAGGGTAGCATGTGTTCAGGGTCCTTTGAGCTGTGGATTTTGGGGGAGCAATCACAGGTAGATCAGCCCCCTACCCTTCACAGTGTTTTCACATTCCACAACAAGCCTTTCTTCTCCTTTGTAGTAATGGAAACTAGTGCCAGACGTGTTTCTCCGGGTGGAGCGGCTTTTAAATGTGTACACCCATGCGGTAACAGAGAAAGTTTGTCTCTATCAGATAAAAGGGGCAAACAGGGCATTCAACTTCCCTCTCAGACTCTGACTTCAGAGACGTGCCCATTTGACAGTGGTTGAATAGTTGGATAAAGTAATTCCTTTTAGGAGATGAATGACTGATAGGTGAACTTTTTCTGTCCGTGATCCTACTTAACATAATACTGATGTGTCAACTCAGGTGATTGAGTGGCTGAGGGGTGGGTGGGATACGGACCTACTGTGCACATGTCCTTATATGCATGCACCCCCCCCCCCACTTTTTATTATTATTATTTTTTAGACTAACCAAACATTTTATTTACTTGTTGAAGTTTTGTGCCGGTACTGGGGCTTGAACTCAGGGTTTGGATACTGTGTTCATGGTTAGTACTCTACCACTTGAGCCACTGCTCTACTTCTGGCTTTTTTGTGGTTAACTGGAGATAGGAGTCTCATATACTTTCCTGCCTGGGCTGGCTTTGAACCCTGATCCTCAGATATCAGCCTCTTGAGTAGCTAGGATGACAGGTGTGAGCCACTGGTGCCCAGCCTTAACCGAACATTCTTTTTTTTGGCCAGTCGTGGGGCTTGGACTCAGGGCCTGAGCACTGTCCCTGGCTTCTTTTTGCTCAAGGCTAGCACTCTGCCACTTGAGCCACAGCGCCACTTCTGGCCATTTTCTGTATATGTGGTGCTGGGGAATTGAACCCAGGGCCTCATGTATACGAGACAAGCACTCTTGCCACTAGGCCATATCCCCAGCCCTTAACCGAACATTCTAAATATGCTTTTCCCGCCATATTTTTAGAGCTGTATTGAAGACATACTTTCTTGGGAGTTTGCGCGCAAGGGCAAACACGGGCCCAGCAGGCGCTGGCTGCATAAAGATTGACTGACAGCCTGGCACCCGCTGGGTCTGGCTCCCTCCCAGTGTGTGTGTGGCGGTTGGGGGGAAGCCTGGTCCTGAATGCTAGGGGATCCCAGTGCCTGGTGAAAGGTGTTTTCTAGTCTATTCCATTAAAACAAAGACTGCCCATTTTTCCTCAAGAGAGTCAGAAGATTCATGTTACCTATGACGCCTGCTGCGTGACACACCCACTTTTTAAAACTCCCTTCCTTCCTTCCTTCCTTCCTTCCTTCCTTCCCCCCCTCCCCCGTCTCTCTGTCTCTCTCTCTTTCTCTTTCTTTCTGCCAGTCCTAGGACTTAGGTCCTGAGCACTGTCCCTGGCTTCCTTTTGCTCAAGGCTAGCACTCTACCACTTGAGCCTCAGCGCCACTTCTGGCCTTTTCTGTTTATGTGGTGCTGAGGAATCAAACCCAGGGCTTCATGCATGCTAGGCAAGCACTCTACCACTAAGCCACATTCCCAGTCCCACACACCCACTTTTATGGATCCCTGTTACCTGCATTCTCCCCCTCCACCTGTGCCTCACCCACAGACCCATCAAGTGAGCAAAATTAGCCTTGTATTTCCTCCCTCCTCATAGAGATAGTGGACAGAGACTTGTCCCTAAGGGGCAGGATATTAAAGCAAATGGAGGGGGGCGGTTGTAAGGATGGTGACAGGAAGCCCCCATCATTGGGCGTGGCACTACATTTTCTTGGCAGAGCAAGAGCTAGGGAGTAGATGGGCCTATTCCAGCTGTGTTGGCTTTTCCTGTGCAGGGCCTGCATGCTCTGTGCTCCCTTCTTACTCCATTTATCCTTGCTTTCAGGCATGTCTGCTGATGGTGGGACTTCAGTTGTGTGCATCTAGTTCTCTACAGTTTCTTAACACAAAACCGGAGGTCTAGGTCTAAATTCAGGGCACCTTGCCTTCTTTTGCAGATGGGCCATGAAGTGGCATTTTATTTTTCCCCCAGAAAAATCTCTTTCAGGTTAATCCTTTTCCAGTTTTCAGCGAGTGTTTTCATTTACAAACCATGTTAATGTAGGGGTGTGTGTGTGCGCGCGTGTGTGTTGCATCAATTTGGTGATTTTACTTTGGGAGGTAATGGAATCTCTAAGAGCCATGGCTGTACTTGAGGGTCTGCTGTTGGACATGGGCTCCTGGCCAGGAGGCAGCATGATGTCACTTACCGAGAATAAGGGAACAGGAAGCCATGCCTTTGATCTGCTGCTCCAAAGGAGATGTAGCTCTGAACTTACCCATCCCAGGAAGGAAATGGGGGGGGGGGATAGAATTACCCAACTACAGGATGGAGAGAGCCCAGCTAGTGTCATTGGCCTGCATAGTTGATAAAAAGTCTTGTGAAACCTCATTTGAAAATGGAATTCCATCTTGGCTGAGTCTTCGGCAGCACTTCTGGAATGGAAACAAGCTGAGAAGGGTCAGCAAGTGGCCCAGGAAGAGCAGCTTTTAGTAACTAATGCAGAACATGTTCTGCCTTCTCTTAATGTCATCTATTAATGTGCCCGCGATGAGCAGGGTACGATGTGCAGCAACATCCCATGAGAAACAAACTTTAAGAGTCAGGGATGGAGCCGGGACAAAGAATTTGGCCGTTGACTTGAATGGCAAAGGATGCTCCAACAGTGTCATTTTCCCAGGCTGGAGTTGTTGTGGGAATAAATGAGCCCATAGTTACAGATGAAGATGAGTGTCATGGAAGGGTGTGGCTGGAACATCATGGATGTTCATGAGTATTTCTAGAATGAATGGCTAATATTATGTCTATGTTATGGGAAGGAGAGAGGGAGAGCAGAGAAAGCAAGACCTTGATGTCACTGTAGCTGGCAAATTAGGAAATGCTCCAACATGGCTAAGGAAGATTAACTAAGGGTGGAGGGCCAATAGGAAAAAATGTTTTCCAAATGTTTTTCTTAACTGTGAAAAACGTTTGGCAAGCTTCCCCTCCCCCCTAAGTTGGAAGTGGTTTGTTGTCGTTTTGGCAGAAATAAATATTTGCATTAGACCAAATGTTCGGGGCAAGTGCTTCTCTCCAATTTTGAGGCCCAGCCTGTTGGAGGAAATGCTTTGTGTTGAAAACACTCATCCTTTTCTCGCAAACTGAAGGTAGCTAAGGATAAGAGCTCTGCATGCTTTGCTTATCATTAGTAGCCTGAGTAGCAGGTGGAAAGAAAATAAGAAACCAGGCAATGATCTTTCTAGACCTAGGAATGACCTGGTATCTGAAGAGTGCAATCACTAAAGAAAATTTGCCTTTCTGCTCATAGGCAGGGAGGCTGGATCCAGTCAAAACAAAGAAAATGTATGTTACCTTGGAGGAAAACTTTCTAAACAGTCAATTTTGCAATCTCTCTGAAGAGGAAAAGGCGAACCTGCTAGAGCTTTAAGGGTAATGCCAAACCCTGTGATATATAATAATTAGTAACCACTGGTTATTCTGCCACATACTCATTTCCCAAACCACTAACCACCACTTGGGATGGAATGCATCAGGCCTAGATGTTTGCCTCAGATGTCTTCCCATCAGTACTATCTAATTAGATAGGGTTTTCAAAATCGAAGCTTAATTTTCTGTAACAGATTGCAAAATGCAAAATTAAGGAAGAGAAAGCTC
Source organism: Perognathus longimembris pacificus (assembly GCF_023159225.1). Classification (NCBI taxonomy): domain Eukaryota; kingdom Metazoa; phylum Chordata; class Mammalia; order Rodentia; family Heteromyidae; genus Perognathus; species Perognathus longimembris. Next base: position 9,430,422 of record NC_063162.1, on the reverse strand, counting down.
AGTATCTTTGAATGATTAAGTCGGTTATCAGGGTGAAGGTTCGTCTTCAGGTACACTCCTTAGTTACCTCTCTGTAACTATTGGGTGGCTGACTGTTTTCTTACACAGAGCCTGGTATTCTTACTATGATTTTTGGTAGCCTGAAAACATTTCAGAAATGACTCTGATGTGCAGAGGATGGAACCAGGCCTATGAAGAGTCAAGTTCTTCCTTGGTAAAGGATCAAGCCCCTGTGGATGTCATTTTGCTTCTTCATTCTGATCCTGTGATTTCTTCTCCATTCCTACTAATGATGAATCTAGGCTAGAGAGGTAAACTACTTACTTGGAGCACCCAGCTGTCTTCATGTCTGATTCTTTCTGTTCCCACACAGCTGCGTTCCTCAGAAATCTGATCGGCTATTTCATCAACACTAACATATATAAGACCTTAAAAATGAATAGAGCATGCAGCTGTGACTCACAGTAAATCGGAGGAATTCTGTCTAATTTTTAAGATTGCAAAAAATGTGCACAGATAACACTTGGTCTTAAGAAAATTCAAACTAGGGACAAAACATCAAGAAAAAAGTAAAAAAAAGAATCTCCCTTTCATGCACACCTGCTACCAGTCTCACCATTGAGATGGTGATTACTGTCTGCATTTAGGTGGCCATTTCCCCAGCTTTTATGTATGTACAAGTGAACTCAGATCTTATTCTCCCTGCCTCTTGTGGAATGAAATGTAAGATCAGGGCCTTGTCTAATGGGCAAGTTTAGAGTGCTTGCTCCCCCTCCAGTCCTGTTTATTTTAGTTATTTTTAAAATAGGGTCTCATGTTTTTGCCCTAACTGACCTGGACTACAATTGTCCTGTTTATGCTTCCCATGTAAGCTAAAGTGACAGATGTGCCCTATCATGCCCAATTTTTATTGGTTGAGATGGGCAGTTGAGAACTTTTTGTTCAGACTGGCCTCCATCTACAATCCTCCCCATCTCTGCCTTCCGAGTAGCTGAGTTGTATACTGGAGCCACCACGCCTGGCTAGAGATCTCATCTAATGTAAGTGGGAGCCTCTTATTTATGTTGTTCTAAGCCATTTTCAGGCAGCACTGTGTGGCAGAGCCTTCTTGTATCTGCTTTTAGTGTTCTACAGAATGTATGGGTGTTAGAGACTTTGGAAGCTGAGTATGTTTCAATGGCATGCTAGGTATTTTCTAGCAGACCCTTAGGGGTTGCATGGTTCTAAAGAGGTCTATGTCTTTGTCTTTGTTGAGTTTTGTATTTAACCAATCCCTTGTTTGAGGACATTTAGGCTTTCCACTGTTTTACCAGCAGTGTAGGAAGTCTATTCCTTGTGTATCTTCTTCTGAACTTAAGGACTTAGTTTTTTTTCTCCTGTGGGAGTGTCTGCCTAGTAACATCCTCCTCCCCTTTGGGAAGAATGGTAATGATTTCTGAAATAGAATTCGGGTCAGCCTTCGTGACCCTAGAGATGTCCCAAGGACATTTTCTTATGAGAAAGGAGCGTGACACATGTGATGTGATGTTTTTTGAGACCTTTGGGATTTAGCATCCCTCTCTTCTGAATTATCAGTCATCTTCCCTAGGCCATTTAAAGCTTGGGGTGGAGAAAAGTTAAGGTTGAGTTCATTATAGACTTTACTTGTCAGAGACTATTTTTGCATGTGTAAATCAGTCCAGAAATAACAGGCTCAGACAAGCTTATATTTTGTGAAGGAAGCACAACTTTTTCTTTGAGATCGGTGTCTCACTGGATAGCCCAGGATAACCTGGAATTGCACATGACTGGCTCATTTGTTCATCACCTTGTGGGATGACCTGGGAGTTGTTCTTGTTACTTTTATGCCAACTTGACAAAAGAATCAGGCTCAGAGAACAAAAGCAAGGACTTACTTCCCTTCTAGTGTTAACCAGTTGCTCCGTTCTCATATTTTAGGGCTCTTGGTTTTAGTTGTGCAGTTCTACAGCACAGGTACTAGTGTGTAATGGATCAGACCTTAGCTCAGAAAGTGTTCTGAGGACCAGAAGCCCTTCTGATCCCCCCAGCTTCCTCCAGCTGCTGCATGGCTTTGGCTCTCTCTACTCAGGATTATTCCCTGCTTTTTTTTTTTTTTTTCAACTCCTATACAGTATTTTC